>NW_011888791.1:4910297-4923436 GCF_000151845.1 Pteropus vampyrus
TTTGTATTCATTTAAGATGACTTCCTTGCTAGTAGGTAATCTATAATGGATCCATTTGTCTGTGTGAGACTCAAATATAAAAAATATCAAAAGCACTGGGGTAGAGTAGATTTAGTACCCATAATAATCTTTCTGCCAACCAAAGCTAAAAGAGAAAAACAAACTGAGAAAATTGTAAGCAACATCATTTTCTCTTATAACATTTTTTTTTCAGATAGTATAAACTGGCTGAGAATACATAGCACAACTACTCCCAATCACTATTTGGATCTTGAAACCCACCCCAGGAGGCCCTCATCTCTCTCCTACTCTGGGTTTATTAACCCCATCTATGAGTGTCAATAACACCCATCTTGTTCTTTTTTCTGGCCTTTCCTTTATAACATGTACTTTAATTATGTTCTTGCTTATGTTCGACCCCACTTTTCCATGGAATGGATTAAATGCTACAGAAATAATGTATTATTTCTAGCAACTAGCAAATTGGGGGACACATGGTAAGAATTCAGAAAACATTTTTATTAACATTAACTAGATAGTTTGTTGAGTATTGCCAGCTAAAGGAAACTTTTTCTACTAAGACATTTTTATATGAAAAGATAAGATGAGGCAAAAAAAAAAAAATCTCTCTCAAGTAGGCTGAGGATATAACTTACAATGTGGCATTACTCCTTGCAAAAGATGGAATCACATATCTTTTATAAATCAGAGCTTTTGTAAACACTATCAAGAGATGAATGTGAAAGTGGTTTGTGAAAGTCTACATTTTTTATGTTAAAAGTACCATATTTTCACTAAAAATATTGTCACGTATTTTCTCTTATAAAAGTTAAAAAGACCTAAACACAAAAGCTAACATACCAAAATTTCTGGAAGAATATACTGGAGATAATCTTTATAACTTTTAGGTAGGCAAGATTTCTAGAACAAAAAAGCACTAACCTTAAAAAAATGATAAATTGAAATTCATCAAAAGTACAACAGTTGACTTTTTAACTTAGTGTTAAGAAAGTAAACAGGCAAGCAACAGGCAAGGAGAAAATATTTGCAACACATACAGCTGAAAATATATTTGTAAGAGCTGTTACAACTCAATAATAAAAAGGCAACACGATATTTTTTAAATGAGTAGAAGATTTGGACAATTCACAGAAGATCTCTCTATAAGCATGTGGCCAGCACCCTTCATCACCAGGGAAATAAAATTTAAACTATAAACAGATATCAGTAGGGACCCATCAGAATAGCTAACATTTACAAAGCTGACAATACCTAGTGTTGACAAGTATGTAGAATAATTTAAACTTTCATGTTTCTGATGGTTGTGCAAAATTATACAATCACTTTGGAAAACTATTTAGCAATTTCTTGTAAAGCTAAATATACTTGGATCCTATAATCCAGCAATTCTAGTCCTCAGTATATAACCATGAGAAATAAAGCATTTGCCTGTAACAATACTTATACATGAATGTCCATAACAGCATTATTCATAATAGGAAAAATTTGGAAATAACATAAATATTAAAGAGGGGAATGAAAAAACAAATTGAGTCTTCCTCATATAATGTCATCAGAAATACAAAGGAACGAACTACTGATTTCTACTACAACATGAATGACACTACAGAAGTCAACATATTGATCAAAAGAAGACAAATACAAACAGGATAATATATGGTTCCATTTATGTTAAAGAAGTAAAATTAATTGAAAAATAAGACCAGTGGTTGTCTGGGGCCAAGAGTGATAGTGGCACAGATGCACACCTTTCTCAAACTTTATAAAAGCTTACACTTAAAATTATACCTCAAAAAGTTTACTATGTAATATTCTCACTAAAAATATTTTTATGTATTTTAGTCTTTTATGTTATACAAGAAATGTTCAAACATTATAAAAGTATAAAACTTGAGATTTGCTATATTATTACCACTCCCAGAGAAAATCACTTTAAAATAATTTGATAATATTTTACTTTACAACTTTGTGTGTGTACAGAAATATGAATGTATGCAGATGTTTTTATTTACAAAAATAGAACAAACTATGAGTAAGACAAACCTACTTTTCCACTTGTTCTTTTTAAAAATAATGTTGTGATGCTATATGTCAGTTTATATGGGATTCTAATGAATATCATACTAGTGGCATGGTAATTTAGCTGGTATTTGCACTATAATTTATTTTGCCAGTGTCTATTGATGGAAAGAGATCTAAAATCCACTTTAAGGTATATTAAGTTGACAAATAAATGAATTACTCTTTTAATACAAAAACATCTTTTTTGACTGCTTTAGTAAAAAGTGTGTTGTGTAATTTACCCAGTCAGAATAAATTTATATCAGTCATGCATACTCTCACAACTGATGAAAAATGCTAACAATAAAAATATTACTTATAACGTGTGACATTCTTAAACCATTTATATCAAATGGAAAAGTTGCAGCTCAGATTGACCAAGAGACATATCCAAGTTTGTACAGATGGTTGTTTGCAGCATTAGTAAAAGTACCAGGTCCCTTGATCTTATTCTAGTGTTTTCCACACATTTTCCTTTGTGTTGAGTTCACTATCCTT
Source organism: Pteropus vampyrus (assembly GCF_000151845.1). NCBI lineage: Eukaryota > Metazoa > Chordata > Mammalia > Chiroptera > Pteropodidae > Pteropus > Pteropus vampyrus. The sequence continues at coordinate 4,912,878 of NW_011888791.1, forward strand.
CGACCCATCATCTTAGGCTTGTTAACACTGTGTCTAAACATCTGAGATCACCAATCTTACCAGAATTTTAATAATTCAGAAAAAAGAGAAACTCCATGGATAAAGGCATAGAGGCAACATGGTGCTTATCTTTCAGGAATGTTTCTTTATAATTCACAATTTAACATACTGCAACAGCATGATGCATCTAATGATTTTTTAAAACAGCTTTCTGCTGACAGCATAAACAGAAACAAGTTTATTTTGAGTGAGCAGCTGCTGTTTTTTCTTTGAGGAATGTCGCTTGCTGAAATAATGCAGCAGGCTGGCAGTACTGTGAGTGGGTAAACATCTATGGGGTTTGTGGGCTGGCAAACATAGGCCCAATTTACTGCCGCAAAAACCAATAAACCAAACAGGCCATCTCCAATTTTATGAGAATGAAAAGTTAAGCCAGTCTGCAAAGAGTTACAGAAATGAGCTGCACAGCTTGCCTTATTTTAATGAATGGATCGACTGCAGATGTCAGATTTTTTTTGTTTCTATATATGGAATTTGTAAGTTTCTTTATTTTTTAGATTCTTTGAATTAATTAATCTTTTGTTTAAAAATAATCTCATTTTCCTTTAAATGGGTATTGTTTAATACAAGGAAAAATTAAGGCAAGGCTATGGAGATTCATTAAATAAAGTTTCTTTCTTTCTCCTGCCCCACCCCTCAACTTAACAATGTGTTTATAAATATTTATATATTCTCAAAGATTTTAGTGCCCTAAATTTGGTCTGAAAAAAAAAATGTACTTGAGAAAGGACTATTGGTCAGCAAATGATTCAAGAAAGTTGCAAGTTGGCAAAAATGTTGAAATGAGGAATCTTTCTTTTGGAGTGTTTTAGATCTTTTATCAGTTTGGAACTTTATTATAGTGCTTCAGAGAAAGCTGACGGAGTCTTTGGTTTGAGATCTATTATTTACCCTCGTTTGTACATTTTTGCAGACCTAAAATTATATAACACCATCATTTGGCTGACCTCAAACATTCTGTTCAAATTAAGTATAACTTATTGTATATTAAGATTTTTAAAAATTAATTCACAGAAGAGTTACAAAAACAGTACAGAAAGTTCCTATATATCCCTCACCCAGCTTTCATTTATATTAACATGTTACATAGCCATAGAATATTTATCAAAACTAATATGTAAAGGTTTATATTAGACTTTACAATTTTTTAAATGCAATTAATTAAAAAATGCAGCTAAATGATAAAAATACAGTACGAGCACCAAAAGCTAAGGTCAAGTATGAAAATACTTCTGAGATGGGAGAGACTTATTTCCAACCAAGTAGAACACTAACGTGTTCATGGTTGAGTGGAAGTTACAAGGGGACCTGGACAGTTATTAGGATATGGACATCATGTAGGAGTGGAGCAGGAGACGGGAGACCCTTTGAGACTTTAAGGTTATTTTTTTTAAGGAGTGATATAGAAAACAAAAATTTAAGTGTGAGTGAAGTTGTGAAAATCTGTACCCTATGAAAATCTGTACCCTATGGAAATAGACAAGGGAAATCAGAAGCTCTTTTCAATGTAATAATTTTACTATTATATCATTAGAGGAACTATAAATTATATAAAACATATCAAAATTAATAATTAAAAGAAAGTCTGCAAACCTTGATCCCCTGGTAAGCCATTGAATGAACCATTAAACTAAATAGTGAACTCTTTTAATCCCAGGTAATTATAATTCTACTCTCACCTTTACATAGTTAGCATCTTAGCAGGTGCATAGGTCATATCCTCAGGGTGTCAATTAATCAAATCATAGGAACTTCACCATTTTCTTTAGCACTTTAAGCACATTTAATACTGGTCTCCTTGAGGATCATGGAAATTTGCTGAAAATGTTAAGTATAGTAAATGCAATCAATTATTCATGTGCTGTTTTATTAATGTCATTAGAATTTGTATGGCAGCAATGTTTTAAAAATAGGACAAATGTGAATCAATGTAGGTATGGGCCAGTCATAAAGGTAATGAGTTGCTAGAAAAATTCAATAGTCCATTGGGTGAAGGGGCAATAGCCTATTATTGCTAAAAGCAGTTGTTAATACTGACTCTCCTACAAAGGTTATTTAATTCCTACTTTGAATTATTGTTTGCAAAAAGAATAGAGGTGTCACATAAATTATAATTCTAAAAATTTAATTTTATCATCAGAAGGAGTAAACTTCTCTCCTTGTATAGAACTTCTAGATCCTTGAAAGCAGCTTAAGCAGAAGGATTCAAATGATAAAAGTTGCTTTCATCCTTATTCAGATCCAGCAACATCCTAGATACCAAGCAATTCCTTCTTCTGGAATAAGATCTAGAACACTGTGGAACACAGGACCCAACTTACCACGTATTACGCTTTTTTGTTGTTATTTCGGCTTTTATTTTTCCTCTACTGAAGCCATTACTAACCAAGAACTCAATTCTAAAGGTCATTCCCACCTCTCCTCTGTCTACTAAAATTGTATTAATTGTATGTGATTCAACATTCGACTTTCTAAGTCCTTAACTGACTACTCCTCCTTAGAAATGTTCCCTCCTCCTCCATATTTGAATAACATTTATGTCCTACAGCACTTATTAAACCCTCCTATGTTACATTTTATTATTTGTTTCTGTACCACACTTTGTGTAGTCTTCCCAACTAGACTGTGATCTCCTTGAGGACAGATCTCATGAACTTATTAATACTTTCCATGGTAAACTTTCCTGAAATATTGGAAGCCTGATCTTTCTAAGTATTTTGTTTCTGACCTATAAGGGTCACGCTAGATATGGACCACTGCAGAACACAATGTATCACCTAAATCACCAATTCGTTTTATTCATCAAGTAATTATTAAGGGCTCATTAAATACAAAACACAATACTAGGGCTATACAAAGATGATTCATGAGCAGATTCCGTCTCTAAGGGGCTTATCACTTAAGAATAATAATTCATGTACGTAAACAGTTATAATACAAGTGAAAAACCTGTATGTGCTCAAGAGAGTCATGGTTAAAAGGCTCTCCATGTCCTGGACTATACTTGGGTTGAACCCTGAAGGACAGGAGGATTTCAGAATGAGCAGCTGTTAAGGAGTTTACTCCAAAAGATGCTGCTTAAACTACTGCAGGAAAATGCAAAGAATCCACAGGGACTAGTACAGAATTAAAACTGATAGGAGAAAATAAGCAGTTCTAATTAATTTTGACAAAAGAAACCAGATCCAAATAATAAAGAATATTAAATGTGACAATTAGGAGTTCTGATTTTATCTGAAATCATTTTTTTTTTTAATTTGGTAAAATCTTAAACATGTGCTTTCAGGAGATTCTTCTTGTATTAGAATGTAAGATAGGAATGAGAGAATGGTCTGGAAAGCTTATGTCTTAGTTTGCGTGATAGTTTAGAAAACAAGCATTGGCAATAGATAGGAGGGGATGGATGAGAGATACTACAGAAGTGGAATCAATAGAACATGTATGAATCATCTTTAAGCAAGCACTCCATCTTGTTCAGGGACCCATGTTTGAGATGAAAAATACACTAGGTCTTAATGAAAAAAAGTAAATATTCAGGGTTCCCAGGGAACAAAGAAAATTTGAAGAATTCTTTTACCAATATCTTTCAAACAAGACAGAATATTCTAAAAAGGATACTGTCTTAACAAGGAGGCAAAAAGAGGATTGTAAAATAAGTACTTTAGACTAAAACAAAAGTTTAATGTATGAAAAGAGATTTAAAGGAATCAGAAAATCTATAGAAAAATTAAATCCACCCTGGCCAAGAGGAGGTTAAAAGATGGCGACTCAGTTGTCAGGTTTCTTTTTAATTACACACTAGACATATTGAAAGATATTCATTTGGGTAAGGAAAGTTTGCTTCTAAATGTCCACGAAAGATAAAGGCCTATGTATCAAGAGCATGTAAAATCACTAATCTCATGGGTCAAATGAGTATTATTTGCTAAAATTAAGAATAATCTGAATAATATAAAATAATCTCACTCTATTTTTATCTATTGTCGTTTTGCTTAAGATCCAAGAAAATCATAATTTTAAAGAATCTCTGTGAGTTTAACATTAATATATGATTCTGGTATCATGGTACATTATTGACTTTGAAGAGATTAACATTTTGTACTAGGGTAAAATGGAATAAAGGGAATTGTGAATCTTCACACCAAGATGGTTACTTGCAAAGCAAAAGAACATGTACTAAAAAGAAAAAAAAAGTCAAAGTATAAGCCAATAATAAGCTGTTCATAAATTAAACATGTTTACCTAGTAGGCTAGGACACTGATTAATTTGTATTGATTAAGGTAGTACCATCAATATGCACAGTCAAATTTGTTTTCTATGTATCAGCTCTTTTGCCCGCAATATATTTTATGATAATTGAGCATAGATATGTAGAAGCTGCTCCTTATGCATATATGATACAATTGGGGCTATACTGTAAGAAAATGATGGCAGAAGGCTTATATGTCAGCAAGGAGGACATATATATTCAATCATTCAGCATACTCAGCTCTGAGACCATGTGAATATATTAATATATATAGATACGCAAGCACCATAGGTATGTATGATGCCATTCACATTCAGTCATACAGCTTACTCCTCAGCCCTGAGACCATACAGATATATGTATACACATACATAACACATACATACACGCTTATATACATATATATTATTAAACTATGTGTGGATATAAATATATAACACATAATAAAAATGTATATTTAGTATAAAATATGTAAAAGACTATATAGCTAGTCTCTGACCATTTTTAAATCTTTTGATTGTAGTGTTAGAGATTCTGAGAAATCAAAATCCCATTGTCAATTAACCATAACTGAAAAAAACAAAAGACGATTTAGCACGGGGCATTAATAAACATGAACAATATGCTCCAAATTTTACAGACCAAAAGCATCAATAATTTTCTTTAACTCTCATTGCCATGTATTTCTGTCTCATATAAAACCAGGGAAAGACTTGGCAGAAGCCAGTATAGCATCCACCTTCTCTTGAGAGGAAAAACTCATTTCCTCTCAGGAATAACCCAGAAATAGGCATATATTTTGTGCGTTTCTTTGCACAAAAATGATACCTCTGTTATATTTGAAACAAATATGAAACATTCACCAAAATTAATTCATTTCATTCCAAAATCACCTAATATCTTGATGCAAGTTGTTTATTAATTATACCTTCCGTTACAGTTCTGATTAGTAACAAAATGGTCCCTCAACCATTACTGAAAAGTAGAGTATTTTACTATGTCTTAAGTACTCATGAGCAGAAATAAATATAACTCAGCATGAAATTATGTTCATCTTGTGACTAAATATAACAGCAAGATAAATTATTTCCCTTCCTTAATTATTTACTTTAAAATATTTATGATATCAGGATAAAATAATGGCTTTCAGAATCCATGTTTAAGAAACTTATAGCATTTACTCTCAAAGGAGGTTTTCTTTTATTCCACCATCTCTCATGAAGCAATGCAGTTCTATATTATAGAATTTAGTGCAGACAAGAGTGAAATCAAAGACTGAATCTATCACGTGCCTTCCCAGAACAACATAAGACAAAAGTTAGACTGGGAAGAGCATCAAGAAAATGATAAGAACAAGAACACTTTTAAATGTTTTTTTTTTTTTTAATAAAAAAGAATTGCTGACCAAATAAAATCCAAAAATTACAAATACTTAAACATTGAATTTAAAGTGCCTGAAAGTTAAGGATATGTGAATTTATGGCTGAAGGAAACAGATACAAGTGCCTTACACCTGGATATTGACAAGCATCTTGAAAGGCTCATCTCTGGAGCACTTCCTGAGATTCTTTATGCACCCAAGACTATTTACTGAAAGCACAGTCATTGTGGAAAACAGATGGAAGAGGTGCTGTTTTGGATAGAAACATAATTATGTTAAAATAAATCATAGTGATTTTGTCAGGAGAAGGAAAATACGTAATGCTTATATTGTCTAATTGTTTTTTCAAAGCCCATAAAGACATCGGGTCGGGGATTGAAGGAGAAGAGAAGGGAAGGGAGAAGGAGAGGGAGGGAGAGACGGAGAGACAGACAGACAGAGAAGGAGAATATGCAGAATCTTCCTCTACCATCTGGAGCATCAAGGAAATTCTAACTTCAAATATGCCATTATTATCTTTAGCACTACTATCAGCACTAAATTTTTCAAAATAGGGAAAAAACATCATGATAATGACCTTTATGGTCCCTCACCTTCTTGCTGCCTAATTCCATAACAATTATGGCATCTTATACTGGTTGTGGTGTATATATAGATGCTCTTGTCTACATGAAGAAACAAGTGCAGGACAGACTTAGTTTCTACCTCTTTCCCCCCCCCACCCCCACAGGTGTTTTTTTCTCACAGGCCATTGGATTTGAGCAAACTTACTACTCATACAACTAGAGAATATCGCTGTTGATTTTCTCTACTATTTCTACTAATAAAACAAAACCCTCAAGCAAATTACCTAAATATAAATTAAAATAAGGAAAGTTGTGCAGGAGTTTGAAGGAAAGCATGCTGAAAAGGAAGAAAATACTTGCTGAACTAGGATCACTAGATGTAAAATTGCTGAGAAAGAAAGATGGATGTATATTGGTTAAATTTTTCGAGAGTGTGTCATTTTCCTTTCCTTTATTCTCATGCTGAGAATCTTTTTTCTGAAGATCATGGTCACTAGAGGTTAAATATCCACTAAAAAGCACATTTCAGCACAATTATATGTCAAATCTTCCTAGACAGAATGTGTGCTGGTCTTTGCGGTATCTTTGAAATAAAATGTGTGTTAACAATCCATACTAGTGTTGCAAGTTAATTGCATCATTACATTGCGATAAAGAAATGCAATTAACACAGCTCACTATACAGAGATCTCAGGATGTGTATCTAATTAACTCAGGTCACCAGGCCTCTTGCTTAGAATGGGGTTTTCTGTCTGCTCCCAAGATGACTTCACACAGTTGCCTATTTCCTGAAGTGCAAGAAAACTTTAAGAAATAAGGCAATTTTGAAAAAGTTAAGGGAAAACTGCTGTATCAACTTGATTCAGATTGTGCTATGCTAATAAATCTCTTCTAGTATGTCAGGGAAATATTGTTTAAAATTGAGCAGAATGACTAAAATATGCAAAAGTTCATCATGTTGTTTTCTATAAATATTTTATTTGCTGATAATAACAAAGCCGAGGACATCAGAGTTGACCATAGTCTTGAAAAATATCAGAAAGCATGGAAATCATATTTGATAAAAGTCTATTTAAAGCTGAGAAGATTACTGGAGTATCATAAGCATAGCAAGAACCTAGTACACAATTTTAGAAAATCTGAAATGCCTTTAAAAATGTGGCAAAGAAATAGATTTTAGACATATAAAGAAATGTGTGATATCATGGAAGGGTTCTTTAATTCATTTGTTATCCTGAATAAAAAAGTAGCACTGAGCACAAAGGGCAAAATAATCAACTTTTGTTGGTACCATCCCTTCCATCAAAAACTAGTAACTCCCTTTGCCACTCCATAGCATTTATTTACTGCTTTTATAAACTGTTTCCATATTGCATTATAATTGTTTATTGCTAACCCTCTTCTACAACAATGTAAATTTCTTAAAAACAGAGAATGTGTCCAAATTCACCTTTCATTCTCATTCTCATATAAGTAATTCCCAATAAACATTTATTGAATAAGAAAAAATTTATGAATAGCAAGGTAATAAATTCCATAATTCATTGGTCCACACAGACACCGTCATTTTGCAGTTATTTTAAAGGAGGCCATTCTTGAGTTTAAATAAAATGGAAATAAATAGATTGACAATATCTTACATGAAAGAAATGTTCTGGCTCACTATAATGGTATGTAGTTTGATGGAAAAGCTGTGAAATGGAACTGAACATAAGTCACTGAAGTTTGTACAGATGCTAGGAGACACTCCAGACTGATAGACCATACACGATATCTGAACTAAACCAAGGTGATGCATTGGCTTTGACGTTCTTTATATGGAAAATATAATGCCAGATGGTATTTTACAAGTGTTTTCAACACAATGTCACACTCTGTCAATGATTTCCTGGGCACTGCATTGGGGTTTAGAGACAGGCCTCTCAGTCTTAAACTTAGACAAGGCTTTGGTCCTAAAGAGACTAAGATATTGGTCAAAATCCAAAATAGGATTTGTCTCTGGGAAAAGCATAGTTATCTAGTAGCTGGAGACAACCTGAAATGGGATCTGCTAAATAAATTGCAAGTCCCACATACAACTTTAAATATAGTAGAAGATTGGATAGGAGCTTGGATAAACTAGTTCTAAGCCTTAGGTTGTTTTTCTTTTGTTCTATATAAAGTCAGGATTGGTTCCAGAAACAAGGATGGTTTGAACCTGCCAAACCAGTGGGTGGTGAGCTCCTCTACCAATCAGTAAGAAACATATGCTAGCTAAGAAATTAGGCAGAGTCTAAAACGAGTGTGCAACTTTATTCCCCATCAGCACATTCGACACTGCATGATGTGCAGCTCCACTCGTGACTTCATGGAGTGAATTTAATAGGAGGCAACTAAACATTTTTAGCCTCACATTGGTTCTGGTTCGTTGACCCATATTGCATTCCACTGTCTGGGACGACCCCAGAACTCTTTTACATTCCTATTTGAATTTGAATTTTACTTATTTGGGACTATCTCTAGGTTTCCTGAACCTAAATCCTTAACTGCTCAAATCTTGGACTCAGTGTGTGGTTTATTTTTGCTTTAGAAACCCTAACACTTAGCTCATGGATTACATGTGTATATTTGGACTCTGACTCAGCTCTTGATGAAACCCACATCTCTATAACAGCTAGCAAGATCCTTTCTGCTTCTCACTGTCCCATCCTTGAGGAACTGAGATGGGATGTCTTTCACATTTTTTGTGCAAAGTGTCCCTGGCTATGCAACTGCAGGACGAATGACCAGACTCTGATTAGACTTTAGACCATTCTCTAAGCGCGTCACTGTCAAAATAGTATGTAGGGCCCTATGCTGGCTATTTGTGTAGTTCTACCTCAACATGTAACTCTTCTCTCAAATTATAAAGGATATTTACTCAGGATGCCAAAGCAAGGGAGGCAGATCACTGCACTGCATAGCTTCTTTTTTTGCTATCTAGAAGGATATAATCTGTACATCCAGATGGTAGTGCTACCAAGTCCTTAGACATATGATACTTCTAAATGCTGCTTGCAGAGAAGTGACAAACCAGCATTCATATAGACCAAACAGCCAGAAATGAAGCTGCATCCTGGAAATGGAAATGTGCATACTACAGAGAGGGGTCCTGCAGAAATGGGAATGCTAGTAAAGCTCTTCTTCACCTCCACCCCCTGAGCAAATGTGTTCCCCAGATGATGATAGAGAGTAAAGAAAAATATGTGTTAAATGTTGAACTTTAAAGGCAACTTTACAAGAACTCTTCAAAACCACTATATTATTTCAAATATTTTGAACATTGATTGGCCTGATTTTATAAACCATATTCAAATGAAGTTACCAAAATATTTTGCTTATGATTATAATGATGATGCTTGAGGAATATTTAACAACTTTCTCAGTTTCTTTCGTTACAGTGAGTCAACCACATGAATTTAGTTACTATTTCCAGGTATCTTTAAATGTCCCTCAAAAATTAATAATTGAGCTGAAAAATCATGTTACACACAGAAGATAAGAGAAGTGGAAGTTATTTTTATTCTCATTAATCTCTCTACATAAATTCTCAGAAGAATATCCAAGATTGAACTGACATTTAAGATTGCAAAATGATCACTAGTCAAGGAAAATGTGTTTAGCTTTTAAATTTTTTTAATTAAAACTGATTTATAAATATTGCATCTTCTTCAAATGTATTAAAGCAAAGTTAAATTAAATCACATTAAACAATAACAGATAATAAAAGTTGCCTTTAATAACTATTTAATTAGCCAAGGAATTTTATAAATTAGGAAACCCTACCCTACCAGACCATGATTTGATTAAGTTAGCAACAGTTGACATGCTTTTTCAATCTAAAATCTGCCTTGGATGTTTTACAAGAATTCTGAAATCATTATAGGAATCCCACACTTTAAGATGCTCAATAAGATGGGAATATAAAAATAGTTTTTTAATTTACTTAAAAATTTACTTTATTTATTCAGCCTGAAAACTTTCATAGCAATCCCAAATTTTCTATGGAATGCTAGAGAAATACACAAATAGCAAAGCCTAATATCTAAATAAACACATGAACAATTAATTAATGCAGTAGAAACCTCATAAAATATTTTTCATAAAATTTATCTTTCTCCCTCTTGTGTGAGGTAGAAAAAGAATCACCTTTTTTAACTAGAGTCTATTTCACTTTACATATCTTAAGAATTAAAAATCACATACATGTGCACTTAACCTTCTAAGAATTTCAAAATTGTGCCGTATGTAATTAGTAAATTGTGTAAATTGGGCTTTAGAAAA
>NW_011888791.1:4924191-4926171 GCF_000151845.1 Pteropus vampyrus
ATATATGTATATACATATATATGTATATATGCTTTACTCTTAAATTGTACACCTGAAACTTACTGGATTTTGTTAACCAATGTCACCATAAAATAATAATAATAAATTTGAAAACAAAAACAAAAATAAGTAAAGCTAAAGTATGCTTATGCAGAGTGTCACACATAATTTCCTATATAAAACGAACTTTAATAGCATGGTACTTAGCAATATTTTCTTTCATTTGATACTTTATAGGTATGAAATGTTAGAAGTCTAGACACATTCTTTTACCACATATTTTTTCCAAATAGATTTAAAATAAAAACAACTATGATAACTTAAGGACATTATTGTTCTGCTAGCAAGCATTAATATGGCTATTATTCAATCATAACTTGCAACATTTGAGACTAAGTCTAAGAGGCAAATCCAAAGCTCCAAGACTAACAGGGACTCCCAGTTGTCTGGGAAAAGTGTAAAAGAATCCCATCAATATGTTTAGATCCACCCATGTTCTTCTTGCAAGCCCCCAGGCTTCACAAAAAGTCTTTCCCAAAGACAAACCAAGGCCCTATTTCCCTCATTTATTTCCTCATTGTGACTCATTCTCTCACTCTCTTGACTGTGAAATGGAAGGGAGCAGACATAGTTGGAGGTGTCAGGACTTTATTTCCAGCCAGTTCTTATTTAATGGCCTCCACGACACACCAATGTATGTAGGGATGTGTATTTTATGGATTTAAGTATTCATTAAAAGAGTACCGCTTTTATTTCTTATTTCAAACTCATTGGAAATGTGTTTTTCCATTTTAACTGTTGGTTCCAACAGCTGATAAAACTCCATAACAACATTTCTATGATTATGTATTCATTAATAGTCTAAAGTAAAAAATAGTTTTTTGGAATATTTCATATTATTCATAGCTTCAGAAATTAAAACGGAAGAAGCCTTGAAGCAAGACCTATCTCATGGTCAGAGCGTATGAAGTTGTTTGTTTCGTTGTTTTCCCTTAAATAAGCTGCTCAAAGTGTGAATTCTCCTTGACCAAATCCTCAAAAAAATTGTACTAGGGTTGGGAAGGGGCACCTAACAGAATATCTGAGCCAACTTCTCTATTTGACAAAGGAAATTGAGGTCCATCTGTGCTGAAGGACACTCAAGGCAAGATTGTGCTGGGAATTCCCTCAGCCCAGATTTGGGGTAATGTTCCTCACGACAAAGATACTTAACAGCCTAATTTAATTCTTTTTTCTTTTAAAGGAAGCTCAAATTTTTACATGCTACAAATAATCATTTATATAAATTTGTTATATCACGTATTATGTAAAAATGGTGGGTGAATTTAACCAAATGTGGAAATTATGTCTGTGGTGATATGATTTAAAGTGTGAGTTATTCATATATTTGGAATTCACTTTGGGAGTCATTAAAGAGATCTTTCAGAGCAACAGGTACTGAGGTCTAAGGTTTAGGATTGTGTACAGGCTTTTCAGGACAGACATTAAAAGCCGTGGAGGAGAGGGAAACAACACAGCTGGAGCATCAAATTTGAGGGCAGATTCTCAAATGGTGGGTCTTGATTTTTAACGTACCTCATCTGGAAATATTTATATAGCTTATTCGAGGAACAAAAGCAAAATCTAACTGCAGAGGAGAGAAAGATGCCCCTGCCTCTTCCGTTTTGTAGGACACTGTACAGCACAGAGATCTTCCCTCCTTGGCCTCAAACATCCCATATATTTCTGCAACTGTCTTTTCCCTTGATACTCAAGACTTCAATACTGAGCTGCTAAATTCAGAAAAGGTAAGATAACAACTATAAATCAAAGTTTTCCATATATTGTCTTATATCCATTGAAAAAATAACTATTAAAAGTAAAAATTTTCTGGCATCGTTATATTTTTGACACCTTTATATCTGAAATAATTTTTTAAAATCCCAAAACTGAAATAAATAACATTGAACACGTTTGGTAATAAAGCTGGCTTTAAGTAAG
>NW_011888791.1:4926221-4932341 GCF_000151845.1 Pteropus vampyrus
GATACTTAACAGCCTAATTTAATTCTTTTTTCTTTTAAAGGAAGCTCAAATTTTTACATGCTACAAATAATCATTTATATAAATTTGTTATATCACGTATTATGTAAAAATGGTGGGTGAATTTAACCAAATGTGGAAATTATGTCTGTGGTGATATGATTTAAAGTGTGAGTTATTCATATATTTGGAATTCACTTTGGGAGTCATTAAAGAGATCTTTCAGAGCAACAGGTACTGAGGTCTAAGGTTTAGGATTGTGTACAGGCTTTTCAGGACAGACATTAAAAGCCGTGGAGGAGAGGGAAACAACACAGCTGGAGCATCAAATTTGAGGGCAGATTCTCAAATGGTGGGTCTTGATTTTTAACGTACCTCATCTGGAAATATTTATATAGCTTATTCGAGGAACAAAAGCAAAATCTAACTGCAGAGGAGAGAAAGATGCCCCTGCCTCTTCCGTTTTGTAGGACACTGTACAGCACAGAGATCTTCCCTCCTTGGCTTCAAACATCCCATATATTTCTGCAACTGTCTTTTCCCTTGATACTCCAGACTTCAATACTGAGCTGCTAAATTCAGAAAAGGTAAGATAACAACTATAAATCAAAGTTTTCCATATATTGTCTTATATCCATTGAAAAAATAACTATTAAAAGTAAAATTTTCTGACATCGTTATATTTTTGACACCTTTATATCTGAAATAATTTTTTAAAATCCCAAAACTGAAATAAATAACATTGAACACGTTTGGTAATAAAGCTGGCTTTAAGTAAGAGACAGGGTAGGAAATACCTATACTAGTAAATAAATTGCATTTGTCTGGCAAATAAAGAAGTAAATCACTTCCTTGCCTAAAGCTTCTCTTTCATTCTTTGGAGTATAATTATCACAACAGAAAAAAATACATTTCTGTGTGTGCTCATGTTACAACCAAGAGTGACAGTGAATAGAATGCATTACCGAAACATTTGGTGATGTTACATTTACATTGATAAATCTATAAAATCCCATCTGCAGCTTGTCAATAGTATATAAACCTAGATTAGCTCTAGGTTTGGATCAGCTCTTGGAAAAATCTATTTTGCCTTTTCATTTTTGGATCCTGTTGTTAAGGTGATTTACTGATTGAATTTAGATCTCATGCACAAAGACTGAAGATTATTAGCATTCTTTGAATATAAATGAATACCATGTTATGAGATTCAATTTCTCTCTGAATTTTAATTTTGTAGATGTTCTTTTTTGTTTTGTTCATATTAATAATCAGAATTTTAATTATTTTTATGTTCCCATGGAAGTACTGCTGAGTTGGAAAAAGAAGCAAACGTAGATTATATATATATATATAGAGAGAGAGAGAGAGAGAGAGAGTTTCAGTTACATGAAGACATTAAAATCATAAAATTCCAGAGGCAAATTTCTGACTTAAAGTTATCTTGTTGCTATTTTAATCCATAAAATAGTGACAATGATGAAGAAATGTTCACTGCATATGTGGCTTTTCCTTTCCTGAAGATGACGGTTCTCGGTCAACTATACAAGTCACCCTAACATATCAAATTGCTCTTGGTGTGTATTCATAAGAGGCCACTAACTGAGCTTCTTGCTTAGAGACGTGAAAATAAACACTAGTTCTACCCCAAATCAAAACAGAGTATATAAAACATTAGGAAGATTTCACAGAGAGAATGTGTACAGGCTGCTACCTGGGAAACTCTTTAAAGCAGAATCTATTTTCACCTTCTAGAAAGCAAGTATTAAACCACACCTCACCTTTTTCATCATCTTTCCCCACTGTATAACCACATTTTATGAATGGAATAACATGAAATATAAAATATAATGTCCCTATTAAGGTTGATTCAACAAGACAGTGTATGACTTCATAAGACTAAAATACTAACAGCAGATAACTGAAGAAGTAATTCTATTTTTTGTAACTAGATGCTTCTGGGTGTCCATTTATAAACCCCCATTCTAAGGCCATTTAACTATATGTGTTAGCTATTTAACACTGTGTACACACACACACACACACACACACACACACACACATATAATTGTTTTGCTTTTCATCAAAAATTCTATTATAAATGTACTTATAATTGTGCTATATAGGACATTAAACTTTTTTTTTTTTAAGTAGAGATAGGTGTTGTTCTGACAGATTTAGCTAATACTCAAGAGAAAAGATGAATTATAAAGAATATCTACCTGAAGATAGAAATTCTGGAGCAAGAAAAGATTTTCAGTGTTTAAGTCGTCATTCTAATTGTCATTGAACAATTCTGGGAGGAAGTTAACTCTAGATATTCAATTTATACAAAATACTGCAAAAACCCCAATTAGAGTTTCTTCAACTCTAATTTGTAGATTAAAAGTAGAATCCAACAACATCGTGCACCATGTAGCTAAGAATATTTCTTTAGAAACATCAAAACCAATATAAAATTCAAAATAAAGCTAACATTTATGGCATACAGTTCACTCACAAATGATGATTTTGCAAATGATGTAGAGATTAATTTTGTCTTTTTTAAAATTTATCTAATTTTTTGTAATTTTTATTTTACATTTTTTCTTCTAACTTAAAAACTAGACCTTTTAAAATAAAAATTGGGAATTTATTTCTAAGGAATCTGGCAATACTTTTTTTCTCAGCTAGGAGATATTTCAATTTTATAACTGACAGTGATGAAGTGATGATATAGAATATCTTACTAATTATCTAAATGTCCTTTTCCCCTAAAATATTGCATTGTCTTCTTTTCCTAGAGTTTGATGAACTCTATTTAGACTTTTGATGTAGTGAGATAAACGGGATATGCCTTGGAAAATGAGTGTTTATTCTGATTGGATAGTTCTTCTACTCAGGTTATTCAGTCCTTAGAAATTCATAAGAGGTTTCCAACTAAAAGTTTTAAAGTGATCTCACCCTTCTAAAATTTGTAACCCCAAAAGACTTTTACATTTTAAAATAAGTGGAAGTTGGACCAATCTGAAATCCTGATGGTAAGACATAAATTACTGTTCTATGTTATTAGAGAAATTCTACAACTTCATTACTTTTTAAACATATATTTCAATTTCCTGGACTTTTTATATTTTTATATTCAATAATCACCTCAGGACTTTGGCAATAGTGAGGAATTCCAAAAACACTTGATTTGAGTCAAATATGTTGCTTTCCATTTGGAAAAACCTCGACTTATCCCTGCTCCAGTCTTTCCTCCATCCTGTTTCACCCTAATTACTTTTAAATATATTCCGCCAATTGTTCTTTTGTTCTAACACTGTACCAACTGTCAGCCACATGCTAATACAAATTCTTACACCCTGAAATGTAGGAGAAATCATGAGAAGAATTTGGGGAATTAGTATGTTTTTAAAAAGTCATTTAAAAGAAAACCTAGAATTTTCAGCTATTTTGTTCTGGAAAATGTTGATCTCTCTATTTTTTGTGCTCAGCTTCTTGAGACTATAGAGAAACATTGCCTGTCTCCATGGTCTCTACAATATCAAATGGGAAATCATTAGATTCTGCCATAGCACTTGCTTTTTATGCAGTTCGTTTTATGGGAGCACCTGTTCATGTAGACAAATGATCTCAAACTTGGATGCCAGCCTAAAAGATAGTGACTTCAGCATGGGGAGCCAGGCAGGAGTTGGACCTGCATGTAGTAGGCAAGTCCATCCAGCCTCTGCCATCAGGCCCTATGGCTCACAATTGTGGCAGCTGGTTAGACCTCCTACATGTCTGCTCATTCTGCTTACTGTGGAGGAAATGTGCATCTATAAACACACATCCGGAGGTAACATTCATCTATGGCCATAAATTAAAATGGATCTTTGGTCTATATTCACTACTTGTCAATTAAAGAGCCCATTTGAATGAACATTGTCTTACGTAAATAATTTGAAGTATGGTAATTATCACAAGGGTGTACATCCAACAATCTACTTTCACTTGTTGCCAATTCTATAATGAAGGGGACATTTCTAAGTCTAAAAACAATCACCATCAAGAGAACTTGTCAAAATCACACAAGGTGTTTCCTGACAAAATATACAAACTATCTTTTGAAGCACAGCTTCATCAGTCCAAAGTTAAAAGAAGTCTTAATATTAATAGGAGATAATAATCAACTCTACTAGGAAAAAAAAGGCATTCTACAACCAGTTTGGTTCTCTAGTACTATAAACACTTCGTAGTTTACAAATCACTTTCACAGTTAAATAGGACTATTGGAGAAAACACTAGCATATATAAAGTGAAAAAAGCAAAGGCAAAAATTATATGATGTGCTGTCATTTGTGAAGAAACAATAGTAAATGTTTCAAAATATATAAACTATTTAACATAACACAAGAATATGAAAGTTACTGCCCACTGAAAGGGAGACTGCATGGCTAGGATCAGAGGGGTAAGGGAGACATTTTTACTGTACACTCTTTGGAACCTGTTGAATTTTATACTTTGTGTTATTTAAAAAAAAAATTAAGCCTTATTAATGCCACAAAACCATACAATTAATGGATAGTTGTACTGCTGCTGCTGTTGTTACCAGGACCTTAGATAGGAACCTGACATGCATTACTTCATTCAATCCTATAGAATTTGGATCATTAACTCCCATTTACGTAGTGAGAGGAGTATTGAATAGAGGCTGGTGCTATTTTATTGTTGTTCATTAATAAGACAGGAGCCAGAGTTTCCCTATCAACTTCATCAGATGTCAGAGACAGCTCGCTCTGGGGATAACAAGGTGCTTTATCTTGAACAAATGAAATTGGCAGTGAGGGAGGATAGTCCACATAGTCTACACGAGTTTATGCAAAGACTACAGTCAATAAAAGGGTCACTCTGCTAGACCATCACGTGTAGTTGTTTGTCAGTGTGAGGCTTTCATCCCACATAATCCAAACAACCAACTCTTTTTCTGCGACATTGAGCCACAATGCTATGCAGAATGGTGAAAGATGACCTGCTAGAGAGTAGTTCTCCCACAGTAGCTCTCCTACAGTTCCCTGTAGCTGGCCATTAGGGGTGAGAAGAATCTCTGCTTCTCTTGTATTCAAGCTACCCATCCCCCCACCTCACTCCCAGAGGTCCTCTTCTAAATTTCAGGTGGAGGCAATGTTGCCTGGTTCTAAATTCATTCACTTCTCATGATTATGCTTTTGG
Source organism: Pteropus vampyrus (assembly GCF_000151845.1). Taxonomy (NCBI): domain Eukaryota; kingdom Metazoa; phylum Chordata; class Mammalia; order Chiroptera; family Pteropodidae; genus Pteropus; species Pteropus vampyrus. The sequence continues at coordinate 4,931,409 of NW_011888791.1, forward strand.
CACGAATTCTCTTCCAAACTTCCTTTAATTCTTCCTTTTTGATTATTAAGAGACTTTCTTTATAGATTACATTACTAATTCTAGAGACAATGCAAATAATTCTGGTCAACTAGAAAACTTATTAAGTATACATATAAAAAATACAATTTGTATTTCCAGATATTTTCTCTCAACATTTAGATGAGAAAACTGAATGATGTTAAGTAATTCAAAAGATACTCTCGCTCATTTGAAAGAAAGTGGCTCAAAACACAGATTGATCTAACTCACTCCAGCCTTCATGGTTTAAAACACTAGGTTTTACATTATTTCATTCAATTCTCAAAACAAACTCATACGACAGTAGTTTTCTCTTGCTGCTATAATAAATTACCACAAATTAGAAGAGATAAATTATAACCACAAACCAAAAAATTTCAACTAAAAACAACAAAAAACATTCTCTTACACTTCTAGAGTTCAGAAGTCCAAAATGAGTCTCAGTGGGCTAAAATTAAAGTATCAGCAGGGCTGCACTCCTTTCAGAGGCTCCTGAGGAGGATCTGTTTCCTTGCTGCCCCGATTTTTTGGCTTGTGCATCCTTCCTCCAATTTCAAAGCCAGAAATAGCAACTGGAATCTTTCTCACATCGTGTCACTTTGATACTAACCACTCTGCTCCCTCTTCCACATTTAAGTATGCTTATAATTACATTGGGTTCACCTGGATAATCCAGGCTAATCTTCTTACTTAATTACACCTGGTTATCATCCTTGATCCCAGCTGAAACCTTAATTCACCTTGCCACGAAACATAACAGTTCACAGGTTGTGAGGATTACAAAGTAAACATCTTTAAAGGGCAATTATTCGGCCTACCAAAAATAAGAATAATTATCCTCATTATAACATAAGAAAAGTGAGGCTTACCTGGGGACTAGTATCAAGGTTCTTT
>NW_011888791.1:4933321-4953074 GCF_000151845.1 Pteropus vampyrus
GATTTTTTGGCTTGTGCATCCTTCCTCCAATTTCAAAGCCAGAAATAGCAACTGGAATCTTTCTCACATCGTGTCACTTTGATACTAACCACTCTACTCCCTCTTCCACATTTAAGTATGTTTATAATTACATTGGGTTCACCTGGATAATCCAGGCTAATCTTCTCACTTAATTACACCTGGTTATCATCCTTGATCCCAGCTGAAATCTTAATTCACCTTGCCACGAAACATAACAGTTCACAGGTTGTGAGGATTACAAAGTAAACATCTTTAAGGGGCAATTATTCGGCCTACCAAAAATAAGAATAATTATCCTCATTATAACATAAGAAAAGTGAGGCTTACCTGGGGACTAGTATCAAGGTTCTTTCTATTACTACCTTGAAGGAGTAAAAGGAGGGAGAGTATGACCAGAACTTGGAAACAATATGAAAAGGAGACCCATACAGATAGATAGTCTAGATGGAGTTGAGACCTTTTATAATAAAAAACAGCCAGCCAGTGGTGACCCTGTAGAGAGGGGACTAGGGAACTAGAACCCTGACTTCAGTCTCCTCTCTTCCACATTCAAGAATCTGGCCACAAGACAGAGGCCATAAGAACATTTGATGAGTCCATACAGGTCAGCCTCTGTGGAGAGCAGAACAGAGAAGGGCAGAAAGAGGATCTGGAGGTACAACAGAAGACACCCAGGAATTTCCCTGCATTGATTTATTGATTTATTAATTTATAATAATAGTGCTGCTTTCAAGATTCCACTAAAAAGCATGTCTTCAATGTTTAAATTTAATGAGCAATTAGTATGAAGGAAGTATGAAGGAAGTCAGAATCTGATCTTTTCCCTCACATCACCTTCCACAAAAATGTATTTATTTACTTGCTCTATTTAATTGGCTTTAAGCTTCTGGATGCATATACTCACTGAATGATTTATGTCTGAGGTTCTACAGGCTGCATTTTAAATAGATCTTTTCAGGTATAGGCAGTCCAAGCCTTCATAGTTATTTTATCGGAAAGGTATCAGGTTAAAAGTGCTCAGGTAGAATCTGATTCAACCTTATAATAATGATATAATAATTAAAGTTCTGAACATAGAAATAACCATAAAAATCACACTTAATCTACTATAAATTATTTATTAGAATGACACATAAATTGATTAGCGCAACCTAGTAATCAGCATTATAAAAAATATATTTTAATATAGTGATATTATTAAGATGGCAATATAGTCAATTCCCTACTTCAGTCCCCCTCACAAGACCAGTTAGTAACTACCCATAGGTAAGAAACTATTGTGAAAAGTAAAGAACCTGAGGGTTAGGCTGAAGTAGTTCTTGGGATCATCAGAACCAAGAAGAATCATGTTAGAAGAGTAAGAGGAGCAATTTCACTTTGATCACATTCGCCCTTCCCCAGGAAGGCACAGCGCCACACCAGGGGTCTATGGTTTCTCTAGTGAGAAATCCAGTGGACGCCGAGACGGATATGCAGCTTTTGTAGTACTAAAAGACACTTCTTGGTAGGCACTCTCAGGTCTTGCCCCTTGGGAATCTGTGGGGCTCATCCACCAGGTATTAACTAGAGATGGAGAAGGGGATGGGGTTTACAGCTACGGATTTTGAAGGATCACGTTTCTGCTTGCACCCAGGCCCAGTGCTCAAGCAGAGGTCCCAGCCAGATGCTCTGCCTAACTGCAGAGCCAAGCCAGTAGCCCACTCTGCTCAGAGAGCTTGATTTGATTTGGTTCCCTAGCCTATGGGCCATACTAGGCATTAAGCATATTTTACAGTTTTATCCAGGCAGCAAAGCAAATTTAAAGCTCTGCCCAATGGCTGAGCATAATTCATAGGCCTGCTCCACTGGGAAGCCTAGCCATAGACTCTCTGCAGCCTTGGAGTACATTCTACGCCTGCCCAGGCAGGGAAAAAAATTCTTAACCATACCCAGCAACTGAATATAGTCTCCAGTCCTATCTGACCAGGAGACTGGCCAGAGAACTCAGGTAACCAGGAGCCCATTCTACAGCCTTTCTCTGGCAGGGGGTCAAGCCAGCAGCCTTGCCCATCTGTTGAGCATAGCTACTGGCATGGCATAACCAGGGATCCAGAACAGTGATTCTGGGCAGTCTCAAAACCCAGCCTATGTACTGCCCAGCTGTGTCGTGGAGCTCAGCCTACAGCCTTGCCTGACTGCTCAACACAGCCTGTGGCCTCAGCCAGGAAGGGCACCCAGAAAGCAACCCCATCCAATAGCAACCCTAGCCAACCAGAAAGCTTAGACAGCAATCCAGACCAACAGCAGAGCATGGGATAGAGATGGACACCCTGCCCAATGAGAGAGCCCAGCCAGCAACCTCAACCAACTAAAAAGCACAGTCAATGGCCTACCCAATTGCCCCACCTAACTTTGGGGCACAGAATGTGGTCCCACCTGATGGCGGAGCACACCCTGAGTCTCCAAGAGACTGCAAAACCCTGCCTATAGCCACACCTGGACATGGAGTCCAGTCAGCAGCACCAGCTGGTCAGAGAGCACAGCCCGAAGACCTGACCAATAACAGACTCTAAATAGTGGCTACTCAGTCTGCAACCCCACCCAATGTGAGCTGATTGCAGATCCCATCTGGTGGCCCCATCTAACCACAGGCCCCAGCCAGTAAGCCCAACTTACCAAGGAGTCCAGCCAGTAGGAAGTCCCCAACTAAGCATGGGCATTACTCTGATACCAAAGCCAGATAGGAACACTATAAGAAAAATTAAAAAATAAAAAACTACAGGCAATATCCCTGATGAATATAGATGTAAAAATTCTCAACAAAATACTAGCAACTCAAATTCAACAGCACATTAAAAAATTCTTACACCATTTAAAACAATATAAGGGAGTTCTTGATAAATTTTAAACCTCATTATAATTCCTGTTATTTTTAATTTAAGTACTAAAATAAAAATATTTTATATAAATATTAAAAATATTAAAACGCATTTTTATAAAGATAATAGAATGAAAATCTTTCCTCTCATAGACATTTTTTTAAGACATCTGGAAGGCATCAGAGCTACTTAATGTTCTTGATGTTTTTTTTTTTTTATTTTGAGAAACCAATTCAAGTGTCTCTATTACCTCTTTTCATTACAATTTTTCTTTAGTCTGTCAGTTGTTCCTTTAGTTGAATTCAACAACTAAAATCAAGTTTCCTTGAATGAGCTCTTTATATCAGCAGCCTCACCTTTCAACCTTAGATCTTGCATTCACTCAGGGTTTTACACCTTCAAAATAAACTCATATTTATTTGCACTATATGTGTGTGTGTGCGTGTATTTTATCCTTTGTTCTCTTTCCAATTTTTTATTCAGTGTCAAAACACTATAGAACTTTGACTTCAATTGTCAACCTCAAATACACTTCTGGATACGTGAAGAGCTTTTCAGTAGTCAAATTCCAGCCTTTCATTTCTGTTAACTCTGCCACCACTAACATAGAGAAGAATGGGCTAATGGAGATAAAAGGAACAAAGCCAGGAAAGGAAATAGAAGTTAAAGAAGGAGGAACAAGCCACGTGTTTTTGTGTCATGTCCACAAAAACATTTTAAGATTTAAGTTTTGAATTTAAGAGAAGCAAGTATACCAAGTTTGGCCTGGGGATAATAGAGATGAGAAATGGATCTAGGCTAAATCTGGATGCCAGACGTGATCTTAGAATGAACTCACTAAAAGAACTTAGTCTCAACTTTATGAGGTATATTCTCCGGGCTGTGAAAAGAAATACAAGTAACAGAATCCAGAGATATCTACCCTTAAGTATTATAACTTGAAACAGGAATTAAAGTATAACAATCCATGTTCATTTCAAAGTTAGTGCCTGTGTTAAACACTCTGACTGAAAAGCAGCATAGAATTTTCTCAGTAATAGTAAGACAGAACCGCTACACTATAACCTCTTAATCAAAGAATGTGTCTTCTGAAAACACTGATCCTGATCAGTGACTGTCAGTTTCAGTAGATCTAAACTCAAGGCTCAACTTGAAATTTGCCATATGATGAAGACAAAATTCTTTGTTTAGCTACAAATTTAGGTTTGTCTTTTCAGCTAATGGCCTGTCTACTGAAGATGAACCACTTTGCTATTTTCAAATTAAACTCAGCTTGAACTTCTCCTTAATATGGTAGCTTGTTCTATGTGAGGCATGTCTTTTAACCAAAGGGAATTTGGAAATCAATAAAATATAGCATTCCTTCTCTTAAGTTCGGCCCATGAAAGGGCATTGAACTTTTAAAGACCTACACGATTTTGGTCAAAGAATAGAATCGTAAACTAATTGGGGGGACTTTTTCATATGACTTCTTAGAAATTACAATACTTTATGAACAATGAAGGAAAATTATTAGATCAGTTCTAATCGGGGAATACAATCTGTGTACTGAAAATTAAGTGCTAATCTTTTTTCCAATACCACTACGCAACTCAGAGACATACAGATTTTTGCGATCCATTGAAAACTATGTTTTATATTTACATAGTAAATACATATAGAGGAAATATACATTCTTAGGGGATATTATAGGAGATAAATCATCTTGAAAGTTACACAGTCAGAAGAACAGATACTATGTAGTAGCTTAAAGATACAGTAGGTGGAAACTTTTCTTCTGTTTATCTCTCAGGTCTCAGTTCCCACTAGTATCAGTAGCAGAGAAGGGTACAAGTGAAGAAAAAAAGAGGAGAGCAATGAAACCAAGTTGAAATGAAGCAAACAAAGCAGTGAAAGAGAAGGTCAGATATAGAGATGGAAATAGTATCTAATATTGATATTTCAGCAATTTATAGTTAGGAATCAAGAGTGCTCTGCAATTTGTTTGAAAACAAATTCAAAATGACACAAGTATTCTAACATGGATAGCAAGGAAATATGAGGCACAGAAAAAAATTACTGAATAGCCAAGTCAGAACAAAGAAAGCAAGTGTTGACAGTCAAACTAGACCAAGAAAGCCAGTAAACTGACTAAGAATTCTACCAATTCTCTGATGAAGATAGATTGCAGACTAACATCAGAACCAAACTGCATGTTCTTTATGATTTATTATTTATTCATGTTTAAGCTTTTAGATAAACTATGAATAATTCATTTTGTAATTGGGGTAACTTCTGAGTAATCCTTTTGTTATTATTTTCAAGTCCTAAATTAAAGATTTCTCTCTTCCAGTACTAAAAAAAAAATTCTATCTGAGCTGAAGTGACTCAAAAGAATGTTGCAGCCAATATTCTTATGGTGTACAAAATGGACAGACCAAGTTATTAACACCTGCCTCAGAATGCTTTCCTTGAAATACTTGCAATTCTCTGTAAATGCTACAGATAAATGCCACTTACTAGAGCTCAAGTCTGTCCTGAGTGGCCTTGTTTATAATGGCTTTGAAAAACATTGCCAATATCTTCTCTCCTCATTAAAAGTGCAGTACATGTTTGCCGTTGACAGTAATTATTTAAAGCCTATTTCTTTTATATGTGACCTATTTTCAGTGAAGAAATATATAAAATGTTTTAGAACATTAATAGACCAGTTTCTTCCCAAATGCTAATTCATGAAATTGGTTCCTCTGTAGCAGAAAGATTTTTTAAGAAGTTTCCCTAAGGTGATGAAACTTTAGGAACTTAAGTTCTATTGTTTTACAGTGGATAACCTGACCAAATTCCATTCTTCCTACAATATAATCCCATTTCTTGCTGCCCAGACAAATTATCTAAATGATTGGCTTTCTAGTTTTTCAAACAATTTTGGTATATTTTGATTTATTTCTCATGCTCCAAACCTTTGATCACTAATTTCATCTTTGCAATTTGTCTTCCTATTCCAGTTACCTACCTATTTTTTTTACCCACTGATTGTTTAAATTAATCTCTTCATTAATTCCAACTGGTTACAATCTACCCTCATCTACTTAGTAACTCTTCAGCACATAGAGTACCAATTGAAACCCAACTCTAGCTTACTTACCTTTCTCTCTCATAACATGATTCTTCTTTCAAGCTAATGACTCTGCTCAGTGTGATCCAATTTTCCTGAGCTCGTCTCCATGTATACTTTCTGTCCTATATTTATGGCCCTAACTTTTTACATCCTCAGTCAGAAAAGAATATAAATTCACTGCACAACATCTTCTTACTTATTAGAAAAATAACTGACAAATGTGAAATACTCAAATCGTTTCTAAATTTTAATAAAATAGTTTTAAGTTTTAAGTGAATCACCATTGAGATAGACATGAACAAGCTAAATGTTCTCTTTGTTGCAGTTAAATGGAAAAAAAAGGAACAGTAGGAAGCAAAAGATCTGTTTTTACTGTAGCTGTATGACAAAGTGTTTAATTCCTCTGAACTCGGTTTCTTCATCTGTAACACAAGAATGATTCTATCAGCCTTATAAATGCCCAGCATTTATAGGAGAATCAAATAAAAGTAAAATATGTGAAAACTCCTCGAATATAGTATGTGCTCAACAACGTAGAATAGTATGTAGAGGAGCATAAAATTCAAAGCTAATGATCCTCTCCTATACAATATATCTTAAAATAATTTCTAGTTGTGGTGATGGATTTGTAAAAATATAAGCAATACTCTTTTCTTGTCAGTGAATCCTTGGACTTTTCCTTATAGCAGATGACAGTGGTACCTTCCCTATATCCTTTCACCTTAACCACCTCAGTGACATCTATCTGCGAGTGCACACATATAGTTGTTCTTTTTCAGGGGGGTGGGGGAGGTGGGGGGAGAGCCCACTTTGTCATCTGCTCAAAAAAACAGAATTTTGCATCCTTGGGGTGGAAGAACTCTTAAATGTGTATTTTATTCTGGCTATTAGAGTTTACCAGTGGGATAAGTCTATAGGGACTCAAAGGGGTAATTCAGGTGATAAGCTCCTGGCTACTGTGCCTTACCTGTTTTACTGTCAAAATACCCATAGATGGTATCCTGGGATCACCTAAATGATGACTATATAAATATATTTTAAAAACCCTAAAACTTCTTTTACTCAGCTTCTGGGGAAACTCCAAATAAATGAATTCCTTAAAAAAAAAAAAAAGAATATAAAAAGCATTCTTATGCATAATTTTTTATCACATAATTGACATTAAAAGTATATCTAATCCTGTTATTTCTAAACATGAAGTTCAACAATGAGCTCCTTACAAGTTATCAAATGATACACATCTTCCAGAAACATTTCCTACATATGTTCTATGGCTTCAGCCATTGTATGCTATTTGTATGTCATCCATGGAGAGATTTCATGCTTCCATGTCTTCATATGCTAGTTTTATAGAACCCGGTGCCCCTTCTCCATCCAGTCCCTGGGAAAAAAACCTACTGATCTTTAGACATGCAAATAGAGTGTCTTCCTCACTATAAAGCTTGCCCAGACATCTCTGACAGAGTTGATTTTTTACCTTCATTTGTTTATCTGAAATACCCAATACAGGCTCTTGGAAAAGAGCTTCCACCCAATTCCCAATTTTCAAAGATCACGATTCCAGACATTTCTTGCATACATAAAGACTCATGGTTATGTAATGATAAGCAAAGTTTATTTGTTGACATGAAGACATCAGATGGAGCCAGCTACACTTAATACCTAATCAGCTTCTGTATGCCAGGTTCACAGAGCTCATGGTCAAATCAATGTCCCCAAATTAATAATTATGTCCATGTCACAATCTTAGGAAACACTTTCAAACAGTCAAAACTATGACTGATAAACCAAGAATACCAAGAGTACAGTGTTATTAGTTTTATTGCAATTACTGTATTTCTTTACTATACATCTTCCATTTAGATTATGCAGTACTTATGGACATTATTTCTTTATCCCCAGACCATAGTAAAGTACAGGCACATAACATGAACTCAATAGATATGTATTAAATATGGAAAAAAATGAAAACAGTTATAATTTTGGCCATTTCATTGAGAACATACATCTTAAAGATGTGACGTTAAAAGCAGAAGCAGTCACTGAAATAGATGCTATCATGGAAGAAAGAATCAACTGGGTCAGTTCAGAGGCAGAAGTGAAACAGGACTGTCTGTACATTTATAGTATACTCTTGGTTGCCTCAGTGATAAATATGCATTTATTTCGTAATTCCTTCAGTTAGCATATGTTTACTCAGCTTTTACTATGTGCTACATGTTATGAATTTGCAGAAAAACCAACAAGAACAAAATGTATACTTGCAACTGTGTAAAGGAGAAATTTTATTGTTGTAGTTGTTGATATCTAAAGGCTGCATTGTCAGGTTTCCAGAAAATATATTCTTAATTTTTACTTCATGATTATTTGCTCAAATAAGATGATCAAAGAAATTACCTGTGAGTTTTCTATTCCTCTGATGCCAGAACCAATTCCTCTTAAAAGCCTACAAACTTATTCCTTGAATATCTTTAAAACAGAAGAAATTCCTGCCAGAGATTTTAGATTATCGTAGTAGATCTGGATGTAGAAAGATGAAGCTGATGGCCTTGCAGTTTCCTTTTAAGTATATATCTCTTGAAAAGGAAGTTACAATAATATTGAACACCACTGGTGTAGACTTTGTCAGAGGTTCAGCCAGCATATGGAGACACATCCTGCACAACATCTGTATTTCATGCTTTGGTTGGCTTGTAACATACCAATGCTCTCAGATTTCCAATTCAGCATCACACTGCTTCCCAGTCTCTACCCTCTGATGGGACTATGAAACTCCAGTCAAGGGAGATAAACCTATTAAAAAATGTAATAATTGTTTTATAGGTTTAAATGTTGAGGAGTACTTCTTCAACAACCCTGTGTAGACACTTTGCCTCCTTGTTATCTTTTTTTAAAAAGAGTTATGTTAACCTGACTTAAATTACCAGGTAGCACGAGCCAATCTAACTAGAAATTATTATTTACATGAGAGCTGCTGAGAAATTATAGAATTTACTGTGAGGAGTTCATGATGACAGAGAAGAAGAGAACGAGGGATGCTCAGAAAGTAACACATAACTGACTTAGTAGTTCCTTCATTTGTAACAGATCTCAGCTGTTCCCTCTTTGTTCCTGTGCACCCACTTTAGTAAGGCTCCCATACATAAAGAAATAAGTGTATAGTAGTTAGCTCTATCCAGACCGACGAGCCCAACATTTAATCTCAGTTGTGCACTGATGGAATATAATTTGGAGATTCAGAGAGATGCATGAAATGCATCTAAATTTAGAATTTGACACAATCACAGTTGCTAGGAGCTCAAAAAGAAATCAAGGAACAAAGGGAGTACCTTTTGAAGTGGTTGAACTCATTTACAGAAGCAGAAAGACTGTAACTTTGGTTGTGGCATCTCTGCTGCTGTAGGCTATTAGGATAAATGACTAAATGAGAGAGAAGTAGCTCAGCAAAAACGTCATAAAAGTTAAAATTCCAGGAGAGGCAGAGAGGTGACTTTCATTACAATGAGCCAGGACTCAAGTATGAAAGTCACATTAACGATACCTGAATCTCATGTCTAATTTCCTGCCTATTGAGTCAAAAATTATCTCCAGGTTTCATATAATGATAAATGTAAGGTATTTTATTTGATCTTGTCCTTTTTTAAAAATCTGTGTGCACAACTTTTTTAGTTGCTATCCATTTTCCTCTAATTCTGTTCTTTCTCTGTTGATGCCACATTCATTTCCTGCGACTTGCTTTGTTAACATTAAGCTGTTCTGCACAAATATTCTAGAAGAACTAGAGGTAAAAAGAAGCGATCAACAGGAATGGCAGCAACAAAAGAAGCTTGGTTTAAGTGGAACCATTTTGATTGTGTAAAGTTATTTAATTACTTAGGTCTCTTCTGCTAGTTCTTTCTCTAGCACTCTAGCTAATTATTCCAGTCATTGAATTAGGCAGATTCAAATGGAATTCCAGGAATGATGACAAATTTCAGTTGGAATCAGCAGCTCAGTCTTCACATAGTGTTTTTGGCTATTATTTAGCATCAGTTTATATATATATATATATATATATATATATATATATATATATATATAATATATATATATTATAATAATATATATATATTGCTCACAAATCATTCATTATGTAACAATCACAGTGATGAAGTTAGGCAAGAATATCCAGCACATTCGAAAGAGGAAAGGCAGTGTGGGGTTTTGTTTTCACTAATAATGATCTTCTTTTCTCTAGTATCAACCCGATTCCACATTCTTTGTTCATGTTTTCTAAGAATGTCTTTATTCAAAATAAGCAGTTAACCTGCTAGGGAATATCCCTTCCTTTCTTTCTCACAATCTGTTTCAAATTAATTTTAAAAGTATTTGTTTCCACATGATCAGGAAAGTTTCCTAACGAAAGGATTTTACTTTTTTCTAACAATTAAAAAACCCCTTTTTTCTAACAAAAAAAGTCAGCATTTAAGCTTTTCATGCTGGTAGATCTATTTCAACTTCTATAACTCATGTGGCATGCCATCGAATAGGTCCATTAAAAAGAGACAATGAAATAGATCCTTTCTGAGTATATACACTGTGTGTACATGTCTATCTTCTCTCACTTAGTGATAGATAAAGAAGGGCAGTAATAAGACCCAATTTTCATAGCCACTTGGAAACTCTGTCCCTGAACAAAGGCATCTCAGGTAACTTTAACCATATAGTCCAAAGACCTTAAATTCAGAGTAAAATAAACTTTAGAGATAAAAGTGAGGTCTCTGGACCACATAACTAAAATTTTCATATTAAGAATGGGAGAAAAACATTTTGCCTAATGAAACTTGGGGAAAGAATAATAAAAGATAGGCACTAGGCATGACCAGGGACAAAGGCAGACAAAAGCCCAGAAGAATGTTTATGCTTGAGGACAGGATGATATCAGAAAGAAGTAAAGATGTCTCATGAAGAGCTCTTGAGTTCCCAACATTTACATAAAGAGTAAAAACATGGAATATTGGGCTATCTTTAAGGATTTCAATAAGTTCTCCCATGGCTTCCATGATACTACTTACACCTGTTTTGTTTAGTTAGTTCTTTTCCTCCAGCTTTTCTAATAAGTCTTCCTCCATTTTGGTCTTCCCCAATTTGTATCTTGAAGAATGGTGCTCCCTGCAGTTTCTAATCAAGCTACTGTCTCTGTTCACTGAGTAAGCCCTTTCCAGGCAAATGCATCTATTCCATTGTGACCACTAATATCTATTGTTTCTTTTGAATGTAAACCTCTCTTCAGAGATCCAGCTCCAGTATCCAAATGCCTTCTCCAAAGTTTCATTTGTGTCCACAAATGTGTCTAAATTTGAAACGTTCATTTATCTTCGCCACCAAAATTGCTCCTTCCCTCATATTCATCACTGATAATCTCTTCCTTACTATTAGTCCATACTTTCTACATTATATCATTATCCAAGTCTATATATTGTACTTTCTTTGTTTGCATTTAACATTTATTTATTGAAACTTACAGTGTACCAGATGCTGAGCTAGGATCAATGGCTACAAAGATACACAAGAGAACAGGAGATTCTCATGGAGCTTATAGTCTAGTTGGGGTGATATACAATGAACAAGTAAGCAAATAAAATAAATATTTAGAGCTTGTGCTAAATGCTATGAAGATGATAACCAGGCTCCATGACAGAGAATAATGGTAGGGTATATATTTTACAGAGTGTTCAGGAAAGTTTCTCAGAAAGTGATCATCAAGGCATGAGCTGAAAATAATAAGGGAACCAGTTTATTGGAAAAAGAGTGGAACCAGTTTATTGGAAAAAGAGTGGTCTAGGCTGAAAAACAAAAATATTCAACCCACCAACACTAGAGAGTTCATTCTGTGTTCTGTCAGAAAGCCAATGAGTTTAAAGTAGAGTAAATGTAGAGAATGGCATGAGATGTGTTCATTAGCTGGCTTTTACTGAGGGCTTATTATTGTGCTTAAAACTTAAATGGATTATCCCATTTTACACATATTTAACTTGACTTTTATCCTCATTTTGGGAACAAGGAAATGGAGACATAAGAAGGTTAAGTAATTTATATAAGTTCACACAGGTAATAAATGAAGAGCTGAGATTTAAATATAGCTAAACTCACTCTTTTGGAGTTTGGATTTTATTTTTATTGGAATTCAAAAGACACTGATTGTTCTTAGGAAGAGAAACAATGCTTACTAGCCGAGATTCTCTGGTTCATCTTCATTGGTGAGTTCTCAGTTCATACCTTTTTCTTTTCTCCTCCAGTTCACTCTACATCAATCTCTACCTATAGCCCTAATCAATTCATACTTCCTATCACCATCGTATTTTAATACTTGTGAAATCCAAACCCAATCAGGTCACAAGCCTGATTAAAACCATCTAGTACTATCAACAATTTCTTCTAAAGAGCCATCAGACAATTATCTGTTTAGGAGCATTTATCAACAGATATCAATCACCTAATAATTACTGTTTCTACAATAAGGCACATTTCTGGTTTTGAGGAGCTGAAAATTTAGTGTTCTAACACTCCAAAGTTTAACAGCTAGGAAGTTCAATGACAGAAATTAACTCAAAGCCAGGTTTTCCAAATCTAAATACTGTAATGTATTGAATGTTAAACTGATTATAGAGTAGATTTTATAATCCCATCTAAAAATATCTAGTTGGAAAAAAGAGCTCTGACCATCTAGTATGATTTAGAAATAATATAATCTATTGTAAGTCTATACAGACACCCAAACTATCAGAACACAATGTACTAAAGTGTTCAAAAAGTAATGTTGAAACTAGAAAGGATGAGGAGAAGTTAGCCAGATGTTAAAGACAAGGGTATCCATTGCCAGCAGAGACAGTAATGTATAACAAAATATGAAACTGAGACAGAGCATTGAGAGTTGTAGAAAATGAAATAGTTCAGTATGAATACAGTATAGGATGAATGGAAAGGGATGCAGCAGATCATGCTGGAAAGATTGGGAGGGGCTGAAAATACAGGGAATTGTGCATCATGCTATGAAATTTATATTTTATCCTAAACACTATAGATAGTTATTACTGGACTGAAGCAAGAGGATGAGTGACATGGGCAGATTCACTTTTTATATTTTATGTTGTTTAAACACTATGAAAAATGAATTTTAGACAGACAGAGAAGCAGGTTAGCACAGTTGTCCTAGTGAGTAAATTATGAGCGTCTGACTGACACCAAGATCATGGAGATGAGAAAGAGATTAATAAATACTTAGGAGGTATACAAGGAATATAATTGATAGTCAGTGATAAAGTTATAAGCGATATCTAATCAGTGAAAAAGAAGAGAGCTAGAATGAAACATTGATTTTTAACTTAAACATTGAATGATTGGTGATCAAAGTAATCAATATAGGAAATAAAGGATAAAGATCAAGTTGGAAAAGAAAGATAGGAATTTTGGCTTGTACAAAGTTGTGCTGAGGATGATGTGGTACATCTAAGTGGAAATTTCAGGGGCATTAATAAATAAGAATCTGTAACTCATGAGTGAAGTCTGTATTAAAGATACGTTTTGTATTTCAAACGTAAAAGTGAGAGATGAAACTACAAGTGTGAATAACATTGTCTAAAGAAAATCTGTAAAGTGAAAAGAGATGAAGATTTTAATGAGTTCAGCTCATCAATTCTTTCTTTCATGAATCATGCTTTTGGTATCGTGTTTAAAAAGTTATTTCCAAACCAAAGTCATCTAGATCTTTTTCTATGTTATCTTCCAAGAGTTTTATAGTTTTGGATTTTGCATTTAGGCCTATGAGTCATTTTGAATAAATTTTTGTGAAGGGTATAAGATTTATGTCTAGATTTATTTTGCATGTGGATGTCCAGTAGTTTTAGCACCATCTGTTGAAAAGACTCTTTGCTTTGTTGTAAAAATTTTGTTTAAAATTTCAGCTTTGTGAAAAACACTGTAAGAGAATGAAAAAAAAACAAGCCACAGAATGAGGAAAAATATTTGCAAAAGACATATCTGATAAAGGACTGTTATCTAAAAATTGCAAAGAGCTCTCAGAACTCAACAACAATGACAACAAAACAATTAAAAATGGGCCAAAGACCGTAATGGACACCTCATCAAGGAAGATATACAGATGGCAAATAAGCATATAAAAATATGCTCCATATCATATGTCATCAAAAATGCAAACTAAAACAAATGAAATATCACCATATACCTATCAGGCCAAATTCTAGAACATGAACAACACCGAATGCTGGCAAAGATTTGGAGCAACAGAAACTCTCATTAATTCCTAGTTAGAAAGCAAAATGATATAGCCACTTTGGAAGATAGTTTGATGGTCTTATAAAACTAAACGTAATCTTACCACACAGTCCAGCGACAGTGCTCCTTGGTATTTACTCAAAGGAATTAAAAACTATGGCCACATAAAACCCTGCACATTGATATTTACAGCAGCTTTATTCTTAACTGCACACTTGAAAGCAGCTAAGCAATCCTTGAGTGGATAAATGGATGAATAAACTACGGTACATTAAGACAATGGAATATTATTCAGTGCTAAAGAAAACTGAGCTATCAAGCCATGAAAAGACATAGAGGAAACTTAAATGCACATTACTAAATGAAAGAAACCAATATGAAAAGGCCACTTATTGTAGGATTGTAATTATATTACATTCTGTAAAAGAGAAAATTATAGAGACAATAAAAAGTTCAGGTTGCTAAAGATTGTGGGGAGGAAGGGATAAATAGATGGAGCACAGAGGATTTTATGGCAGTGAAATTACTCTTTATGATACAATAATGTTGGATACTTGTCACTATACATTTCTCTGCAAGACTATGAGTGAACCATAATGTAAACTATGGACTTCGAGTAACAATGATGTATTCATGTAAGTTACTCAATTGTAAGAAATGTTCCACTCTGGTCAGGGATGTTGATAATGGATGAGGCTATGCATATGTGGACAGGGATATATGGGAAATCTCTATACTTTCTGTTCTATTTTTCCATGAACCTAAATCTGCTCTAAAAAAATAAAATCTATTAAAGATATTTGGAGATGTTGATTATAGTGTCTATGTATGTAATAAGTTCAATTTGTAAATTTTAAGATATATTAAAATATTTTATTATAAATTGTGAATGTTTTATTTCTCCTTTATTTTCTATCAATTTTTCCTTTATATAATGTGAGACTATATTACTTAGTACATACCCACCTGATATATACTTAATATGATATGACAACTTAGAATTATCACATAATTCTGATAGATTGACTCTTTTGCAATTATGAAATAGCTTGCTATACTTAGAAATACTTCTTTTTTTAAATTATAGCTTTTATTATAATAGTGTGGCTTTTATCAGTTTTGTTTACTTAACATTGGAATGGAATAATTTTTCCATCTGTTGACCTTTACCACTTTAGTGTACTTATACTTAAGGTGTGCTTCCTGTAAGCAGCATATAGCTGAAATTGCTCTTGTCTATTTCCTGCTTGATAATTGCTTTCTTTTAATTTGTGGATTATTTATTCAATTTAACTTTAATATAATTACTGATCTGTAGCATCTTAAATTTGGTTTTCATTTGTTTCATTTCTATTTTCCTTTTACTTTCTTTTCTTCTATTGAACCAGTCCAGTTGGAATCAATACAATTCCAATAACTGGAAAATTATTCCAGTTTTCTCCTCTACCAGGCTGTTGATTTTTTATCACTATTCTAGGAGACAGTGACAGTCTCAGACAAAACAAGAACTATTTAAAGGGAACACTTCAACTTATTTCCTTTCCAACTCTTGTGTATTGTTGTAAAGTGTTTTAATGTTATAACTATTTTGACTCCCACCAGTCTTTTTTTTTTTTTAATATGGTCAATTCGAATTTATATTGTCTCATCTGTGCTCCATCTATTAACTTTTATTCTTCTCTGCATTCCCTACTACAATTTGGTATAATTTTCTTTGCTTTAAAAACATTTTTTGATATTTATTTTAATATTAATCAGGTGATTGCTAAATTATCTGTTTTTATTTGTATAATAATATCTTAACTTCGCCTTTATTTCTGAACAATAATTTTGCTTAATATAGAATTCTAGTTTGGTTATCATTTGGTTGTCATTTGAAGATATAATTTCTTTGTTTTTTGATTTCCTTTTTTTATTGATATGTTAGCTGTCAGACTCCTTTGAAAGTAACATGCCTTTTCTCTAATTGCTTTTAGCATTTCTCTTGAATTTTGATTTCCATCAGTTTTATTATAATATATGCATATATCACTTTATTTTTATTTATCCTGCTTGGAATTTGTAGTATTTCTTGAAGCTGATTTGAAGACTTTCATCAGTTTTGAAATCTCAGCCATTATTTTTTCAAATGTTACCTCACTCACCTTTCCTTTAGGAATCTAATTCAATGTGTTAAACTTTTTTACCATTTCACACAGTGAATGTTTCTCAGAGCCTTTCTATTATTTTTTTATCATGTTATCTTTCTGTTACTGAGTATGGATATTTTCTTTTGGTCTATCTTCCACTTCTCTAATTATCTTCAGTGTGCATAATGTGATTATTAAGCATAAGTGTTTAGTTTTAGTTATTGTGTTTTTTCAGAGTAAAAATGTCCATTTTATTCTTGACATAGTTTCTATTTCTTGGGTCAAAATTCTCTATTTTTGTCCTTTAATTCTTTAATTTCATGACAAAATTAGTTATCATCGTTTTTATATCTGTTTTTTACCATTATTATTTCATCCTCTTGTCAGTTTCCATTTGCTATTTCAGTTTTTTCTTTCTTTTCTTTCTTTTTTTTTTTTGGTTAATTGATATCTTCTTGTCTGCCTTTTATAAGATTGATTGTTATATATAAAAATGTAGAGATAACTTGAGTATATAGCTATTATTTTTCAAGGCAGGATTTCTTTTTGCTTTTTTCACAGTAGTTCATACTAATACAATCAAGGATTGAGGTTATTGAAACTCTTTGCAGATTGTATGATTTCTCCTGTTACAGACAAAAAACAAACAAAGAAATGAAATTACCTTTGGTGACCACCTTTTACAATTATTCTTTGCCTAAGTTTCTTCATTTAAAAAAATAATAGGATTCTTGTGGAGTATTTTTATTAGGTAAAAGATTGATAACTAATTGTGGTTTGAAAGAAGTAAATACTTTAATGTAATGCAATATACTTGTTCTAAGTTTTTCTGACAATAAGGTGAAATGAAGTTCCCTTTATTTTTTTCTCAATATTTATAAACCAAACACAAATAAAGTCTACTATCTCATAAACAACTGAAAAAAAAAATCACCATTAGGTCAACGATACAACTAGCATTTCTTCCAGGAAAGACAGAGAAATGAATAAAAGATATATTTTGCCTCAAATGTCTTATTCCTTCTCATTTCAATTTTCCTGTATAGCTTTATAAAGTAGTACTGTTGGAAGCCTGGGGGGGGAAAAAAAAAAGAAGAAGAGGAGAATTAGGATTACTGTGTCAAAAGCAAAGAAAGGATGATAATAATAAATAAGGCTACAGGTTAGATCCTCTCTTTTCCATTTTGGAAAACAATTCTAGGCCAAACATTTTGGAAAATAATTAATTCTAGGCCAAACATTAACATTGAAATAACTCTAGATTGATCATATACATAAGAATAAGCAGTATGGATGTAGCTTAATCTTTTCAGTTGCTTCCCAAAGCAATATGATGTAAAGAGAATGAGAAGTTATCTACAGTTGTCTAAATCAAAAGGATAAAACATTGATGTTGCAGGAGAGGGCTCATTCTCAGGAAAGATTATAATGTCTATCCTGTACCCTACTGATGGAAGTTTTAACTTTAAAAACTGCTTAAACCTTTAAAGAAAAATATGAAATACCATTTTGAAGTGATTTAGTGTGCTTACAAAATTCTTATAAAATAACTTTCAAAAAAATTCCTGGAAGCCTTTTCCCAGTCCTTTTATAACCCTGAGAATTATTTGTAGACAACTGAGACTATCTTTGAAGTAATTACTCAGCTGGAGATAAATGCATATGATCTTTAAAGAGTAGTCTAAATAAACTAAAATGTTAGTGCACTCCGAGAGAGGAACATAGCAATGAGATTTAGGTATTGTCTCTTCCACAATCTATTTTTCAGAAGAGTAAATCAAGAATTTAATACATTATTAAAACTAACCCGAGGTCAGGGTCTGGATACATTGTAAATGTGAACTGCTTCAGATACTTAAGATAATCACCATAAATAAAGTAATTTAGCTAATGCCAGGTTTTGTCAGTAGGCTAAGGGGATGAGGTTTCTACTGGGAGTTAGATCGGTAGTTATGAGCACTTTAGGAAACATACTGATTTATTCCAATGTGGAACACTATGGCTAGAATACAATAGGATCTCAGTACGAGTTCAATGTATGGATAAATGAATGGTACTATCCTAGATCCCAAATGCAACTAACATAGGCTCCCAGATGATTGCTTTTTTAAAAAAAATTATTTATTTTTATTTTTTAATTTTTAAAAATTTTTTTACGCCTACAGTGCCTGGTCTTTCTAGGTACTAACCAAGCCCGACCTGCTTAGCTTCCGAGATCAGACGGGATCAAGCTTGTTCAGGGTAGCATGGCCACAGACAGATTGCTTTTTAAATGGTTTTATTTGGGATTATATTTTAGACATGGGGATTTTATTTGAACACCAAGATCTTTTTTAAAAAATCCTTTTTCTGCCCTCTGTGTTTCCTAGATTCTATACAAAAACTTTAGAAAGTTTTTGATTGTAGAAACACTTTTAAGTGGTCTCTAGATGTACTTCTCGTTATTTCTTTAGAATTGTATAAGCCTTTAGTATTAAAGATATTATCTGTAATGACTAAATGACGGCTAGCAAAATCATTAGGTGAGGTACATCTTGTTTGTTTGATAACAGAGCACTGTTTCCAATGGTTCTGAGTAGTTCCAAGTATTTACTTTTTTCTCTCAAATTAAGTAGAGTAGACTAGCTTATTTAGTATGGAATATTTTCTGCATATGAGTCAAAAGCATGCATATTACATTACCCCTAATGCAGAATTAAAATGTCTGACTTGCACAAAAAGTCCTCATGTATTCAACCATTAGGAAGACGATGACAATTAGTCCAGCTGGTGACAAGGAGAACATATGTATGGCCAATAGATGTGATACTTCTTTCTTTTTATTGAAAAAGTATGAAAGATTATGGATGGCATGGAAAACTATCTACTCTTAAGTAGACACAATTACAACAAGCTTGCAAAACAAGCTTACAAAAACCTTGCTACATAATAGATGTACTTTAAATTCAACTTTTCTAAAAATACATGAGTCAGAAGACATATATTGAACTTCGAATTTTTCTGACATATTTCCAAGGATTACCAATTGAAGATTATGTGAAAGCTAACATGTTACTACCTCTAAAAGAGTGGCCTGTAATAATTTTACTGAAAATGTATATGGTATTTCTCCTGCTGAGTCTTTTGCTTAGACTTTATGTAAAAATGACTCCATCTCAAATTCAATCCAGTAGTAAATTCTGTCCTCTTTTCCTTCAAAATCTATTGAGTCTGACCATTTCTCAACATCTTCAACACCACCACCACCACCCTGGTCCAATCCACACTGTTTCTCTTTTGGACATTTCCCTTGCTTCTTAGTTGGCCTGCCTTCTTTTCTCTGTCTCTCTCTCTCTCTGTGTCTTTCTCTTCCTTCCTTCCTTCCTTCCTTCCTT
>NW_011888791.1:4953189-4966143 GCF_000151845.1 Pteropus vampyrus
CTTTCTTTCTTTCTTTCTTTCTTTCTTTCTTTCTTTCTTTCTTTCTTTCTTTCTTTCTTTCTTCCTTTCTTTCTTTCTTTCTTTCTTTCTCTCTTTCTTTCTCTCTTTCTTTCTCTCTTTCTTTCTCTCTTTCTTTCTCTCTCTCTTTCTTTCTCTTTCCTTTCCTCCTTCCCTCCCCCTTTCTCTCTCTCTTTCTTTTTTCTTTTGTTCCCTGTTCCCTGCTCGCTACCAGCCTGTTCTCCATTTTGCAGCCAGACTGATTCTTGTAAAGTAAGTCAGATTACAATATTCTCTGCTCATATTCCTCCAATGGCTTTTTATCATTTTAATGTAAAATCTGAAGTTCTAATCAGAGCATATAATCCAGCACTCCGAGCTCATTTCCACTACCCTGCCCCTCTTTCATTCTTCATTAGGATCACTGGCCTCCTGATGTTCCTCAAAAGCACCAAGCAAACTGCAATCTGAAAGCTTTTTCCTCTGATTAAGAGATCAGTCTCCATACATACACCTGTCAAAGATAAATAAAGCCAGACACTAGTTAAAGTGCTGAAGATACATGTTATTCAGTGATACCTAATGACTATTATAATAGATAAGAAAGTCTAGTGTGAACTGAAACACAACTTCACTGAAACAAAAGGCAGGAGACTTTTTAAAAGATGAATGTGCTGAGGGAGAAGTACTGAGGGCATAAGGAGGGGTTGGTCCTCTTGACTAGGCCATATGGGTTTGATAATTGGAGTTTATTATTAAGAGGAGAAACAAACATCTTACATCTTTATGTCAGGAGGCAGTATTGCAAGCTAAAGCAAGGCATCTACCAAAATTGGTCCCTCTCCCTCCCACAGGTCTTAGGAACAAGAGTGAGAGTTCAAAGAGACACTGGATCTCAGGTTCTTGAGAATAGTGTTCTGGATAGTATGAAATTTACATCTTAAAAAGGTAGAGAAAGGATTTATAATTGAAAGCTTGCTAAAGTAGTCGCTCTAAGAGAGAATTCAGGGGCTTATTTGCCTACTACCAGGTTTTGATAGGAACAAACAGTAAATTCTCCTGATACGTATAAATAGTACATCAAGATATTAGGTTTTATATCATATACATATGTAAATAAACAAGTTATAGCTATAAAGAGGTTACATATATATTGTATAAGTAAATATGTAATATTTTTGTATATTATATGTCACCTTACATTACTATTTAAGTTCTATGAAGGTTTTTATCTTATTTACTACAGAATCTCCAATGCCTACTATGGCATGTAGCACAGAGTCGGGTCTTGATAAATATTTATTGATAAAATAACTTAATTGTTTTAAAATATTTGTTTAGAATTGATTGTTTATATGGGACTTTGGTACTCACTTGGAATATAAAGATAAGTGAGATAATCCCAAACATAAAGAACTCCTGGCTTAATAGAAGAAATAGGAATACGAATTATCACACAATAGTGAGATACTTGCTGAAAGTTAATTAAGTACAAAATAATAAAGGAATCCTAATATTTGAACAACAATCTATTGGAGAGAAGTAATGTAGCAAGAAAATTTCCTAACAAGGGTTGATTATTTGATTAGTCTTGAAGGAAGAGAGTAAATGTATTTGAGTATATTTCTAAGAAATTTGGCGTATTTTGCAAAACAATGTATTGATGATTTGTGAGTAAAGACATTTTTATTTTTCTTGATAAAAAATCTCTTCCAATGGAAATTTGGCAGCTCATAGCACAGAAGAATTACTGACTTAAATCTTATTCTCTATATGATTTTATTTTCCTTTTATACCTTATCACAAAGACCTGACATTTCATTAAGAAACATGTCCACGATTCTGGTAAGCCTAGAGGTTACCCAAGGTTACACATTTCTTTGTGTTTATTTTCTTTCCCAAATCACCAAATAACTGAATTTGAGGAAGATGACTATATTATTGCCACTAGCACACATAACTGTAAGAAAGGAATCCTTTCATTCCCCAATTTTCTTTTATAATTCTATCTCCACCCCTCAAGGTATCATCATCTCTTGATATAAAATCATAATGCACTTTAATAATTTAGCTTTAAATACACATTCATCCAAAGACATTGCACATGTACATGTTAACACTGAACCAAAAGGATACTATTTTAAACAGATTTATAGACAGGGAATTACAAGCATACTTATATTTTATAGGGCTTTAAAAAAATAGATTGTACTATATTTACAGCATCAAAGTAGTGTAATAGAGTCTTTTATTTGGGAAATGGAAATAGCCATTGCTTAGGCTGAAAAGCTATGACAGTAGTCTTTAAAATGGAATTCTGTGTACATTGGAGAATCACTCAAGGCACAATATTAATTATGGGTCAGATTTTCATCTTAGACAGTATATATGAAGTATATATGGTTAGTGTGACTGCAGTCAGTAGTAATCAAGAAGGATGAACTTTTAAAATACACAGTCTTTCCAGATAGTCAATCAGCATAAAATCTCTCAATAGTTATTTTCTCAGTGCTTATAAAATGATGTTAATAATATATAGTGATGCTCTATTTTGATATAGGTCACTAAGCTATTCTGATTCATTGAAAGTAACATCATAATGGCTTTGGTCATTAAATTTCTATCATAAACTGCCCAAACAATATCATCGAACCATTACTATTCTCATTTGCTTCAGGCTCACTGTAGGATTTTTATTTCATACTCTAAAATTGTTACTAGGAATTGAGAGGTTAATCTCCTCTACATTACAGTTGATTACCCTTGAGGACTGCTTTTTCAATCAAATGAAATGACAGTGCAAAGAACAGTTGACTTAAGGTATAGGAGAGTTGGATTCTATAAGTTTCAGATGTTGCCAAATATTTTTTATGGTTTACCAATTATAAACTTGGGAAACTATTTACTTCATACCTGTATCAGTGAGAAATGATGTGAACAAATGGGTTAATTTATATGATGTGGTTTGTACTCTTCTCAAGAAAGAGAATCCTGGCATAAACTCAGAATACCAATGTTCTAAAATAATTAGTTTCACTCACCCCTGGAGTAAGAATATTCATGCATCACCATCAAACTAGACATTCAGAAGCTATTTAGTACTGCTATAAAATAAATTATGCTGACTCCAATACACCCCAAGTTGTTTTGAACCAACTACCTTGTGTTTTTTCAAATATTTGAATTCTGTTTGGTAAAACATAGATTATACATTTCTAGGAATTAATTCTTAGAAGGTATTTTGAATACTTAGTAAGCCTTGTCCAAGACAAAATAATTGCCTTAAAACTTCAACATACTAATAATATAGAAATATATCCTCAATAAACAATTTTCCAGTTTTTGTTCTATCTTTGGAAAAAACTTTTCTCACTGAGCCTACAGCTATGTGGAATAGGCCTTTAGCACAATTTTCAATTTCATTGTTTCACACAGTCTTTGTAAGCAGCATTTAAAAATACCTGCATACCATTCTATTATGTGTTTATGCCTTTTCACTGATAATTAGTATAAGATTATTTCTATTATATCCTCTCATGATATGTGCATAACTACCTGTGCATAAATTTCTTATTCTTGTATTTAAGATTGTTTCCTTAGAACAGATTTTTAGAAGTAGAATTTTACATGTCCCACAAGCATTAAAATTTTAAAGGCTTTCAAATATAGACTTCTAAATTGTATTCCAAAAGGGTTTTTACAAGTTTTCATGGTCATGATCAATGTATGAGAGTGCATGTTCTGCTGTACTCTCGTGTATTATCAGAATTAAAACAAAAAGAATATTGTTCATAAAATTAAACCAAACTGATAAAAAATGGGTTATTCTTAATATATACAGAAATGATTATTGAAACAATAAAGATATTATACTATCCAGGAGATTTGGAGTAAACATGGTGCATTGTACATGTGTATCTTCGATTTTTTCTGAAATCTGTATGAAGTGAGAATAAAGAAATAAATATAGTATAAACAAAAAAAATCAGATAGGAGATGACAATAGTATCTGAAAATTAGAAAATGGATATGAGATGGAAAGAAAATGTCAAAGACAAACGAGATGGTTCTTCCTGGAAGAGCTCTCACCCTAGAGGACCAGATATGGTAGAGGTGAGATAAGTCCTGAACTAAAATGAGGAGGATGAATTGAAAGTGTTCACAAGAATGTTCAACCCAGAGACCCTTCTCAATCTTGTGAAGCCAAACAGTTGCCTCTCTCACTCTCTGTAAGAGAATGGA
Source organism: Pteropus vampyrus (assembly GCF_000151845.1). Classification (NCBI taxonomy): domain Eukaryota; kingdom Metazoa; phylum Chordata; class Mammalia; order Chiroptera; family Pteropodidae; genus Pteropus; species Pteropus vampyrus. The sequence continues at coordinate 4,957,429 of NW_011888791.1, forward strand.
GGTTTATTTGGGGGAGAAATTTAACTAGAAGTTCCATACCCAAGGACATCCAAGGCATAACAGAAAAAGAAGAGAGTAGGGGGACATATTTAAAGTGCTAAAAGACAGAACTCTACAACCTAGAATATTATATACCACAAGGTTATCATTCAGAATTGAACTGTAAAGAGTTTCCCAGACAAGCAAAAAGTAAATGAGTTCACAACTACCAAACTAGCCTTACAGGAAATATTAAAGGATCTTCTTTATGCAGAAAAGAAAAGGCCATAACTAGAAATAAGAAGTACAGTAAAGAAAACAAAACCCAGTGGTAGACAAATATACAATAATCACAATGAATCAACCACTTAAAAAACTAATATAAAAGTTAAAAGACAATGGCAGCAAAATTAACTACAACTACAATAATCATGGAATACATGAACCAAAATATAAAATATGCCATCAAAACATAAAGAGGGGAGAGAGCAGCAATAATGTAGTGCTTTTTGAATGTGACTGAACTTAAATGCCTATCCACTCAACATAGATTGCTACAGGTAGAGGTGTATATATACATATACCTCATGGTGACCACAAATCAAAAATGTACAAAAATACACAAAGAATAAAGAGAAAGGAATCCAATCAAAACACTAAAGAAAACCAACAAATAAAAGAGAAAGTGATCAAGAGAAGAAACAACGAAGAAAAACTATCAAAAAGCAGTTAACAAAATGGCAATGAACATATATCTATCAATAATTATTCTAAATGTAAATGGACTAAATGTTTAAATAAAAAGACTGAACAAATAAACAGAAAAAAATGACCTACTATATACTACTTACAAAAGACTCACTTTAGAAAGATACACACAGACTGAAAGTGAAGGGATGGAATAAAATATTCCATGCAAACAAAAACAAAAGGAAACCTGGGGTAGCAATACTCATATCAGACAAAATACACTTCAAAACAAAGAATGTAAAAAGAGGAAAAGAAAGATATTATATAATTTTAAAGGAGTTAATCCAAGAAGAGGCTATAACAATAGTAAATATTTATGCAAAGGAACACCCAAGAATCTAAAACAAATGTTAATGAACATAAAAGCAGAAATTAACAGTAATAATATAATAACTGGGTATTTTAATACTCCATTTATCTCAATGAATAGATCTAGACAGAAGATTAATATGTAAATAATGGTCTTAAATGCCACATTAGACCAGTTTGACTTGATAGACATTTATAGAGCATTTTATCTAAAAATGAAGATTATATTTTTTCTCAAGTGCACATAGAACATTTTCCAGGATAAATTACGTACTATACCAGAAAATAAGTCTCAATAAATTCAAGAAGATTGAAATTATATCAAGCATACTTTATGACCACAATGATATAAAACTAGAAATCAACTACAGTAAGAAAACTGAAAAAGAAAAACACAAATACATGGAGATTAAACAACATGCTTTTAAATACCTAATGGATTAAAGAAAATCATACAGAAAATTAAAAACTACTGTGAGACAAATGAAAATGAAAACACAACCTTACAAAATATATGAGATGCAGCAAAAGCAGTTATAAAGGAAAAGTTTATAGTTATACAAACTGAGTAAATTATTGAAATTTACACATAGAGAAATTATTAAAAAAGAATAAACAAAACTCAAATAAGTAGAAGGAAAGAAATAATAAAAATCAGATCGGAAATAAAAATAAGTAGAAAATAGAAAAAAATAGAAAAGATTAATAAAGCTAATAGCTGTTTCTTTGAAAAGATAAAATTGACAAGCCTCTGACAAGACATATCAAGCAAAAAATAGAACACAGAAAAATCAAAGAGCTTACATTTCACCACAAAAATGCAAAGTATCATTAAAGAATATTATTAAAAATTATATGACAACATAATTGGACCATCTAGAAGAAATGAGTAAATTTCTAGAAACATATAACCTTCCATGACTAAACCAGGAAGAAACAGAGATTCTGAACAAACCAGTTACTAACAATGAAATTGATGCAGTAATCAAAAAACTCCCAACAAACAAAAGCCCAGGACCAGTCAGCTTTACAAATGAATTCTACCACACATTTAAAGAATTAGTACCTATTTTTCTCAAGCTATTCCAGACACTGAAGAGGAAGAAATGCTTCTGAACTCATTCTACAAGGCCAGCATTAGTATGATATCAAATCCAGACAAAGACACTACAAAAAGAGAATTATAGGCCAAAATCTCTAATGAACATATACCCAAAATTCTCAACAAAATACTGGCAAACCAAATTCGACAGCACATTAAAAGGATTATATACCATGATCAAGTGGGATTTACATCAGAGATTTAAGGGTGGTTCAACATCTGCAAAAATCCTAATGTGATTCATCACATTGACAAAACCAAGGATAAAAATATTATCTCAATAGATGCAGAAAAAGCACTTGACAAAATTCAACAACGATTTATGATAAAAACTCTCAACAAAGTGGGTAAGAAGGAACTTACTGCAACTTGATAAATCCTACGTATGACAAGCCCACAGCTAATATCATCCTCAATGCTGAAAAGCTGAAAACTTTTCTTCTAAGATCAAAAATAAGAAAAGATGTCCACTCTTACCACTATTATTCAATATAGTATTGAAAGTCCTAGCCACAGGAATCACACAAGAAAAATAAATAAAAGGCAACCAAATTGGAAAGGAAGAAGTAAAACTGTCACTATTTGCAAATGACATGATACCATATATAGAAAACCTTAAACAATCCACCCAAAATTAATAGAATTAATAAAAAATTTAGTAAAGTACCAGGATACAAAATTAATTTACAGAAATATGTCATATTCCTATATAATAATAATAAACAGAAGGATAAATTAAGAAAAGAATCTCATTTATAATTGCATCATGAAATACCTAGGAATAAATTTAACCAGAGAAGTGAAAGACCTGTACTCTGAAAATTGTAATTGAAGAAAGAAATTGAATAAGATACAAATAAATGAAAGAATATACTGTGTTCATGGATTGGGGGGATTAATATCATTAAAATGACCATAATTCCCAATCTACAGGTTCAGTGCAATTCCTATCAAAATACCAATGACATTCTTCTCAGAACTACAACAAACAATCCTAAAATTTATATGGAACCACAAAGACCGTGAATAACCAAAGCAATCTTGAGAGAGAAGAATAAAGTTGGAGGTATCACACTCCCTGATTCCAAACTATACTATACAGCTATAACAATCAAAACAGTATGGTATTGTCACGAAAACAGATTAGTGGAACAGAATAGAGAGCCCAGAAATAAACCCTCAGTTATATGGTCAAATAATCTATGACAAAGTAGGTAAGAATACGCAGTGAAATAATAACTATCTCTCCAACAAGTGATATTTGGGAAAACCGAACAGATACATGTAAAAAAAAAATAAATCGGACCAGTCTCTTACACTATTTATAATAATAAACTCAAAATGGATAAAAGACTTAAATGTAAGGCCCCAAACCACAAAACTCCTAGAAGAAAAATAGCTAATAAATTATTTGACATCAGTCTTAGTAATATCTTTTTGGATATGTCTTTTTGATCTAGTGAAGCAAAAGCAAAAATAAACAAATGGGACTGCATCAAACTAAAAAGCTTCTGTACAGCAAAGAAAACCATCAACAACAACAAAAAAGACAATGGGAGAATATATTCACAAATAATATGTATGATAAGGGGTTGATATCCCCAAAAATAAGAAACTCATATAATACAATAACAAAAAAATAAACAATCTGATTAAAAAATGGGCAGAGGACAAAAAGTGACATTTCTCTAAAGAAGACATGCAGATAGTCAACACATGAAAAATACTCAACATTACTCATCATAAGGTAAATGCAAATCAAACCATAATGAGATACCACCTCACATTTGTTAGAATGGCTATCATCAAAAAGTCAACAGATAATGTGTTGGAGAGGATGTGGAGAAAAGGGAACCCTTGTGCACTATTGGTGGGACTGCAAATTGGTGCAACCATTATGGAAAACATTAGACATTTCTCAGAAAACTTAAAATGCAACCTAGCAATCCCACTTCTGGGTATTTATTCAAAGAAAACGAAAACGCTATTTTGAAAAGATGTATGTACCCCTATGTTCATTGCAGCATTACAAACAATGACCAATATATGGAAGCAACCTAGGAGTCCATCAATAGATAAATGGATAAAGAATATGTAATGTGTGTGTGTGTATGTGTGTGTGTGTGTGTATGTGTGTACACAAACAGAGATGCGATGGAATATTACACAGCAATAAAAAGAGGATGAAATCTTGCCTTTTGTGACAACACGGATGGAACTAGAAAGAATTATACTAAGTGAAATACGTAAGAGAAAGACAAATACTGCATGATTTCACTTATATGTAGATTCTAAAAAAAAATAAACAGACAAAATGAAACAAAAACAGACTCATAGAAACAGAGACTAAAGGGATGGTTCAGAAGGGAGGAGGTGGGAGAATGGGTGAAAGAGGTGAAGGGGAATATAATCAGTAATATGGTGATGGGTTTTCACAGTGACAGATGATTATTAGAATTGGGTGAGTGATCACATTGTAAGGTATGGAGATGTTGGATCACTATATTGCACACATGAAACTAATATAACTAACATAATATTGTGTACCAACTATGCTCAAATTTAAAAATTTCCACTCTACTTATTAAATTTGTCATTTCACTGTGATTTTAAAAAGAAAATAATTTATATAAAATTAAAACTGTGTATTCTAAATATCTGTCTCCAGCATTCTTATGCACTAGAGTGTACATACGACTTTGCCTGAGGAGCTTAATAAAAATATGGGTGCCTGCTCTTCCTCCTATTATTTTTTCAGTGGGCCTGGAGTAGGGCCTGCAGTGTCTGCATGTGTAACAAGCTCTAATGCAAGTGGAGTGAGAAACACATTTTAAAAAAGCATTAGTTTAAGGGTAATTTTTCTTTTGTGTGAGGAGGTGATATGGCATTTCTTATCCAGAAAATACTGCATACCTTTAAAAACATGCAATTTATCTAGGGTGAATGAATATGTGGGGATGTCCAAGTAATAAGTGAACACAGAGATAAAGACGTTAGCTTCTGAATTATTGAAATAACTCATACTAAGAAGAAAATAACACCAGTATCAGGAAACCTTCTAAAATCCTCTAAAGGGAAGAGAAACACAAGGATTATCTGATATTTATCAATCAAGTTAATATTTGCCTAACAAATGAAATATGATTACAGATTTAATAAAACCCAATTCAATAGACACTTTTAGATATAACTTTTACTTTCATGAAACTTTTTGAAAAGAGAAAATACTACTGGTGCTAATTTAAGTTGAAGTAATTTGAAAGATATGAATTGGGAAGAATGCATAATATAAGTTAATTTTAATGATTAAGGATAATTTAACATGCTGCTACTAATTGTGATATTTATTAACTCTGGTTGAACATAGGTAATTTTTCTCCATGTTTCTCCCTTGATTTCCAGATGTCTTGAAATTTCTTAATCTTCATAACTTTAAAAACCAGTGATCCTTTCTGGCTAAAATTATAAAAAGGGAACAGAGTGATTTTGTTAATCATGCCTACCTCTTTTGTTCAAATGCCAACATAGTCTATGAGGCAGCCTAGCTAAAATGACCAAAATATCTAGTTCTTTGCTGAATACTTCCCGAAGGCACCCTGCATCTGTCCAAAGTGGGGACTGCCTAGAAATCTTCACCAAGCCAACTAAGGACTATGATTGGAGGTCAGCTTCACATATCATTGTCTCAGTTTGAAATTGTATCAATTTTAGTCTTTGCACTGTAAGCAACTGAAATTAAGTGTTGATTTTTATTCTGTTGATATGTGCGATTTGATTTTCCGTTTTGAAATAATCAATAGACAAGGTTCTAAATTTTATAGTTCTATCTCCTAATACAACATAAATAACCTGATGGGAGGGTAAGGTCCTAGAAGACTCAGCCAATTGCCAGACAATGGCCTTCACCACGAAGCAAATGGGAAGTGATAGAATTTTGCCTCCGCAGGGGATCTGACAAATATTTTTTCAAGATTCTTTGCCTCCAAGCTACTGTGAAAAAGCTGTCTAAAAGCATGTGATCTCACACATTCTTATCCTGAAGTGGATGTATGGATCCTACTGCTATAGAATGAGAGTTTCTCATTTTTTATTGCTTTGGGTGCATCCTCAACATTTTGATGTGCTGTATAATTATCATTGAGTTAAAAATATTTCCCTTTTTCTTTTGTGGCTTAAACAACAAACATTTTTTTTTCTCACATCTCTAGAGGCTGGAAAGTCCAAATTCAAAGAGCTGGTAGATTCAGAATCTGGTGTGAGGGGTCTCTTCCTGGCTTGCAGACAACATTCTTTTTTACTGTGTCTTTGCATGGTAGAAGGGGCAAGAGTGCTCTCTGGGGTCTCTTTTGTAAGAACTCTAACTCCATCACTTCTATAGACCCTACCTTCCAATACCATCATGTTTATGAATTTTGGAAGGTGACACAAACTTTCAGTTTATACATACTTTTTTGAAATTACATTACAAATTATATAGTGCTTTATCATTTCCAACAATTTGGACAGCTGTTAACTCATTTCACATTTCACAGCCTCCTTGTGAAATCAATAGAATAAGTCACATTGCTCCCATTTTTTTTTAAATGCAGAAAGTGAGTAAATCTCATAAAAATCTCTGGACTTCAGAGTCACATAGCTAGCAAGGAGAAATTAGACTATAAATCTTAAAACCCTAATTTCCTCCGCTAGTTGTTTTTCTTCTTTTTTTTGATTTTTTTTTTCCATTTTAAAGGACATCTTTCAATACAAAACCAAGGTTATTTTGGTAGACAAATATTTCCAGGCTGGTCCTTAGGGGTGCAGGGAAGGGCAGAGCAGTAAAACCATGTTCGAAATGTAGAGCGGAGAGAGGCATTAGGAAAACGAGGGCCTGTGGTGATTATCAGCTGATAAAGTTTATTTTATGGCCTTGTGACTTTTTTTCTTTTTGAAAAATAATTAAAATTTTTTTCGATTACAGTTAACGTACCATATTATATGTTTCAGGTGGCATTTATGTAACTTACAAAGCGATCACCTCAATAAATCTAGTATTGATCAGACACCATACTTAATTGTTGCAATATTATTAACTATATCCTCTATGTTATACTTTACAATCCCATGACTATTTTTTAACTACCAATTTGCACTTCTTAATACCTTTCCCTTTTTCACTTATACCCTCAACCTCCCATCCTCCATCTGGCAATCATCAAAATGTTCTCTGTATCTATGCTTGTTGGTTTTGTTTGTTTATTTTGTTCTTTAGATTTCACATAAAAGTCAAATCATAACGCATTTTTTTCTCTCTATGTCTGACTTATACCACTCAGCACAATAACCTCTAGGTCCAACTACGTCGTTGCAAATGGCAAGATTTCATTCTTTTTAATGGCTGAATAATATTTCATTGGATATATGTACGATCTCTTCTTTATGCATCGATAGACACTCAGGTTGCCTCCATAGCATGGCTATTGTAAATAAATCTGCAATGAACATATGGGTGCACATGTCTCTTCAAAGTAGTGTTTTATTTTTATTCAGATAAATACTCAGAAGGTGAGAATCCTAGGTTCTTCTTCGTCTCTTGTTATAGGCTTTGCTTTAAAGTCTATTTTGTCTGATATAAGTATTGCTACCCCAGCTTTTTTTTCCTTTTCATGAAATATCTTTTTATATCCCTTTATTTTCAGTCTGTGTGTCTTTTAATCTTAAGTGAGTCATTTATAGGCAGCATATGTCAGGGTTTTGTTTTCTCATCCGTTCAGCCACCCCATGTCTTTTGAGCATTAGAGCATTCAATCTATTTACATTTAATGTAAATGTTGATTGATATGTCATTAATGTCATTTTCTTGTTCATATTTTTTATCTCTTTTTCTCCTTTTTCTTAAAAAAGTCCTCCTAATATTCCTTGTAATACTGGTTTGGTGTCGATGAACTCTTTTGGCTTCTTATCTGGGGAGCTCTGTATCTTTCCTTTGATTCTAAATGATAGCTTTGCTGGGTAGAGTAATCTGAATTGTAGGTCTTCATTTTTCATCACTTTGAATTTTTCATACCAATCTCTTCTGGCTTGCAAAGTTTCTCTTGAGAAATCAGCTGCCAGTCTTATGGGAGCACTGCTTTTCTCTTGCTGTTTTTAAGATTCTCTTTTTGTCTTTAACCTTTGGCATATTAATTATGATGTGTCTTGGTGTGGGCCTGTTTGGGTTCATCTTATTTGGGACTCTTTGAGCTTCCTGGGTTTGTATGTCTATTTCCTTTGCCAGGTTAGGAAAGTTTTCTGACATTATTTCTTCCAAGGTTTTCAATTCCTTGAGTTCTCTCTTCTTCTCTTCCTCCCAGAAGCCCCTTAACCTATCCTCATTTTTTATCCTCATTTTTTAAATCTTTTTTTTTTTTTTTTTTTGCTTTTCTTTGGTCTTATACAAGTTCTGATTGGGTGTTTTATGCTGTCTTATCTTCTAAATCTCTGATTCACACCTTTGCTTCGTGCAATCTATTGTCAATTTCCTCTAATGTAGTCTTTATTTCAGTTATTACATTCTTTATTTCTGACTGATTCTTTTTTATGTTTTGTATCTCCAT
>NW_011888791.1:4966193-4972849 GCF_000151845.1 Pteropus vampyrus
TGCAATCTATTGTCAATTTCCTCTAATGTAGTCTTTATTTCAGTTATTACATTCTTTATTTCTGACTGATTCTTTTTTATGTTTTGTATCTCCATGTTTGTTTCCTATATCTTTATTGAAATTCTCACTGAATTCACTGAGCGTCCTAATAACTAGTGGTTGGAACTCTGCATCTGGTAAATTGCTTGTCTCCATTTTGTTTAATTCCTTTTCTGGGAGCTTTGTTCTGTTCTTTCATTTGGGACATGTTTCTTTGTCTCTCCATTTTGGTTGCCTTCCTGTTTTTGCTTTTATGTATTAGGTAGAGCTGCTCTGTCTCCCGGTCTTAGCAGAGTGGCCTTATATAGTAGGTGTCCTGTGGGGCCCCATGGCACAGTCTTTCTTATCCTCATGAGCTGGGTGTTCCAGGTCTGTCCCTTGTGTGGGTTGTGTGTGCCCTCCTGTTGTAGATGAATCTTGGTTGCTGTTGGCACATCAATGGGAAGTATTGCCCCTTGGGCTGATTTGCTGTGAGGACTGGCCATGACTACAGTGGAGGAGCTGCTAGACAGGGGCTGACTCTACAAAGCAGAATTCACTTTTGCATAGCTATGTGCCTAGCCAGTCTGCCCTTTGTGTATGTGGTCCACAGAGGCAGCCGGCTAGTACTCCTGCTCAGTTAGAAGCTAGCCACAGGTGTGCAGGCCCTGGAGTTTCCTGGGGGGAGGCTCTATAGGCCAAGTTTATCTGCAGTCTGTGTCCTACCCAGGGTTATCTGGCATAAGCCACAAAGCAATGTGCAGATGGCCACCACCTGTGCTGGGCTTGGAGGTGACTGGGAGAGGCCGGTCCTCAAAACAAGGCTGACTGCTGCCAATGCTAAACTTGGAGCTGCTCAGCAAGAGGTACTGGCCATGCTGTGGCTAGCTCTTGCTTTTTAGGGGTTTGTGAACCTTTAAGAGATTTTAGTAAAGTCTGCAACATAAGCCAAGACAGGCTGTTTGTACTTAAAAACCAGTGAACTACTGGAAGTGGCTTGGGTAGGCCCACAGACTGGGTGGGGTGGAGTCTCAGAGAATTGCCAAGGTTGTGTGACCAGTAATAGCTAGGGTGATGGACACTCAGATATGACACCTACCTGAGTCTGCATGCAAAAGACAGGAGGGCTCAACAACAACAATAAAAAAATGACTTCTGCCTCCACTTCTGTCTGGGAAAAAAACTGCCTCTCCAGGTCTTGACCTAAAACCAGATAATTCAATTCCTCCTCATATGTCCCTGGCATCTTTCAAATGGCTGCCCCAGCAATGGAGATTAGAGTGAGTGAGTCCATCAATAAGTTGTGTCTGGGCCTTTTAAGAGGAATGCCTGGAACTCCAATGGCCCTCTATCTCACTCAGCCACAATCTCCGCTGGTTTTCACAGCCAGAAGTTGTGGTGACTTCTCTTCCTGACACTGAAATCCTGGGTTTGGGAGCCTAGTATGAAGCTGGGAACCCTCACTCTTCAGGGGACCTCTGCAGCTGAGATATCCTTTCTGATTTTTGATCACCAGCCTATTCCATGACTCAACAAAGAAACCTCTTTCATCAGATTGGATGTGGCTTTTTCTGTATGTCCTTAGTTATAGAATTTCTGTCCAGCTAGACTTCAGGAGATTCTCAGTGATGACTGTTCTGTAGTTTAGTTGTAATTTTGATCAGGTTGTGAGAGGAAGTGAGCACTGCATTTACTGATTGCCTTCTTGACCAGAAATCTAAATATATTTTCAAATTTTCATTGTGATTGACTTAAAAAAAATTTCACCCATAGGTAGAAGTGTTCTGATTCCTTCTCACAAATGTGAAGATTTTCTAGTTATTTTTTTCTTTTGAACTCTATCATAATTCTGCAATATTCACAGATCATACACTGTTCTATTTTTAACCTCTGAAATGTGTTGCAACATGACTCATTGTCCAGAATAGTTTGATAAATGTTCCATGTGCCCTTGAAAAAGATACAATTTTTTGCATTTGTTAGATGTAATTGGTTAATCATGTTGTTTAGCTATAAGTTACTGAGAGAAGTGTTTTAAAATCTTCAACTCCCGTTGTGAATTTATTTATCTCTCATTTAATTATGTCATTTTTGGTTTATATATTTTAAAGCTATGTTATTAATGTTACATATTCCTATTAAATTACTTATCATCATGAAATGCTCCCACTTTCTCTCACTGTTACTCTTACCTGAAAGTCCCTTTCTGCTATATTATGTTACTATAAATCAGAAATATAGTATATAAAATATTATTAGAGGCAAACGAGTTTTGTTTTTGCTTGCATTGTATGCTTACATAGCATGTATATTTGTATGTGTGTGTGTACATGTATATTTTACTTCAAGATATGTTATAAACACAACCATGACTTGTTAACATTATTGCTTTAAACAATTGGTAGTCTTTCAAATTTCCTCTTTCTGCTTTTGCTTTTTACTTTTTATACTTCTATTTTTTTGTTTGGGATCATTTTCCCTCACCCTAATGAGTTTGTTTGCAAGAACTGAAAAATTAAACAAATTGTTAATGTGGTCACTTCTGGGAAAGGAATTGGACAGCTAGATTTTCATTTACTTTATAACTTTCTAAGGAAGAGTGGATAATTTTTGCTATTTTCTAAAATTTTCAAGTAAAATTATAAACCCTAAAGCCTAAAATATATAAAACTTGAATATAAATGGCAAACCAATATTAAAATAAATATTAATGTAATTTTTTTAATGTTATAAACCTTTTCTCTACATGATATATATGTGGCAACTTATTCAGATAGATGACAAATGTTATAAAAAATAAGGAATACCGAGTTGGCCAATAGGAAGACATATCTCTTCCTCATGTGTTTGTCATTCCCATTAGAAAATAAAATGTTTAAAGTAAGTGTTAACAATCTCCATAGTTGAGCATATTTGAATGAGATAGTTCAAAATACATCAAATATTTTGGGGAGTTATATAGGAAATAGTATTATAGATTCTCCGTCAGAACCTGTATATTCAATAGTGTTCTGGGAACTGCTTCAGACTGTGTGATTATAGAACTGTCAATATCATTCTCTCGAGAATGTGTCATAACTGTACTATGGAACAATTTCCTTTTATTCCTCTTCTAGAATGAAGTATTTGATTCCTAAGGAAACCAACAGTTTTTGCCAAGGCCCAGTTTAGTCAACAACTGGAAGCCAAACTAAATAAATTTCATTTTATTTTGACTTTGAATGCCTGCATTTCATTGACTTTCCACCAGAAAATCTCCCAAATAACTTGACCTCAAGAGACTAAAGGTGAATTGATTATCGTCTCCATTTTACCATATTTTCATCTTGTCTTGACATTTCTGTGTTAAGGAAAAACATTACTGCCCATAAATTTCCCAAGACAGAAACCCTAGAGTCATCCCAGACAGCCCTTATTCTTACTCCAATAGATCATCGAGTACTGTTTATTCATCTTCATAAATATCCCCCCTATTTATATTCTTGTTTTTATCATCTTTTTGTGACATTGAGAATTGCTTTGAGAGGGAAAAAAATTCCATAGTCTTATTTATTGGCTCTGCTACAAATGTAGGAGACCTAGTTTTGCAGCCTATTCTCTAATTGTAAATCCTTTTATTTATTCCTAATTGACCTCCTTTTCAAATCTCCATAGGGGCTATTTTAAATTTTTGCTAGTTCTTGAATGCTTTCTTTCAATTTATATCTCTATTATCAAGGGAAGAAGGTAGGCCTCATTCAGGTAGTTTACCAGATAACAAATGCAAATGTTTTAATTACATGGTGCAAGATGTTATGTGGTAAAAATATCTGAATGCAAAATTATCTTTTCCCTCAAGAATTCAATGATTGAAAGTCAGTAGTTTCTTTGGAGAAAATACTGCATGCCTGTTAAATGTTGTTTGCTTAATTAAATTAAGCAATCAAACCTTATTATATTAGAGTCCTCAAAAACAGTTTAAGTACTAATGTTTGAGCTTAATAAATTTTAGGATAAAAGTAAGAGGTGCTTTACAAAGCGATAATTCCTGTTTAAGTACGTTTTAAAAAGTCATTGAGAATACGAAATTACTCTTGCTTCTGCTTTCATGCTGAACTCATCATGAAAATAAGGCTTAGTCAATGACTTTGAAAAGAAAGGCTTGGACTTATACAAAGACTGGAAAATCATTTTGATTCTAAGCTATGAAAAGGAGCCATTTTCTTAGCCAGTGAGTACACCAGACTAACGATAATGACCTGTTCAGATTAAACTATTGACTCTAACATGTCACCAATTCCTCCTGTAATTTTAGCTTTAATATTGACGTTGAAAGTTTTTTTGATACTCTACAGAAGATATGTAACAGTGGCACTATATCTCACTGTTTCTCATTACAATGATCCTGATATCAGGCATGGGTTACAGACATTAAAATACTAGAGGCTTAGAGGCTTAAACTTGGAGTTGTAAACACTTAAAATTTTTATACCAGTAAAACATTTTGCTTGTACCTGACTGGAGAATTGAGTTTAAGGATTTTAGAACAAGAAATGATCTAGTTAAAAATAGAAATTCCATCTTTGAGAGTGGCCTTTATACTGGTATGGAATGTGAAATTTAGCAAATGAAAAACAGGTACATAAAACATCCTTTCACCTCTACTTTTGAGTGGAAAGAAATATGTCAACTACATTAGTATACAGTTATAGAGGTTGGATAATAATGTGAGGCTGGATTTAGAAATGCAGTCTGCAAATGTTAGGTAAGCTCTCTAATCGTTAAGGTAAAATTTTTATTTGCCATTTTATGTCCATTGTAGAGCATTTTCTAGTTACTCTTCATTTTCAAGGCCTATGCAAACAATTGTCAAGACAATGATATTAAATGAGATTATGCTAGGTATTCCAGTAGAGGGCAGGGGTAGGACAACTTAAAACATATGTGCCTTCACAAACTTCCCAAAAGTTTACCCTTTCTGTTAAGGGAGTTCAAGTTCAAGGGAAACATTTAGAGGAGCCCACCTGCATCTCTGATGTATCTTTTCAGTGAAGCCCCAGTAGCACTAGACAGGTCTCTTTGAGGACTTTTTAACTAAAAGTCTGAAAAAGTCCACTCATAAGCCTCAGAGAAGGAATCTCTCCTTTCTACTCGTGCTTTCCATATGAGATTAGACCCTGTTCTTTGCATTCTCCTCTCAGTGGTTTACCTGCTGTATTATTGCTACACCAAAGCTTTTATATCAGGGACTTTCTCAGTCCAGTTCCTTTTTCCCCACATCCAGGTCATTTAGAGTATAATAAGCAGAATAATGGTCTCCTACCTCTAATCCCCAGAATTTGTGAATATGTTGTCTTACATGGCAAAAAAGACTTTGAAGATTAATGTTATAAACTTTGAGATGGGAAAGTCTGTTGGATTATTTGGGTGGGTTCGATCTAATCATGTGTGCACTTAAATGTGGAGGATGACAAAGAAAGAGTGGGTCAAAGAGACGTAACAATGGAAAAGGAAGAGATTTGAAGTGTGATGGGGATTTGGCTTACTATTGCTGGCTTTGAAAGCAGTAGAAGAAGGCTATAGCCAAAAATGTGGCTAGCCTTTAGAAGCTGCGACTGGACCTCAGCTGACAGTCAATAGGAAACTGGAATCTCAGTACTACAAATGCAAGGAACTGAGTTCCTCATATAACAACCCAAATGAACAAGGAAATGGCTCCATTCCTAGAGTATACGGAAAGAAATGGAGCCCTGCTGACAGCTTGATTTTAGCTCAGTGAGACCTATGTTGGTCTCACTGACCTACACACTGTAAGACAATAAATCTTTGTTGCTTAAGCCACTGCTTATGTGGTAATTTGTTACAACAGCAATAGAAAACATACACAGGTTTTGTACTTATACTTGATAAAAATAGTAACAACTAAAATATTATATAACATTTACTATTAAGTTCTTTTTAAGGGTCAGACATTATTCTAATCATTTAAACATATTTATTTACATAATTCTCAAAATATACTATAGGTATCATTATCCCTATTTCAATTTAAAAAATAACAAGGAATAGAGAGGTCAGGTAAAAAAATTTACTAAGACTCATTTTGTGATCAAATGTATGATCTACCCTGGAAAATGTTTCATGTGTATTTGAGAGTAATTTGTATTCTGCTGCCTTTGGGTAATGTTCTATAAATATCTGATCTAATGTATACTTTAAATTCAACGTTTCCTTGTTTATTTTCTGCTTGGATGATCTCTTTGTTGTTGAATGTGGGGTACTGAAGTCCCTATTATTATTTTATTGCTGTCTACTTTTCCCTTCAGATTTGTTAACATTTGCTTTATACATTTATGTGCTCCTATGTTGGATGCATCAATGTTTACAAATGTTATATATTCTTGATGTATTGACCTCTGTCTCTTGTTACAGCATTTGGCTTAAAATGTATTTTGTCTAAATATAGTTTCTCCAGGCTTTTAGTTCACTTACATTTAAAATAATTGTTGATAGGAATGGACTTACTGTTGCCACTTTAATTGTTTTCTGATTGTCTTGGAATTCTTGTTTCTTTTTTTGTGATTTGAGGATTTTCTGTAGTGGTATGCTTTGATTTCTTTCTCTGTGTTTTTTATTTTTTATAATATCTATATAAATAT
>NW_011888791.1:4972899-4975958 GCF_000151845.1 Pteropus vampyrus
CTTCAGATTTGTTAACATTTGCTTTATACATTTATGTGCTCCTATGTTGGATGCATCAATGTTTACAAATGTTATATATTCTTGATGTATTGACCCCTTTATTTTTATGTAATGACCTCTGTCTCTTGTTACAGCATTTGGCTTAAAATGTATTTTGTCTAAATATAGTTTCTCCAGGCTTTTAGTTCACTTACATTTAAAATAATTATTGATAGGAATGGACTTACTGTTGCCACTTTAATTGTTTTCTGATTGTCTTGGAATTCTTGTTTCTTTTTTGTGATTTGAGGATTTTCTGTAGTGGTATGCTTTGATTTCTTTCTCTGTGTTTTTTATTTTTTATAATATCTATATAAATATAAATATAAATATAAATAACTACATATTTTTATATCTATATATGTCTATATTTTTATAATATCTATACTATAGGTTTTGCATTGTGATTACCATAAGATGTATCTAAAACATTTTATATTTATAATAGCCTATTTTAAGCAGATAATAACTTTGAATATATGTATAAGCTTCTCCATTTCCACATTTTTAGATTTTTGAGGTCACTATTTGCTCATTTTTACAGTGTATGTATCCATTAACAAATTATTTTCGTTATTTTTAATACCTTTTTCCTTTAACCTTTTTACTAGAGTTATAAATGATTTACTGAGTACCATTACAACTTTAGAATATTCTGAATTTAACTATATATTTATCTTCATCAGTGAATTTTATAATTTCATATATTTTTTTGCTACTAATTTGTGTCCTGTTTCAACTTGAAGAACTGCCTTTAACACTTCTTATAAGGCTGGTAGAGTGACGATGAATTCCTTTAGCTCCTGTTGCTTGCAAAAACTCTTTGTCTTCTTAATTCTGAAGGACAACTTTGCTGGAAAAGTATTCTTGATTGACAGTTTTTCTTCATTACAGAAGTATACCAGCCCATTCCCTCTGGCCTGCAAGGTTTCTACTAAAAAAAAAACAAAAAACAAAAAACAAACAAAAAAAACCGCTAATAGTCTTGTAAGATTTCCTAACAAGTTGCTAATCTCTTACTGCTTTAAAGATTCTGTCCTTGACTTTAATTGCTACCAATTTAATTTTAATCTTTCTAGTTATGAGTCTCTTTAGATTGCTCTTATTTGGAACTTTATGGAATTCCTGAATCTGTTTATTTCCCTAGGTTAGAGAAGTTTTCAGTTATTATTTCTTTGAGTAAGTTAGCTGCCCTTTCTTCTCATTTTCTGGTACCCTATGTAAATTATATTGATCCATCTGATAATATCCCATCAATCTTTTAAGCTATTATCACTTTATTTTATTTTTGGCTCCTCTAATTGGATGAATTCCTCTGCCCTGTATTCAGGTTTGCCGATACCTTCTTCTGCTTGATCTAGTCTTAAAACTCTCTATTGAATTTGTTAGTTCAGCTTTATTGTATCCTTCTGCTTTATGACTTCTGTTTGGTACTTTTTCTATTTTCCAAATCTTTTTTAAAATTCTCACTTTGTAATTGCATTGCTCTCCCGCTCTCAGTGTGTATTTTTTGACTGTCATATTTTTTTTTTCAGTTACAGTTTTCTGTTTTTTTTTCCCCCCCCGGTCATTTTTTACCCACCCCCCCCCCGGCTTTATTGAAATATAATAGACAATTAATTGCTCGAATAATTCAAGGTTTTTTTTTCAATTATAGTTGGCATACAATAATATACCAGTTTCAGTTGTATAGCATAGTGATAACTTGCAAAGCAATCACCCCACTAAATCAAGTATCCCTCTTCCCCTTTACATATTTATTACATTATTACCATCTTCCCCATGCTACACTCTACATATCCATGTTTATTCTGCGACTATCCATTTGTATCTCTTAATCTCTTTGACTTTTTTATCTGTCCTCCTCCCTTCTATCTTGTAGCCTTCAAAATATTCTCTGTATCTATGAATTTATTTCCGCTTTCATTGTTGTTTATTTTGTTCTTTAGTTCCACATGTACGTGAAATCATGCAATATTTGTCTTTATCTACCAACCCATTTCATTTAGCACAATACCCTCTAGGTCCATCAAGGCAGTATCATTTTTCATCCCCTTCCTTTTAGTCTGTGTCTTTTTATCTGAAGTGAGTCTCTTGTAGGCAGCATATGTAGGGGTCTTGTTTTCTTATCCATTCAGACACTCCATCTTTTGGTTGGAAAACTTAATTATTTTCCATTAGAGGTGCTTGTTGATAGGAATATAGTTATTACCATTCTTTATTCCTGTTTTTGATACATATTTTTTCATCTTAAAGAAGTCCCTCCAACATTTGCTATAATACTGGCTTGGTGTTGATAAATTCCCTTAGCTTATTTTTGTCTGGAAAGCTCTTTATCTGTCCTTCAACTCTAAATGATAGCCTTGCTGTACAAAATACCCTTGGTTGTAGATTCTGGGTCTCCATCACATCAAATATTTTGTGCCAAGCCCTTCTGTCCTGCCTAGTTTCTTTTGAGAAATCAGCAGCCAGTTTTATGCATGCTCCTCTGTAGGTAACTAACTGCTTTTCTCTCGCTGCGTTTAAGATTCTCTCTTTGTATTTAAACTTTGACATTTTAATTATGATGTGTCTTGATATAGGTCTCTTTGGGTTCCTAGTTTTTGGAATTCTCTGAGCTTCCTGGGGTTTTATGTCTATTTCCTTCACCAGATTAGGAAAGTTTTCCATCACTATTTCTTCAAATAGCTCTTCAACATTTTGTTTCCCTTCAAGTATCCCTATGACATAGATATTTTTACATTTAATAGTGTCCCATAGGCTCTTTAAATTATTATTGTAATCTTAGCTTCTTTTTTCTTGCCATTCTGATCGCGTACCCTTGGCTTTCCCATCCTCTCTATAGGACATTTGATTCTCTTTATTCATTTCGTTTATCCCATTTAATATACTTCTCATCTCAGATAATGTGTTGTTCATATCTGACTGGTTCCTTTTTATTATTTCCATTTCCATTTTTATGCTTTTTTACTCTTTGTTAAAGTTCTCACTGAATTCATCTACACTTCCCCTAAGATCAT
>NW_011888791.1:4976153-4983031 GCF_000151845.1 Pteropus vampyrus
TCCAGGGCCACCTGTTAAGATTCAGCAAGGAATCCACAGATGCTTTGCTTATAGTTGCCTCAAGAAACCACGTCAGGAACCGAGGCCAGCTGCCACCAGTGTGTATCTTGGGGTTGGCTCAGTAAAGAGCACTGGACTCACCAAGGACACACGTGGATGTGGCTTGGGTGGGGCCATGAGTTGGGGGAGGCAGAGTTTTAGGAACCTTCTGGGAGGAGTGACCTCTGTTATCTAGTTCCATGATGTCTCAGCTATGTTGGCATTGAGTCCACACATTGAGAGGGGAAAAGGTTCAACAGAGGAACAATGGATACTGCTAGCACTTCTGCCTGGGAGAGAGGCTTGCCTCCAGCCCTCATTCAGACAACTCAGTGTCCCAACTCAGTAAGTCCCTGGTGCCCCTTGAGCAGCTGACCTGGTGCTGGTGCTCAGAACGAGCAGGTCCATCACTGCAAAAGCAGACATAGCCCCTTTAAGAGGCATCTGCAGCTTCCACTGGTGCAGCTTCTGTCCTACTCAGCTGCTCGGGACCAGGCAGCCTTGCATCTTTGTTCCCTCCTACTCTCTGCAGGTTGATTATTTCTCTCCCTAGTTGTAGTGCTTCTGTTTATCTAGCTCCTAGGTGACTTTCCTTGCTGTTTGCTCTGAGTTTCTTTTGCAACTTTGATTTGGTCGCAAGAGGGATGAACAAAGCCTCTATCATTGATGTCATTTTTTTTTCTCTCCTTGACTGTCACTTTAAAATCTCTATAAGATAAGTCACTTATCTTCACTTCCTTAAGATCTATGGATATATTTTTCTGAAATATATTCTTTTGTTTCTTCATTTTCCTTGACTGTCTATGTTGGTTTCTGTTCATTAGATAAAATAGCCACCTCTTCCATTCTTGACAGAATGATCTTGTGTAGGAGATAAATCTTATCAATTAGCTAGGCCTCAACTCTGTGTTATCTCAAATCTTTGTGATTGTCCAATCTGCCTTCTTGGTTCTTAGTGGCTCCCAGTAGTTGAGAGCATGCAAAGACCAGTCAGTGATCCAAAGGTGAAGATCACAGTCAGCACCTAGATTCAGGCTGATAAAAACCTGAACTCTTAGGCAGCTTCTGGGAAAGTATGTAGTTAAGCCCCTTCCAGGGAGAAACTGGGAAGCAAGCATTTTGCCAGCTCCCTCATTGCTAGGCTCGAGTGCTTAGTCACTAGAGGGATAGGGGAAGTGCCTCTACACCCATCTATGGGACTCATAAATGCAAACACCATTGGCTATGAGAGCCATGTGATCTAGGAGCTGTCCCTTGGCTAAAACAGCAAAATTTGGGATGCCAGACATGACTACAAACTCCCAGGGAAATACTAAGGACTCAAAGCAGGTTGGAGGGAGAATGTTGGAGAAGTGTCTGCCAGCTTCTCATTCTCTGGGGAGGATTGTTGTTAGTCCCTAGATACTTGATACCTGACTTTCAGGCAGCAGCTTTTAAAGTATGCAGATGGAACCTTTTCAGAGTAATGGGTAATTTTTCTTGCTCTCTCTGTACTCAACCCTGGAGGCTACATAGCCACAGGGAACCAATGAGTGCCTGTTAACAACTGCTTTTTTGTTTGGTATATGTTGTGAGTCTTATGGATGCATGCCTTGTTGGCTTTCAGAGCTAGGTGTTTTGGGAGCCCATTTCTCCAGTGGGAGTATTAAAAATCGATGATGCTAAGAGTCCAAACCCTTCACTGCTCAGAGATAAGCTGGGTACTGGAAATTCCCTTCCAACTGTATGGTACAGTGCTTGGGGGTGGGGTTGTTTTGAGAATATGTCTCAACCTCTCCTACTTACTTGGACATGGGTATTTTCTCATTTGTCTGATGTGTATGAGTCACTCAGCTAGTTTTTCATTTTCTTTCAAAGGTAATTGCTCTGCATGTAGTGTGTTCATTGTGTTCATGGGAGGAGGGGAGTTAGGAACCCTCTATGTTGGCATCTTGGTCGATCCTCCATCACTCTGACTCTGGAACCTCTTCTAAATACATAAAGCAATGAAATTTCAAACTTTTTTTTTTTCCTGCAAGAAGAGGATGCAAACATCTAAGTTAAAATAATTCAGAGAATAATACTCCCATTTAGGAAATTTACATTTTATTTTTAGTCTGTATAATTTCACTTATATTAGTCCAAATTATCTGATGATGGGGAATTAACCCAAAATGGCAAACAGAACAAAACTCTAATATCAAATGAAATAGTTAGCAATCTTAAATAAAGTTTATAATAAAATTTATTACCTTGTTATATTTGGTAACAAAATTCTATTTTGATATGTATTAATTGTACATACTTTTTATATTCTCTTGAGGCTATCTTGGTGAGGTTTAAAGTCTTCATTTACTCTTATTGATGCAGGTGATGACTACCATTTAATAATTGCTTTTGAATCTATCTCTGTTTACCAATGTCTTTACAGAGTTATTATCACTCATTCAGTCAGAAGGCCAGTCAGGAATTAACTAATAATTCTTTACCAGCTATTATTTATAATGATGTAGAATACTAATTTGTTTATCTCAAGAAATCGAGTCTCGTGGGAGCCTAAGTCAATCATTTATCATCTGATTCAACTTTCTTTCTTCATACTCTACTGCAATGGGGCTAAGAAACACTGCCTTCTTGCTTTTAGCATACCTTAAACTTCATCCACATAATGGATACAGCTCAACGGTTTTTTATATACTCAGAGTTTGCAACAATCTCCACAATCTAAATTTAAAGCATTTTCCCACATGCATTAGCAGTCATTTATTATTCCCCCCCTACCCTAAGTCCCTAGCAACTCTTATTCTAATTTTTATTAATATGTATTTGCTTATTCTGGATCTTTTATAAAAATGAAATTATATAATATGTGGTGTATAGTGACTGGCTTCATTCACTTAGCATAATATTGTAGTATGTATTAGTATTTCATTTCTTTCTATTGATTAATAATATTGCATGATCTGGAAATTGCACAATATGTATATTCATTCATCAGTTGATGGATATTTGCGGTTTCCATTTTTTGGCTATTGAAAATAATGTGACTATGAACAATCATGTATAAGGTTTTTGTGGGCACATGATTTTATTTCTCTTGGCTATGTACCTAGAAGGGGAATAGCTGGGCCACATGGATACTCTATGTTTAACATTTTGAGTAACTGCTAAACTTTTCCAAAGGGGCTACATCATTTTATTTTCTTATCAGCAATGAATGAAGGGTCTAACTTCTAAACAACCTCATTTGTGAAATGAACTATCATATTATTGTCTGATTAGTATTTTCCTAATGATGATGTTGAGCATATTTTCATTGAGCATTTATATATCTCCTTTGGGAAAATGTCTTTTCAAATCATTTTCTTATTTAATAAAAGTTAAATATGCTATTTTAATTAATAGATATTTTCTAAAGCAGTTTTAGTTTATAGAAAAATTAAAGAGAAAGTACAGGGAGTTCCCATATATTCCTTTCCCTGCCTACCCACAGTTTCCTCTATTTTTCATATTTTTCATTGGTATAGTGCATTGGTTACAATTGATGTTATTATTAACTAAAGTCCACAGTTTTTATTAGGTTCATACTGTGTTTTACAGTTTTATGTGTTTCCCAAATG
This sequence comes from Pteropus vampyrus, assembly GCF_000151845.1. Lineage (NCBI taxonomy): Eukaryota > Metazoa > Chordata > Mammalia > Chiroptera > Pteropodidae > Pteropus > Pteropus vampyrus. The sequence continues at coordinate 4,979,792 of NW_011888791.1, forward strand.
CAAAATGTCATGTATATACTGTTACAGCACTATACAGATTAATTTCGCTGTCTTAAAAATCCCCTGTGCTCTGTGTGTACATCCTCCCCCACCTCTCAAACACTTGGCACCACTCATCTTTTTATTGTTTCTATTGTTCTGCATTTTCCAGGATGTTATATAGTTCAATTATTTTCTTCTGTCATCTCAGATCTACGTTGATCCCATTAGTGAAGTTTTCATTTTGTATATGGAATTTTCCTTCCAGAAATTTTCAGAATTCTAAAATTTCATCCCCAAATTTTCATTTAGTACTTACTTAATAATATCTATCAGTTTATTGATATATTCTCTATTTAGTGGGACATTTTCATCACATTTTTCTTTATTTTCTTTTGATAAGATTGCCTTTAATTCTTTGAACATATTTAAAATAGCTTCTTGGAAGTTTTTCTTGCTAAGTCCATTACTGGGCCCTCTCAAATACACTTCTTACTGCTTTTTTTTTTTCCTGACAATGAATCACACTTTTCTATTTCTTTCTATGTCTCCTAAGCTTTGTTGAAGACTGGACATTTTATATAATATATTATAGCAACTCTGAATATTGATTCCTACCTACACTCCAAGGATGAATAGAATTAGTACAGCTGCCTTGTAATAAACAAGGCATAAAAAGAAGTTTTGAAGATATACCTAAGCCTTGCTGCTATAGTTCTACTACAGTTTTATACTTTAGGGAAACCTATAACCAACTGCACAAGGAATTGTTCATAAGAATGTTCATTACATCAATATTTGCTGGAGGGAGAATAGGAAAGAAGCAACTAAAATGTCTATCAGCTGGAGAATGGATAAATTAATTAGAATATTTTTATTTTACTGCTGTGTTCTATACACAAAATATAATATTTAAAAATTGTTAATACTGGTTATATGGGTATGCAAAATTTTTGTTCTTTTACCACAATTCTATATTATATATAAGTATGGAATATTTGACAATGAATAAATAAAATGAAAAAATATTATTTACAACAGATCTGTCCTGTAAAATAATAAAATAATGTAAGTACTTCAGGGCAAAAAAACATGATTCAAGTTAGAAAATGTACTTATGCAAATGAATGAAGTTACAAATAAGGTAAACGCATGCTGAAATATAAACAGAAAGACTCAATAATATGATATTAAAAATGCATAGGCTTTATATATAAAGACACAGGTAAATAATACATAGATAAATAATAACAGTAGGGAAAAGTTGTAGCGTGCGAACACTAATCATTATAAAGCTGATGTGGCTCTATTAATATCACATGAAATATTCTTCAGTTAAAAATATTAGCAGACAAAAATATCTCTTTATGATAAAAATGTAAAATAAAAAAGAAGGCAAACAAATATAAATGTATGTGCATCTAAGAACAAAAGTTAAAAATACATAGAAGCAATGACAGAATGGAAATGATAAACTGTCAAATTTAGAAGTATAGTTGGAGATTTCAACATTCTTCTCTCTATACTTAGTACAAATACATAGATAATTAGTAAGGGTATAGAAGACTTCAAATTGTTATTAAACATCTTTAAGTAATTACTATTAATAGGATACTACATTTAACAATTTCAGAGCACACATTTTTTTCAAATAAAATTAGGATATTCACAAAACAGACAGTATCCTGAGCAATAAATCAAGTCTTAGTCAATCTATAAGAATTGACTTTATAGAAAATGTATTCCTTGAAGAAATAAAATTTAATTATGAATCAATAACCAAAATACATCTGGAGCATTTACAAATATTTAGAAATTAAGCAACATACTTCCAAATAATTGGTGGATCAAAGAAGAAATCACAGAGGATGTTAGAAAAAATTTGAAAATTGAATGGCATTATTATGAAAATATAGCATATAATAAAATGTGAGAAATACAGCTCAAGCAATGCTTAGATAAAAATTGTATTTTAATAATTTAATTGGAAAAGAATAGTTAAAGTAAATCATTTAAGACACTAAATTAAGAAGCTAGATAAGAAACAAATTGAACCCAGAGTAGAAAATAGGAAATAATGAGTATGAGAGTGAACATCAATATAATAAAAAAATAACAAATGAAATATAAAAATTATTGGAAAAACACTTGCACCTTTGAAATGTAAAATTAAACTCATAAACCTCCAGCTAGACTGATGATGAAGAAAAATCACTAAGTAATAATATCAGGAATGACCGTGGCAGTATCAGTAATTCATTACAGAACCTAGAGAAAAAAAGAGTAAGGATAATAAAGGATAAGGATAATAGAAGATAAGGATAAGGATAACAACATACTTAATGTTAAGAATTTCAATACATTAAAATCAATTTATCAAGGTTTAATAGTATGCCATCAAAATTTTCCTAGAACATCTGGATAGATCTATAGAAAAAATGAACTTCATCCCCTATCTCATAAAATATAAAAAATTAACAAAATGGATTATAGACCTAAATAAAAACCTAAAATTATAAAATTCCAGAAGGAATAATAAGAAATTCACTGTGAAGTGGATGTTTACAGAGATTTCTTAGGACAAAAAATGCACAAACTGTAAAAATAATCAGTAAATTGAACTTACTAAAAAATTCTTTTCAAAAGGGAACGTTAAAAAATAAAAAAGCAAACCAAATAATGACAGAATTTATTTACATTATCTAGTAATACAAAGGGCTTACTTCAAAATATGTAAAAAGCTCTTATAACATAGTAATTAAAAGACAAACAACCAAACTAAAATGGGCAAAAGATGCTCAATATCTTCAAACATCAAAAAATGCAAAACAAAATGCGATGATATGTTATCAACTTGAAAGCTAAAGTGAAAAAAATTGACAATACCAACTATTGGTGAAAATATGGAACAAAGGAAATGCTCATCTATTTCTGATGGAAATGCAAAATGGTATAGTCACATTGACTAGTTTTCAATGTCTATAAAATTAAAATGCCCTTATCATACAAACATACTTCCAGATATTTTACCAAGAAAAATAAAAACATATGACTTCACAATAACTTGGACATATTCATATAAATTTGTCCTCAAAAGCCACAAACTGGAATCAGCCCTCATACTTATTAACAAGTAAATGGATGAACTAATTATGGTTTATTCATTCAATAAAATATGATGCATCATTAAAAAATAATATACTACTGATACATGTAGTAATATGGATGGATCTCAAAAATCATTATAGAAAGTGAATAAAG
>NW_011888791.1:4983691-4985427 GCF_000151845.1 Pteropus vampyrus
AGTTAATATAGCATATCTGGGTATCTCCAGTCTCACTGCCAATAGGATTGGAGAATATGTTCTAGAAAAGGATAATTTGAAATGTAATAATCAGAGCTTGACAGGGTGATGTGCTTTAAATTTGTATAGCAAAGCAAGATTTAAAAAAACACTTTGATCTACGAAATTTTTTTATAGCCCAATGACTTGATTTATAAGTTATTTTTCCTGAAAAAATTAGTAACTAAAATAAAGTGCTATAATTTTTACTACTGATTTATGTCATGCTAAAATGCTGATCTATCATTGGAAGGTTAAACATAAACTACATAATTTTGATAAATAGCTATTAATGAATAGATTTCATCTTAATCTCCCTCAAAGTGATTTTTTAGCACTCCTTATTATATTCATATACATATTTAAACTGAAGGAAGGATTTGATGATGAACATACACTAAAGAATAAAATTAGTTCTTTATGCAAAGAAAAAAGCTTTAAAATGCGTGGGAGAGAAAATCACTCATATTTTTGAATATGAGAAGTCTGAGCCATTTTACTTAATAGATTTGTTAGGTTGGGAAAGTACACTCTTTTTTGTTGTGTCTCAAGAATTTTCTTCTTATTTTCCTGTGTATTATGTTTTTTAACAATAAATCATACACTTTCCTTAGGATTGATGTAAATTTATAATTTAAAATGACATTTTTCTAGAATTGGCAAAGTAGATAAAATCAGATTAGACATTCGATAACCTTGATAAAATCTCAACTTTTTTCCTCTAATTTTATAAGACAAAACTGATAAAACCTCATAAAATTCCTTTTTTTGGTGATTTCACAAAGGGCTAATATAGATAAAGATTTGTGAATTAGCTTTGTAGGGCCCTAAAATGGATTATTAATAGAGCCAGAAGTAGGTGTTTCTAGTCTGTCAAAATTATCTAAATTACTTAATAACAACTTTCTTTCAATATTGTACAGTCTGCTTTTGCATTAATATACAGTTGGATTTTGAAAACATCAAGGCATTAAATAATATTATCTTGTTAAAAAAGCAAGTTTACTTCATATGAAAAGTGTCTAAATTAGACAGCCACTGCTGGACATCTTCAATCATATTTTGGAGCACATTATTGGCTATACTTTAAAACAACTGTTGAACTTACTGTGTTTTGAACAGAAGCAGACATTGATTGTTTAAAAGACAAAGCTGGCCTACACGACTAGAATGGGACCTATTGGGGTGATGTGAAAATTGTGGAGAAAAAAACAGGCCATAGAGCATATGTGAAGAATTAATCATAGTGTAGAACACTAGAATGGAATTCAGCCTTGCAACAGAATCAAGACACAGCCCATAAATTTCAATATGAAACTCAGTGGGTGCAACATCCAATGTTCTGTATTCTATATTCCCCCAGGTGTTTTCTCTTTTTGCATCAAAGGATTGAGAAATAAAATGAAAATTTATAGTTTTATCTAAAAGGTTTTCATCAATAATATATTCAGAATGATTAAACTATTTCAAAGAATAAAATTAAATTAAGGATACTTTTTATATTCAATTTGAGTAAAGTGTCCTTTTAATCTAATCTGCAATAGATTCTATATTTATTTTCTAATTAATAATAAAGTTCAAACTCTCATATTACTCAGGAAATTATTTTAATTCTTATAGTTTATAGTAGCATATTCAGCTGTAATGATAATATCTTGTACTTCAAATATTTTAATATTTTACTACGTATAAGCACT
>NW_011888791.1:4985477-4992563 GCF_000151845.1 Pteropus vampyrus
TTCTGTATTCTATATTCCCCCAGGTGTTTTCTCTTTTTGCATCAAAGGATTGAGAAATAAAATGAAAATTTATAGTTTTATCTAAAAGGTTTTCATCAATAATATATTCAGAATGATTAAACTATTTCAAAGAATAAAATTAAATTAAGGATACTTTTTATATTCAATTTGAGTAAAGTGTCCTTTTAATCTAATCTGCAATAGATTCTATATTTATTTTCTAATTAATAATAAAGTTCAAACTCTCATATTACTCTGAGGAAATTATTTTAATTCTTATAGTTTATAGTAGCATATTCAGCTGTAATGATAATATCTTGTACTTCAAATATTTTAATATTTTACTACGTATAAGCACTCCTTTCTGAATATGGCAGAGTTACTTAATTGAATATTTTTAAAACATTCAGCTCTACAAATAATAAATTTACCATCTAAAAGAATTAATTTTAAAATTAGGGCAAACCAACAAAAAGTAGTGATGACTGAACAAATATCCGCTCAGAATGATTGCTTTTCTTGCTTCATGTTAGAATTCAAAGAAAAATACATTAATTTTATGATCAAAAATTTTTTTTTCTAAATAATAGCACAAAGACAACTAGACCTGTTCTTTTCAACACGATTTTATCATTGAAAGTTATCAGAACTGAACTTTTGACTTTCTTAGAAATGAGCCCACACACTAGAAAAAATAAGTTAATGATCCTCATTGTAAGTAGGCCCTGAGGATGCTATATTGCTCTGTTGGCCTGTCACTGGCATGACATCTAATGGTCTCCTGCTATCTATTGTTTGCACCTTGAAGAAATAAGATTATTTATGCTAGCCTTGCAAATAAGTACACAACAATTTATCAGCACGAAATTGTTTTGTCAGCTTGTCTTATCCTATAGTTTTGCCAGTTAATGAACAATAACTTATTTTACCTCAATAGTCTAACATAAATCACTGCTTGTTCTCAATAAATGTCTGCAGCAGTATTATTGAAGTCGAGAGCAGTATAGTCTAAGCAAGTTAGAATTACATTAGTTTACTTGTTGATTTTTAAAAAAATGTTATAGGAATTATGCCTATAAAATTCTGTCATTTTGGCCTCTGTAGTATAAAATAATTCTTAGCTGCAGTTAAGTCTAGCATGTTTCCCCCTCTCCTTCCCAAAACTCCACACATATAAAAAAAAATGATAAAAGAAGAGATAATAGCACTCTGATAATTACAAAGAGGATGAAAAATATTATATCGGCTAAGCAAATCACAGAATAGTTAGAAACTAAGTCAGCTCTGGGGAATTGGTGTGGGAGTGGAGAAGCAACAAAAATCAGGCTCATTCTGGAAATTTATATCAAGAAAGGCTCTGATGTGCTCTGATGTTCACTTTTGAAGGCAGATTGCAAAGATCACAGGAAGAGCATCGTTTGGATGTGTTAGACTCCTATATCTCTGTAGGTGTTAGACCCCTGTATTTTTTCCTTTAGAAAGACTGACTACTCTTCTAGAGGTGGGGAACCATATAGCTTTTGATCTGAGCAACAATCAAGGCTGAAGGTAGAAGTGAATTGAAAGACTAAAAAGAGTGGAGTTACGCACTTATCTTCAGGTTAAATAGTAAAACTCTCACACTCTGGAATTTTCATTATATCCTATTTTTTAATAGCTACTTTCACTTGGGAATTTTCTTACTTGCAGCTAAACCATTCTGACTGATATGGAAAGTTTATCAGCCATTTACAAGTTAAATTTAGTGCTTGAAAAATCTGCTTCAATATAGTTAAATAATGAACTTTGTCCCCATATAGAGTGAGAAATTTGATGAAGGTACCAAGGCACATTGCTCACCAAAGTGTTTTATTAAACCTTGGAGTGGGAAGAGCAAGAATGTTCCTCTATGACCTTCTACTCAAACCTATCTGCTACTGAGAAAGTAGGATCTGGATATGTTAATGATCCTGTGTTCTTTAGAAAGGCAGAAGAACATTTCTGCCTTTGGCTATTTCTCACTTTCTTGTAGATGTCAATTCCAATATGTGCAATGAAGTTATACAGTTGACCTTTGAACGAGTTTGAACTGCACAGGTCCACTTATACGTGGATTTTTTTCAATAAATATAATTATAATCTGCCCTCCATATCCATGAGTTTCCAATCCATGGATTCAGCCAAATGCAGATTGAAGACATTATTTTCAATCCACAATTGGGGAACTGTGGATGGAGAGTTGATTAAACTTATACACAAATTTTCATCTCCATAGGGGTCAGTGCTCTTAACCCTCATATTGTTCAAGGGTCATTTGCATAATGGAATGTTAATACTCATTATTTGCGTAAACAATAATTGACCGATCTGTCCATTTACTTGGGTAACAATTATAAGTAAGCCTTTCATTAAGCACCAGATACCACTTTTATCCTCTGCCTTAGTTGATTATGATACTCATTCTTTTTGTGTCTGTTCATACCATGTAATTTTCTTCATTGCTTAAAAAAATCAAAGAACTTTTGTTTCATGACATAATCTTTATAATTTACAACAGCAATTTTCAAATTTTCAAACTACATCCAATCCTAGAGTTCTGCAGAGATAGCCAAAGGGCTTTCTTAAGGGCTGGCATGTGTATATGTATGTGTATATGTATATGGGTGTGTTATGTCCATGCATATTTGTGTATGCATGTGTATATGAGTATATGTGAATGCATGTGTATACATGTGTGTGAATGAGTTTGTCTGTGACTGTGTATGCATTTGTGTATGTGTATGTGATTCAAAGGAGTGTAGCTTCAGGACCCCACCACATTCTTAACCCAAAGAAAATGTAATAATTTCTGTTTTGTTTTTTAAGTCTCTTGTAAGATTGAACTTAGAAAAATAATGTTAAAGACAGATTAAAATGTAAAAGAACCTCAGCAAATAGGAAAACATTATGTAAACATACTTTCCTAAAATAATTTGAGACATATGTACTTTAAATCCACGTACTATAATCTCTCAATTTAATTTTACCAAATATATTCACCCTTCTACCCTCTTAGACATTCTTTTCCTAAGCAAGATAGCTTTCTACAAATAGTCATGTTTTTATGTAAATTTCCTTTTTTATCTTTTTCTTTTCCCTGGATCACCTTTTGGAAGAATTATAATAAGCAGAAAATTTGGCAAAAACCTATGATCAGAAAGAAAAAGAAATGGAACAGGGCTAGATAATCCATAAATGGCACAATAAGCTTTAGAATAATTGAACTGATTCTAGTTCAGAAATGGTTTGGCCTAAAATATTCTTCCCTGTCTGTAGTCTGCATATGTGCATCTGCTTTCATAGAAATCAAGGCCAAATCACTTGGCAGAAATATCTTTACCCACAATATTTTGTCATTTCATTAGTGACTTTGAAGCCTTTGCTGAATTCATAGAATTTTCAAGTAATTTATGCATTTTCTAGAGATTCCAGAATAGTGAATACTAGTGGACATACTTTTGTGTCTGTAGAAATAGTAATGAATAAAGAAAACATAGTTTGAATTTAAGTTTTCAGACAGGTGGCAATATGGAAAATTAAGTTGTCTTAAATTTTCCTATTTTCAGAAATTGTATTTTAAAATGAGAATGTGATGCTTTCATAAGTAATATGCACATTGCACTGTATTTTCAATTTTAGCCTGTCTGCACTCCATACTCTACAGTCTTAAACTTAACATTAGTATTACTTCCCAGCGCCCCAATGACTCTTCTTCCTTTTGAAGTTTAGGCTCCTGCTTTCTCTATCACAAAATCTAACTATGGTCTGTTACTATGAGTAATGAATGGGCAGCATAATGTCTGGCATTTATGAGATGTAAATTCTAGGTATGTATTTAGTTGAGATTTGGATGCACCATATACTCATGGAGATCAAACTTGTATAAACTTATACAAATTTGTGTAGATGATTTCTCTAATGGCATTGGAGTTCCTAAGGACTCAGTCACAGGCCATCTTTTTTGCTCATGTTTTATCTTTTCATAGATGATTGAATCCATTTTCCATAGCTTTAAAGACTTTCTGTAACTTCACAATTCCCAAAGCATTATCTCCGGGCCAGTCATCTCTTCTAAATCCCAGATCTATATATATACTTGCTTTTTGACATTTTCACTTGAATGTCACATTAGCATCTCAATTTTTTATGTCCCCAAACTGAAGTATTTTTAAATTTTCCAATAACTGATTGTTTTTTGATATTCCTCATAATAGAATGTAATGGCTTAAACAACAAACAATTTTTTTCTTACAGTTATGGAATCTGGAGGTCCAAGATCAAGGCACCAGTAGATCAGTGTCAGAAGTTTGCCGTCTTCTCCTTGTATCCTTACATGGTGTAGAGAGAGAGAGAATAAGCAAGCTCTCTTGTGTCTCTTCTTATAAGGGTACTTATTCCATTATGAGGGCTCTACCCTTTTGACCAAATTGGCTCTTAGAGGCTCCACTTCTAAATACCATCCAATTGGGGGTTATAATTTCAATATACTAGTTTGGTGTGGGGACATAAACATGTAATTCATATAACATCTACTCACATTCTGTCAATTTAAAATTTCTCCTGATATCTCCTCCTGCTACCCTTTGTCTAAATCACTATCATCTTTTAATTAGACTAAGTGCAAATATAAATCTGACCACAGAAATGCCTTGATAAAACTTAACACTTCTAATTTCTCCTAAGATAAAATTAAAAATTATTAATAAAATATACAAAAACCTGAATAATTGACCCTAACTTCTGTCTCTAGTCACTGTCCTTCCTATCATTTTTCTGCCATACAGAATAGCATTTTTCTCTGCTTCTTTAACATACATATTTCTTCTTTTCCATTTTTAGAAACTTCATATATGCTGCCTGCCTTCCCAATTCCCTGCTTCCTTCTTTACATCTAATCATATCTTATTTTGCCTAAGTTAGTCCTACTTATCAGGTAAGTATCATTTCTTTAGGAAGGCCTCATCTTTTATGTCATTTGAGAGCCCTCTTAATTAGATTATATCCTCATATTATTTTTGTAAAACACTATATTTTTCTTCATTTACTGATAAATATTGTACATATTTTGTGGATTTTTAAAAAATAAGTTTAGCTTTTAAGAGAAAACATGTTTTGAAATTCCTTGGAAAGGTATGATATTGGAGGTGAATATTTCATGTCTCATTAAGTCCTAGTGAGATAATTCCTCCAAGACTGGAACAGTTTACTGTTTCTTCTAATACTTTATATGAAGTAATTGTCTTGTATTTAGATGCAATGTAAATAAAAAATATGTACTTTCAGACACTGGAATTGTACTCCATGTGACAAAATGTCATACTTTTAAAAGCCTTCCAAAACTAAGGCAAGATCAGTTTCATACATCCTGCTTCAGCTTCAAATCTAGACTTTCTATTTCCTGCATGCAATAGAGTATGTAATTGCCTGAAATATTTAAATACATGCATATGATTAGACTCTATTGATAAATAGTATGAAATTACTTTTTAATGTATTTCCCATACTTCTCTCCCCCACCGGATGGTAAACTCAATGAAAGCAGGTCCTATGCTTCTGTATTCCAAGAGCCCAACACAATGGCTGATATTACTAATTTAACAGTACTTGTCAAAATAGTGAATGGAAATCTTTTTTTGTATGAATAAATTTCTATCCTGGCTCCCATATTCTGTTATGGTATAAATAGGATATGTAATATCTAATAGTGATTTTCAAGGGTTTTGGTACAATATCAGAGATCTACTGAAGACAGAAAAGGCTATGCAGTTCTGAAGAAGAGCTTCCAAAAAATGAAATTTTAGAGATAATTTGAATTAGAGAATTCTTCTTGACTCCTCTCAGAATAGTTCAAGTATTAGTTAATTTTGTTGAGTGGCTATTTATAGGGCAGATAAGCTATGAACAAGTTAAGAGAATGGATGACATCTTATTCATATGGGCATAGGTCAGTTGCCACTGCATAGCTATCATAGAAACTGGCAAGAAGAAATCAAGTAAAATTTTAATGAACTGCTAAAGGGTAACAATGGGCTGTTGTAATTGTATAGAACCTCTGGGAGATGCAGGCATGGAGGAGTTTACACACACTCACGAGCTTGTTTTCTTATCCTTCCACTGGATACTCATGAAAAGAAAATATTGTAAGAAATATTCTGAAGAGAACCCCCTTTGTCAGAGATGGGAGAGGACATGGCTGCTGCTATAAGAAAAGCACTCAGCCCTGACCCCTTCCTGGGATCCATTCCCAAAAGCCTTAAGTCTCTATTGAAGAGACAGTAAACACCCTCACCCCCAAGATACAAGTAACAGAGAACATAAAAAACTATTTTTAGAGGAGGGGCTGGAAAGCTTCTGAGCTCAAATTTCAAATCTAATACAATTAAAGATCTTCTTCTTCTGTAGGCAAGGCAAGAATATTTCCTACACAAGAACCACCACAGATAAAACATAGAATTTGGCTACCAAAAAAAAAGAGAGACAGGAACATAAAAAGAATCCCCAACATTGACATGTAGACACTTGTGTCCTGCATAAGATTGAGGCTGGACCAGAGAAACACAGAACTCCCCTTGCCCCTACAACAAACTTAGCAAGCACTGGATAATCTGACTAAGAGAGAAGCACGAACTGGTAGGAATTAGTTGAAAATTGAAGTTAGAATTAACCCTAAAGTAATCTCTTCAAGATAGCTCTCACACTAAGCACAGGTATCTTTAGTACTTTATAGATACTGCCTCATTTTCTCCGACATTTGTTTCTGAAGAAAAGTCTGCTTTCACTCTTAACTTTGTTCCACTATCCATAATATGTATTTTTATCTGGCTACTTTAACATTTGTCCTTTATCTTTCTTTTTTCAGAAGTTTGAGTATGACGTGTCTATTTGTGTGTGTGTATGTATATTTATCCTACTTAAGTTTCTCTGTTTCCTGGATTTGTAACTTTTTATTATTTCATTATTTTCTTGAAACTCTCAGCTATTATACAGTCAAATAGTTCTTCAGCTCTGTTCTTCTTTTCTCATTCTGGAATTTCAATGTATTGACCAAGTGATATTGTATGAAAATTC
>NW_011888791.1:4992613-4999074 GCF_000151845.1 Pteropus vampyrus
AATTCATAGGGTCTCCTTTATGTTTTTCTTTTCCACTGTTATTTTTTTTCCTTTATAGTTTGCTTAGACTAATATCTACTGATCTAGTCTCACACTTATTGATTCTTTTTTTCCCATAGCAAGTCTACCAAAAATTTGTCAAAAATATTATTCATCTAATATAGTATTTTTTAGAATTTCCTTTTGATTCTTTTTTTTAAATTACATTAATTATGGTGACATTGATTAGTAACATTACATAGGTTTCAAGTATACAATTCGTTAACATATCATCTGTATAGTGCACTGTGTGCTCACCAAAGTCTAGTCTTCCTCATCACCATAAATTTGACCCCTTTACCTTTTTCATCTTCTGGCCATTGCCTCCTTCTGGCTACTCTGGTTTTAAATTCCACAAGTACGTGACATCATATGGTATTTATCTGTTTCTGACTTATTTCGCGTAACATGGTAACTCTCAAGATCTATACATGTTGTTGCAAATGGCAGTATTTCATCTTTTCTTATGACTATTATTCCATTGTATATATGTATCACATCTATTTATCCAATCATCTATTGAAGGACACTGAGGTTGTTTCCATGTCTTGGCTACCATGTATAATGCTGCAATGAACATAGGGATACATACACCCTTATGGATAGATGTTTTCAAAGTTTCTGGGTAGGTACTCAGAAGAAGGATTGCTAGGTCATATGGTAGCTCTGATCTTAATTTTTTGAGGAATCTCCATACTGTTTTCCATAGTGGCTGCACAAATTTACATTCCCACCAGCAGTGTATGAGGGTTCCTTTTTCCTCACAACCTCTTCAACACTTGTTATTTCTTTCCTTATTGATATTAGCCATTCTAACAGGTGTGAGGTAGTATCTCATTGTAGTTTTGATTTTCATTCCCTTAGAGCTAGTGAAATTGAGCATCTTTTACCTGTTCGCTATTTTTATGTTTTCTTGGGAGAAGATCTGTTCGGATCCTCTGCACATTTTTTAAAAGGATAATTTCTTTTTATGTTGTTTAGTTGTATGAGTTCTTCATGTATTTTTAATATTGCCCCTTATCAAACATATTGTTTGCAAGTATAGTCTGCTATTCACATGGTTTCCTTTTTGTTCGGTTGATGATTTCTTTTGCTGTACAGAAGCCTTTTAATTTGATGTAGTCCTGTTTATTTATTTTTGCTTTTACTTCCCTTGCCCTTAGTGTTAAGTTCACAAAATCCTCTCTGAGACCTAGGCCAATAAGTTTACTACCTATGTTTTCTTCTATATTTTAGGTCTTATATTCAGGTCTTTGATCTATTTTGAGTTAATTTTTGTGTATGGTGTCAAATAGCAGTCTAGTTTTATTCTTTTGCATGTGGCCTTCCAATTTTCTCAACACCATTTATTGTTATGTTTTTTCTTCTTCATTGTTATGTTTTTGGCTCCTTTGTCCAAAACTAGTTGCTTATATAAATGTAGGTTTATTTCTGGGCTCTCAATTCTGTTTTATTGGTCTGTGTGTTTATTTTTTGCCAATACCATTCTGTTCTGATTACTATGCGATATCTCTGGCGTTGTTCTCTTTTCTCAGGATTGCTTTGGCCATTTGGGGTCTTTTTTTGTGGTTCCATACAAATTTGATAATTTTTTATTCTATTTCTTTGAAAAATGCCATTGAGATTTCAATGAATATTGCATTAAATCTGTTTATTGCTTTAGGTAATATGACCATTTTAGCTATGGTGATTCTTCCAATCCATGAACACAGAATACTTTTCTATTTCTTTCTTCAATTTCTTTTAACAATGTCTTGTAGTTTTTAGTGTACTACACATCTTTTGTTAAATTTATTCCCAGGTATTTGTTGTTGTTGTTGTTGTTGCAATCGAAAAAGGAATTGATTTTTATTTCTTTTTCTGATATTTTATTATTAGTATATAGAAATGCAATAGATTTGTGTATTAATTTTGTATGCTGCAACTTAATTGTATTTGTTTATTGTTTCTAATAATGTTTTTGGTAGAGTCTTTAGGGTTTTCTACATAAAAAGAATCATGTCTTCCACAAAAAAATGATAATTTTTCTTCTTTATGCCCAATTTGGATGCCTTTTATTTTTTTCTCTTGCCTGATTGCTCTGGCTAGGACATCCTTTGGCAAGAGTAATTATCCTTGTCTTGTTCCTGATCTTAGAGGCTTCTTTGGGAGAATGGGGTGGCTTCTAAACAGATCCAAAATGGTTTGAGAGAGAAAGAAAACATTATTGACTTGAGATGCTTATGGTAGTTAGGTGGTGGGGCTGGAGTCAGAGATCTCATTTATGGCATGAACGTCTTGCCAGTGCTAAAGGAAACAGCACTTATGCTTCCTTATATGCTTGTCTAGATGTGGGACAGAGGGAAAGAGAAAAAAGTGAAGCCTAAAAGCTGTCGTAAGTCAAACATTAAAAATATAGTCACATCCTTTATTTAAATGATGAAACTACTAAGAGATAAATGATAAAATCATTTTACATTAGTTTTTTTTAGAATACTGACTTTTGTTTCCTTTCTCCCTTGCCACAGCAGGTGTTTTTTGGTTTTGTCAACCCAGGATATGTGTTAATTTTTTAACTTTGAGTGTCCTGGGACCTACAGGATATGAGTTCAAACCTACAGAAACCATTGGTTACAGATTACAAAAGAAGATGTTTTAATTTTTCTACCCAGATCCTAGTAAATTTTCCTTATCATCTTTTTTTTTTTTCCGAGACAAAAGTGCATTACTGAATATGCAGTCTTTTCCAGTGTCCCGAGTTTAAAAGATAGTCTCAATTACAACTTCCCATTTTAGTTCTGTTCTTGAATATCCTATAAAATCCAAGGATCTAGATTCTTAAAATTGGCAGACATCATGAGGAAATAAGTATTTTGGGACCTACTTATCCTTTTAATTTCTTATATCTTTTTATTTTTGACATCCAGCCTTTTAAAAACTGTATGTTTATTATTCAGAAATATATTTTAGGTTTGAATTAGTTTTTGGATATTTATTTCATACTATTAGAAATGGAGATTAATGCTTTCCTATTCCATTCTTTTCCCCATATAGACAGCTATAGCTAATTTTTAACATAGCACTTATTTTGTATTTAAGAAGGAAAAATGTTAAAGACATAATAGACAAATCATTTGAATATTTTAACTCAAAATGCTAATAAAATATGCATCTTCATGTGGCTATTTTTGAAATATTTACTTTCCTTTATCGTTGCATAATTTACAAGATAATCTTTGTTTTTTGTTTGTTTTATGAGGATTGATAAGATGCAACATAGAAAAGAAGGGTAAATACAAATGTTTTGTGAGTCATAGTATTTTTTTGGATGCTTCCAAATTTGGCTATCTGTTGATTCAACTATTAATTACACTCTATTACTTTGTACTATAGGATTAATTCCAAGCAGCTAAAAAGGTTTAATTAAATAATTTCATTCTATTGCAGCCACCATATAAATAATTCCATTGTTTCCAACAGCATAAGTTAAAAAACAATTGTAGAGAATATCTTTTCAGAATTTTTAAGATGCAGTAATGCATTGGAAGATTTGTAGAGTCAGTGTCATAACTTCACTGCAGCACCCCAGCAATATTAATTTGAACACTTTGAAAAATGCAGATTAACTTTAGATTATGTGTAAATGGTAATTTTATACATACTGATGTTCATCCTTTGCTATTTCAGAATGGAACTGGAACTTTTCTAGACATATCACTATTGAGTCTTAATTAAAGATCATAAACAATTTTATTCCTTCCTTAGACACCTGACATATTTGTTTTCGTTTAAGTAATTAAATTTAATTTTGGATTCTTTAACATTTATGCATTCTTTTTTTCTCATTTGAAATGTTATTGTCTCCACATTTTACACTTTGCGAGAGCTAAAGTGCTATTATATTTAATTCTCAAGAGAATACTATACAATTAATTCATAATGCAGAGAACGAAACCATGTAAGATGAATAAAGCAATCAAAATTATTTTAAATCTTGTATATCATAAATTTAAATTTAATTATAGGCAGTTTAATTTTCCTCAAGCAGAATATTTGTGTTGCAACTTATTTAACAGTAAAACATATTTTAGCTCTTTACCAACTTTGTACTGAAAAATCTGAATAATGTTAGTAAAGTAGATAAAGCAAACACACGCAAAAAATAGAATTTACCTTGACACAACTATGAGATGAGGTTTCAGCTGAGGTTTCTAAACTTAAGGGATTACTACCAATTGTCCTCAGAGTAATACCTATGTGGCTCACACCTGAAATTCTATTTACATATATTTCTCTTAATTTCATCAACCATTTGTTCTAGACACCTGTATTTGCTAGGTTGCTGGCTTGATGAGGCAGAGAAAACACATTTTCAATATAAAAATCACAAAAAAAGATTGATTGGTATCAACTAGTTAAAGCTACCAATTTGATTATTTAAATGAGATTTTGTGTCTTTTTCTATCTTTAAGATTGCAAAATGTAATCCTTACATAGGATCTTTAGAGGAAATCAACCACATAAATAAGGTGAGTTTGTAGTTCTAAGGTGGGGCCAATTTTTTCCTATGCCAGTCGTTAAATACTGAAATGACTTCCTATCATTTGATGCAAAGCTCCAGTCCCTGAGGGTCACTTGTCATCTGTACTCACTATGACTTCTTCCTAGAGGCTCTGAGTACCTTGACACAATCCAGGGAAAATTTCTGGCACACCAAAATGTGTCTAGGTCCCCACGAGCATCTGTTCTGATTGGTCATTGCTTTCTCCATAAAATTGTTATATGTTCAATATCACCCTAGTTGTAAGAGATACAGTCTTACTAGAAGATAAATTCTATATCAGTGTTGGTGATATGACTTGTTATCTGTATTCTATGCCTTAAAAGTAAAACAATTGGAGTAAACCAAAAGTTGGGTAAATAAACCCAGAAATGAATTATTTATAGATTCAGATGCTCTTTGTACAGTGAAATATATGAAATAAAGTATAAAAAACACTGAATAAAGTATCTGAGTCAGAGCCAATCAAAGGTGAGTTTCCTTTTTCCATATTTCCTAATGGAGTGTTGAGTTCTTAGAGCAATTAAGGTGGTGTGAAGTACCTAGGGAGTTAAGTAGCTTAGTCTTCCCAAAAGTCTAAATTGTAGGCTGGAAAGAATGATGCTGCCATCTTGACACAGGAAATTCTTCTGCTTCCATACTTGTGCAATTGACCCTAGGAATTGTCATTTTAGAGTTCTTAAAATCTAAATCATGTACTAATGATCATTACATGGAATTCTTTAGTTGGCTCTCTCAGACATACAAAGGTGGAGCCTACATGTCATCAAACAATATGTATTTTCAAACAATTAGAGTGAAGTGAAGGAGAATGGTAGGATTCCGATCCTTTCAATTACTACTGGTGGACATCTGAAAATAATTTCCTTGATAAAATGAGAATGCTAACACTACTTTGAATAAATTTTTATGAGGATGAATATGATAATGTATATATAATGAGTCCAACCTAGTGCCTGGCACGTTTTAAGAACTCAAAAAGTGGTGTTATTTTTAATTAATATGTTGTTAATGATTATAAACAGTGTTACTTTCCTTTCCATTGGAAGATTCCAATATTTGCTCTTGTATTAATAATAACTTTAAAAATACCAAGAGCAGAAAAGTATCAAGAAAAGAGAATATAGGGAGAAAAAAAGTGTTAAAAAGGGGCTATTTATTTATTTAAGATGAAGAAAGTGGTATTCATATGAATTACCTGTCAAAGTAACTTTCTATCTTTCCTGCCAGAAATTTCCATAAGTGACAATTTCGTCAATGATATCTCCATTTCCTTTGCTTGCTTCTCTCTTCTTCTTTTATCACCAAGAAATATGCAAATTATTATTTAGGACCTTTCTTTTTCTCGGAAATTTTTGGTAGAAACATATGTAAGACATAAAACAACATGCCTATTGTGTACCAAATATTGTTTCAGCTGCATGATTTTCATCTTTATCAATTTTTAGTCTGTGTCTCAAAAATGTTAGGTTCAGGAGAAAAAAATGTCCCCGAAAACCTGAAGTAATTTCATTAATTCAATAGCCAGCATTCCCTTTGGCCTTATAGTGCACCCAAGTTTTCATCCGGCCAAAACTGTCTAGTAATGTAACTAAAGTCACTCAATTCTGATCTGAATTATCTCACAGCATGAATAAAATTGTTTTATGTACAATTAAATTTTATTTATAGAAATATTTTTTGTGCCTATGTTCATCCTGAGTAAACCTACCCAAATGAAAGATTTTAGAATGTATTCTATGTTGGTCTTTCATATCCATTTGAGAGGAATATGTATTCTATTTTTGATAAGTGCCTTTTAAAATCATTTTTAAATATTTTATTTTTTCTAAAAATTATTTTCTAAGAATTCTTAACAACAATATTTGCTCAATGTTATTAA
>NW_011888791.1:5004949-5008403 GCF_000151845.1 Pteropus vampyrus
TATTCTTATCTTGCAGAGAAAGAAAAAGAGGCTCAAAGAAGTAAAGTTACTCATTTATACAATGACATACATCTTAGCTTGTATTCAAAACCAAGAATAACTAATTCCAAAGCCAATCTTTTCCTTAAACTTCCCTTCTTTTCCTTACCTAGTACAAAAGTGCTCAGATTCCTCATCTAGATATAAAGTAATGTCATTAGATGGCATTATGTAAGTCCTTTCAAGTCTAGATAAGCTGTAGTTCTCATATATAAATTCAACACCATCAAGAATAATAATTTTTAGACTTCCAATATGACTATAACTCTGTAACTTATTTACTTAGGTTTTTCTTTATTGCGTATGACATTCTCATGTTTAGATCAGAAGTCTGACATACTAGGTTTAGATCATTTTGAAGAGATAAAGGCCATTGTAAAGCTGATGCCTTGAAATATGTTGTTTTTCTTTCATTTTTTAATACCTTCTAATGACTGTTTGCATCTTTTAAACATTAGGTGAGGAGATCAGCAGTTACTTGTCTTAAACTTCCAACAGCGCAACTGCTATTTGGCATTGCGACTATTAATTATTTTAAATTAAGTTATTGTTTGTTGAGCACTTTTTTTGCTAAGCAATTGTCTTTATGATTATTTAAACAATGTGATAAATCAGAATATGCATTTGTCCATGTTTGATAAAAATTTTTCTTAAGCATTAAATGTACCCACATGTTTTAATAAGCAGAGGCTGTAGGGAAATTAATCACACTCTGGGAAAAAAACTTATTTTCTGCCATGCACACCTTTATTCTGTTTTAATTAGCAACCAGAAATTTTCCTGTGGCAACTTACATGTATCCTCTATTAGATGAAATCATTGACTTATAGTGGTTATGTGGCATCCCTTTATTTTAGTTATATGGTAATTTTAAAATGTTTAATCTATTATTTTGTTATTATTGAATAATCTAGATTTACACTAACTAAGCCCTAGTACTATGTAGAGAATTTAAAAATAACTAAAATGTATTAGTACATTGCTTATCTTGATTTTATTAGAAACTATTTATCAACTAAATCATTCTACCTTATTATGACATTTATTTTTGAAAATAGTAAAGCAACAAATAGAGTTTTTAAGAAACATACAGTATGACTTTTTTTAGGAATATGAAAGGAGTTTAAACATTAACGAAACTTGTAAATAATGGTTAATAATATATATGACAGAAAAAAGAATAACCATGTCAAATTATAATATCATATATCTTTCAGCTAGCATGTATAAAGCTTTGATAAATGAAACCACCCATTTTTAAATATCTTGAAATGTTAGACTGGTTAAATGTCACTTAAATCAGATAGATAAAATAGTAACTACAGTGTTATTTTGGTCTACTTTAACATTCAGCAGAAAACAATACTTAATGTTACCACACTGGGAAGTTGGTTTGGGACAATTTTTAAATAATTAATATTTGTTCACTAATTTATCTAATAAACCATACAAGGAAATTTCAAGTATAAGAGTAGATCATTATTACTACATGCAATACCACATTATTAATGTAACATAAAGCCCATAAATATTTCTGTGAAAATGACTTTTTAAAAATGTAGTTTTAAATTAGATGTTTGAAATTATTAACACATTGGTATTATAAATTTGATAATATGTTTAACTTAATTATATAATAAATAAAGCTATTTAGAATCAGGTAACCTGATCAGTAACCATATAATTAATTTTTCCTGGCCAGAGAACTAATGGCACAGTCATTTCTTATCCATAGTAGCCCCTCCAACTGTGGGACTACTATAAAAGTTAGAATTAAACTTTTAAAGATTTGACAATAAAACTCTTTTTAAAAATTCAAAGCATGAGTTTTTCTGTTTATTATTTAAAGATTTTTCCTGAAGGTTATTCCCTACATAGAAAATCATCTGGGATTCAGAATATGTAATAATTACACTAATTATGAAGATTTGATTGAGGGGGAAAAAGGCTCAGAATAATCATTAAGGAGTATCTGTAATTGTAGCCTTTGGAAATTAATGTGTTATTTTGCATGTATTGTTCTAAATTTTTCTTTTTCAATAAAAAATGTTTTACAATTATGTCAGTAAATATAAGTGATTCATTTTTTTAATGGTTACTACCACTCCATAATATGGTATACCATTATTTATATCTTCTCTTACTGCTAGTATTAAAATTTTCTATTTTAAAATATTAAATCTAATGTTTTAATATATATATTTTTCCAAATCTTAGTGTACATATGAGTTTTGTATATGTTACATTCATTGAAATGATAATGCAAAATCATAGACAAATGCATTTATATTTTAATACTGTTAAATTGTTCTCAAAAATAGATTTATACTCTGCTGTAGGTCAGTTTCCTGTTCTCATAGAAAAAACATTCTGACACAGACTTTTTGAAGATGGGTCATTGGGTAATACTCTCAGAAACAAATCCTATATGAGGGCTATGGAAGCATGATTAGGCAGAGAAAGAAGTTGAACCAGTATGCAGTTTCAACAAATACCTTAGACAATCCCACAGGAAATACTGAATTTATATTGATCATTCATGAGATGTCCCTAACTGATGCAACAGAACTAGGCTTTTATAATTCCCATGTCTCCGAGTCATTAGAAGCATGGTGTCTTGGGTTTGGGGCATAACCTTATGCCCCTTAGGAGTCTGATCTCCTGGTCATCATGCCTTTCTCAGAATATGGCTGCACACTGTCCATTTACCATTGATTTGGGGCAAGAGTGTCAAGAGACACCCCAGTGGGTCTCCTAGATATCGAAAATATTCTTGACTGCTCCTATTGCATAAGAGTGTCCACCGTCTCTATCTGATGGTCAGGGTCAATTAACCTTGCCAGGAAGATGATGTCTTGCCTTGCCTACCAGTCTCTTGGCACAATAAGCCTGAAGTTACCACACTGCAGCTGCCACTTAAATCATTCAGAGACACCACTAAATGAGATTGTAATGTAGTAGCAATCATTTCATTTATACCCACATACTGAGTTGATCCTTCTGTGACCAAATTGAGACTTGTTCTCCATTGTATATACTCTCACTCTGTTCATCCATAGGTATGAGTTTAGAGAGTGGTGCTGGTAGAAAAATGGCAGGTAACATGAACTTCTGAGTTGGCTGTTTGTACATTTTACTTGTACTTCTGTGCCTTGATCATGACAACATGAATACTATGTGCATCTTACCAGGGATTGCTGCTGGCTCCTTCTTACTTTGTGATGTGTCAGAGAGAACCCAGCTCCTGATGAAAAGTTACTTTTACATTGTTACTTGATGTCTCATATTTTTAGTTTATAGTAATATGCCACAGCTGTTTCTCAAGTAATATATAATTCTTTGTTGCAAATGACATGGGCTTTTCTCTAGAAGTCAAGAGTCTACATTATGATTTTCCTACTGGAGCTTGCCATAA
>NW_011888791.1:5008453-5009287 GCF_000151845.1 Pteropus vampyrus
TATCTTAAAATCTGTATAATCAAACTTTTTATTTTTTATTTAACTCATTAATGTTCTATAAATGCCAAAGGGTTGAGGTTTAAATATTGACACTTGGTTATTCATTTCTAGTGTCATAAGATAATGGCAAAAGAATGTGGTCTATATGATGCTACATTTCAGAATTCATTTTTTTAATCTATTTTTTGATTTTCCTGGGCTTTTTAAAAATAAATCTATATTCTGTAAGGTATAAATTATAATATACATACTAATCATACTTACTAAACATACTAAAATTGTTTATTTTTAATATCTGTTATAGATTAAGACTTCTTTATAGTCTTCCACCCATATTGCATTTCTATCATTTTCTGATATTTACAGCTGTTTTAGTTTTATACATTCTGATATTACATTACTAACATATTCACAATTAAGAATCTTCACTATGTGCCAAATAGTTTATTAATATAGAGATTGATAGTCTTCCTCTTTTTAGGATTTTTGCATTGCTTTGTGAGTATTAAGTTAATTCAGCTACCCCTAATATTTTATATACTTATTTATGTTTTTCTTCTGTAAACAATCATAGTCATTTTGTTTTAGATGTATGTCTTGTAAACCAAAATAGCAAACTGGCTTAAAATTAATGCCTACCTCATAATCATATAAAGATTAAGAAAATGCATAAATTCTTAATGCATGCTCAATGTGTGGTAGGCATGCAAAAGACTTTACTATCATATATCTTATTTAAAGATCGTAATGATCATTAACATATTTTATTAATTTTTGCTATTAGTTTGGTTTCTGTGACTTGTAAAATGACCTGTACTTCATTTTTTATATATT
>NW_011888791.1:5015307-5021642 GCF_000151845.1 Pteropus vampyrus
CTAAATGAGATTGTAATGTAGTAGCAATCATTTCATTTATACCCACATACTGAGTTGATCCTTCTGTGACCAAATTGAGACTTGTTCTCCATTGTCAGCTGTATATACTCTCACCCTGTTCATCCATAGGTATGAGTTTAGAGAGTGGTGCTGGTAGAAAAATGGCAGGTAACATGAACTTCTGAGCTGGCTGTTTGTACATTTTACTTGTACTTCTGTGCCTTGATCATGACAACATGAATACTATGTGCATCTTACCATGGATTGCTGCTGGCTCCTTCTTACTTTGTGATGTGTCAGAGAGAACCCAGCTCCTGATGAAAAGTTATTTTTACATTGTTACTTGATGTCTCATATTTTTAGTTTATAGTACTATGCCACAGCTGTTTCTCAAGTAATATATAATTCTTTTTTGCAAATGACATGGGCTTTTCTCTAGAAGTCAAGAGTCTACATTATGATTTTCCTACTGGAGCTTGCCATAAACTCCACATTGTCCTTTCCCATTATAGATACCTGTAGGTTTTCAATTCATATGTCTTAAGCTGCAGAATAGGTTAAGCTCCAGCCTAGAAAACCACTGGAGTCCTTTGATCTTCTCAGCCCCACTTGACATCAGAAGTCTTCCATCTCCTTCACTCAAAGAATTGGGGCAGTAATCTCAAATGCACAATATGGTGCCTCCAGAACCCAGAGGCCTTTCAGGTGTTGTTTCCTTCTTAGTTTGTGAGAGGTACAAGATGTAGTACTCTGTCTTTTAGTTTTTAAAAGATATTCTAGCATGGCCCAGACCACTGGACTCCTAATAACTTCAGTGATGATGCAATTCTCTAATAGAATTATCTTCTGTCATCTGGAACTTACCAAGGACTTATTTTCCCAAGGACTTTAATGTACATATCAACTCTTGTTCATCTGTTCAGATTAACCAATGCCATGGATGCAGTAGACAAATGTGATGTATGTGTCCCACAAACACATAGGAAATATGATAGAAGAGTTAAGTTGAATCTAGGACAGGCTTTAGCTTATCCTATGTAAATACAAACTATTTCTGGTCTGGTCCTCCTTCCTAATAGAGATGAAGAAAGTATTTGCCAGATGAACCTAAGTACCTATATCTCAGATATAGTGCCTTTTCCCACTATAACTCTTTTCTCATAGCATGGAAAAAGGGTCCCATGTGAGGGTTCTGCCAAATACCAAGAAAGTCCATTTCAAAACTATGGAAATGGACCCAATGTGAGCCAGATCTGGGCCAGGACTGCATTTATTAGTAACCTCTATATTTCCTCACCTCAAAATGGGTAGGGGTTGGGAGCATACTAATGTTTTGGGTCATTAGGTATCTGTGTCAACAAGGACCCTGGACCAAAAGCCCTCGAAATGTGTGGGTATTATCGTTTTCTCACTATGCAGTCATTTGAGTAAACTGCCATAGATCCCTGAGGGGAATAATTACTGTCTGATCTTGAAAGGTAATTGCCAGATTTTTTCTTCTTAGAAACAGCCTCTTCCTTCGGCCATTGGGATACAGATCTGAACATATACTTAGATTCAGCGATTATACAAGGGATTATGACTTTTAATGGGGGGAGGGTGCCCTCAGTCCCCTCAATGGCTTTTGAACTTATAGAATTAACAAATTTTCATTTAGCTGCTATCTATCTTGCCTTTTGAAATACTGTATTCTACTGATTATAAAGATGATTTGATATATATGTTTTCATAGTATATTTTGAAATCTGACTTTTTACAAAATTTCTGGTACTATTAAATATTTTTCCTTCAGGTAAATCCTTCAAAAGTATTTCAGAGAATTTAATTAGGCTTTAATTCTTGTATAAATTAAATGAAGAAGAAATAACATTTGAAAAATTTGTATAAATTTCTTTATGCATAGTTTACATATTTCTCTCTGTTTCCACCTAGCTATCATCTATCTTCACAGATACTTCACATTATAACTGTTTCAGTGGGTGGTATTACTTTTTAAATTGCTTATTAATAATCAGAAAAATTATTAATTTTAAAGGCATATATGGTCATCTTTCTAAACCATTTTGATTCTAATAATTTAAAAATTTATTTTCCTGGTTTCCTAAACAATATAGATATTGGACAAATGTAAGTTTTATTTCTCTCTTTACTGACATTTATAGCTCCTTTTCTCCCTTATCTAAATGCATTGAATATGAGTTCCAGTCAAGATGGCAGGCTAGATAAAAGCAGGGTTTGCCTCCTTCCATGACTGCATTAAAATTACAGCAAAATTATAAAACAAACAACTTGGAGAACCATCTGAAGTATAGCTGCTCTTAACACATACATCTGAGGATATTAAGAAAAAGCCACTTTGAGAATGGCAAGAGGGACAGAGGCATGAAGCAGGCTGGTCCCACACCTGCATGTGGCACTTGAGCACTGGGAGGGAGAGTGCAGCTGCAGAGGCCCCCCTGAAAGAATGAAGGTCTCTAACCCCACACAGGGGCTGCCCTAGTGTGGGAAGAGGAGTTCCCACAAAGTCTGACTGTAAAAAGCAGTGGGGACTCTGGCTGTCTGGGTGAGACAGAAAAAACCTGAAAACCCAGATATCCTATTAAAGGGCCAGAGCACAGACTCACCTGCTTGCAGACACTCTCTCTGGTCTCTGGCCAGGGTCAGCAGCTTGGGAGGCACAAGAGACATATGAGAAAAAACTGAGTTGCATGACATTGGGGCAAGGACTAGAGGGATAGCCACTATTACTCCTCTGGAATAGTCTACAGGTGGACACCATCTTGCTTGTGTTGAACCCTCTCTCAACATGGCCAATTCTGAAGCTTCACTGGCTCACTGAAAGAGAGATCAGCTCACTCCATTCTATGTCTCCCTGGGACCCTGAGCCCCTCAGCCCACAAAGTGCCTGTGGCGGCCAATTGCAGGGCAGCCAGCACCACCCTGCATCTTCCTTGGGCTGCACATTTATTTGCAGGCAGCAGCTCTGAGCTCATGCAGCCCACGTGCAGCACACACATTTTGGTGGTGACTTGCTGGTGCCAGCCTGAGCTGCAGTATCTCTTGGGAAGATCATGGAGGTCTGAGGGCCTGAGAAGGACAGTGACTGGCCTTGTTGCAACTGGAATATTTTACGGAAGGGGACTCCAACCCCCAGGCCACTGACCTGTTATGGTCCGTGGCCTATTAGGAACCAGGCTGCTCAGCAGAAAATGAATGGTAGGCGAGCGAGCGAAGTTTCATCTGTATTTGCAGCTGCTTCCTAGCACAAGCATTATCACCTTGGCTCTACCTCAGATCATCAGGCATTAGATTCTCATAGGAGCACCGGTCTTTGGGGACTGCTGTTTTACAAGAAGCTACAGATTCAGCACTGACATGAAATTTGACAGTGCATTAGCCAGCTAAAATTTGTTCACTTTACTCCAGTGACTCCCTGAGTACCCACCTCACCCAAATCACATAGCACCCAAAGGCTCTTCCAGCTGCGGAGTCATATGAGAATTTTGCAGACAGCCTAGGCCTTGATATGCACTGTTCCTTTTGCTAAGCCACCCAAGACCTGGTACTGAGGGTAACTGACCTGAGCTCACAGTATGGTCTCCCCCACTTGCCTCCGGATCTAGCACAGGAAGCAAACATCCTCAGATCACATTGTAGCTCCTACCAGGTAGCCTTGAGTAATCAAGACAGCAGCTGAACTTGGACCACCCCAGACCCCCTCCCAAGGGGCCACAAACCAACACACCTGAAGGCTGGCCTAAAACCACAAAAGATCATCACCTGACTAGGCCCATAATGGCACTTCCAAATGGTGGTCTCAACTGATATACAGGGATGCTGGGGCAAATCACACTCAACCCCCACAGAGTAGCTCATACTCTGTGGATGTGGCCAATCCCCAAAGCCAGTCAGCCCAAGATCAATCCCATCCACTGACATTGTAGCAATCAAGTCTTAGCTACAACAGATGAACACACACAAGGAAGCTTCCCAGAACCTCTAACTCAGGTGATCAGGGAGACTGTACAACTGGGCCACATAGGACACCTACTCCATAAGGCCAACAAGTCAAGGCTGGGAGACCTAACAAATCTTCATAATATATAGAAACAAACACAGAGAGCTAACTATAATGAGAAAAAAAATAAACATGCCATAAATGAAACAACAAGAGAAAACCCCAGTAAAAAAACTAAACAAAATAGACGCAAGCAAGCTACCAGAGACAGAGTTCAAAACACTGGTTATAAGGATACTCAATGAACTTAGGGGGAGATTAGATAACCTCAGTGAGGACTTCAACAGAGAGACAGTAAGTATAAGAAAGGACATAGAAACAATAAAGAAGAACCAGTCAGAAATGAAGAATACAATAACTGAAATAAAGGATACATTAGAAGGAATCAATAGTAGATTAGATGAAACAGAGGATCGAATCAATGATTTGGAAGATAAGGTAGCAGAAAACACTCAATTGAAACAGCAAAAAGAAAAGAGAAAAAAAATGAAGAAAGTTTAAGAGATATCTGGGACATCAAATATACCAACATCAGCATCATAAGTGTACCAGAAGAAGAAGAGAAAGAGCAAGGGATTGAAAATCTACTAGAAGACATAATGACAGAGAACTTCCCTAACCTGGCAAAGAAAATAGGCATACAAGACCAGGAAACACAGAGTCCTAAACAAAATGAACCCAAAGAGGCCCACACCAAGACACAGCATCATTAAAATGACAAAAGTTAATGGCAAAGAGAATTCTAAAAACAACAACAGAAAGGCAACTAGTTACTTAAAAGGGTACTCCCATAAGAATGTCAGCTGATTTTGCAACAGAAACTTGGCAAGCCAGAGGGATTGTCACGAAATATTCAAAGAGATGAAAAACAAGAACCTACAACCAAGACTACTCTTCCCAGCAAGTCTAACAATTCAAAATTGAAGGTGTGATAAAGAACTTCCCATACAAGAAAAAGCCAAAGGAATTTATCACCAACAAGCCAGAATTACAAAAAATGTAAAGGGGACTTCTATAAAAAGAAAAAGAACAAACCTATAAATATAAATAATAAAATAGCAATAACTATGTATCTATCAATAATCACTTTAAATGTAAATGGATCAAATGCTCCAATCAAAAGATATAAGGTAGCTGAATGGATAAGAAAATAAGACCCATGTATATGCTGCTTATAAAAGACCCGCTTTAGATCAAATTACACACACAGACTGAAAGTAAAGGGATGGTAAAAGATATTTCATGCAATAAAAAAGAAAAAAAAAAGGCTAGAGTAGCAATACTTATATCAGACAAAATAGACTTTAAAACAAAGGCTATAATAAGAGCGAAGAAGAGCATTGCATAATGATAAGGCATCAATACAACAAGAGGACATAACCTCAGTAAACATGCTCACATTTAACATAGGAGCACCCATATATATAAAGCAATTATTGACTGACATAAAGGAAGAGATTGACAGTAATACACTCATAGTAGGAGAATTTAACACCTCTATTGACACCAATGGATAATCTTCCAGACAGTAAATAATTAAGAAAATAGCAGCCTGAAATGACACACTAAACCAGATGGATTTAATTGATATTTTCAGAGTTTTTACCCCACAGTAGAAGAATATACATTTTCTCAAGTGCACATGGAACATTTTCCAGGATAAACAACACTTTAGGCCACAAAACAAGTCTCAATAAATTTAAGAAGATTGAAATCATACAAACCATCTTCTCTGACCACAATGTATGAAACTAGAAATCAGCTACAAGAAAAAAATTGGAAATACACAAACACATAGAGGTTAAACAACATGCTATTAATCAATGAATGGGTTAACAATGAGATCAAGGAGGAAATCAAAAGATACCTAGAGACAAACAAAAATGAAAACAAGATGACCCAAAATCTGTGAGACACAGCAAAAGCAATGCTAAGAGAGAAATTCACAGTAATGGAGACCCACCTCAAGAAACAAGAAAAATCTCAATAAACAATCTAACATTATGCTTAAAAGAACTAGAAAAAGAACAGCAAACAAAACCCAAAATGAGTAGAAGAAAGGAAATAATAAAGATCTGAGTAGAAATAAGCAAAATGGAGTCTAGAAAAAACAATACAAAAGATCAATGAAACCAAGAACTTGTTCTTTGAAAGAATTAACAAAATTGATAAACATTTAACCAGACTCATCAAGAAAAAAAAGAGAGAGGACCCAAATAAATAAAATCAGAAATGAATAAGAAGAAGTAACTATGGATTCCACAGAAGCGCAAAGCATTATAAGAAAATACTACAAGCAATTATATGTCAACAAATT
>NW_011888791.1:5022157-5030365 GCF_000151845.1 Pteropus vampyrus
ACCTCATTAACAAGTTAAAATATACAAATCATATAATCATATCAATAGATTCAGAAAAAGTGTTTGACACAATCCAGCATTCATTTATGATAAAAACTCTCAGCAAAGTGGGAATAGAGGGAAGATACCTCAACGTAATAAAGACCATATATGACAAAACTATAGTTAACATTATACTCAATGGGGAAAGGCTAAAAGTGTTTTCCTTAAGATCAGGAATAAGACAAGATGCCCACTTTCACCACTCCTCTTCAACATTGTATTGGAAGTCTTAGCCACAGTAATAGGAAAAGAGAAATGAAAGGCATCCAAATTAGAAAGGAAGAAGTAATAGTTATTTCCAGAAGACATGATACTATATATAGAATCCCATGATTCCACCCCAAAAAAACTGTTAGAACTGATCAGTGAATTCAGTAAAGTAGCAGGATACAAAATTAATATTCAGAAGTCGGTTGCATTTTTATACACAAATGATGAACTATTAGAAAGAGAAATTAGGAAAATAATCCATTTACAAATGCATAGGAATCAAATAAAATGCCTAGGAATCAAATTAACTAAGAAGGCAAACGCCCTGTTCTCAGAAAAGTATGACTTTGAAAAAAGAAATTTAAGAAGACAAATAAATGAGAGCATATACAGTGCTCATGAGTAAGAAGAATCAACACTGTTAAAATGGTCATACTGCCCAAAGCAATCTATATATTTAATACAACCCCTATCAAAATACCAATGGAATTTTTTAGAGAACTAAACAATTAATCCTACAATTTTTGAGGAAGCATAAAAGATTCCGAATTGCCACAATAATTTCGAGAAAGAAGTACAAAGGTGGAGGTATCGCACTACTTGATATCAAACTATCCTACAAGGTTATAGCAATAAAATCAGTATGGTACTGGCATAAAAACTGACACATAGATCAATGATACAGAATAGGGAGCCCAGAAATAAATCCACACCTACATGGTCATTTAATCTATGACAAAAGAGGCATGAATATACTATGGGGTAAAGATAGTCTCCTCAACAAAAGGTATTGGGAAAACTGGACAGATAGATGCAAAAAAATGAAACTGGACCACCTTCTTACACCATATACAAGAATAAATTTTAAATGGATTAAAGACTTAAATGTAAGGCCCTAAATCATAAAACTTCTAGAGCAAAACATAGGCACTAAACTCTCTGATATTGGCTATTGGTAAATTTTTTCTTATATATCTCAGACAAGGGAAACAAAAGAAAAAGTAAACAAATAGGATTACATCAAACTAAAATGTTTTTGCACAGCAAAAGAAACCACCAACAAAATAATAAGATGACCTACTGAATAAGAGAAGATATTTGCCTATGATACATCTGACAAGGGTTTAATATCCAAAATTTATAAAGAACTCATACAACTTACCACCACCACCACCAACAACAAAACCAAACAATCCAACTGAAAAATAGGCAGAGGACCTGAATACATATTTTTCTAAAGAGGACATAGAGATGGCCAATAGATATACGAAAAGATGCTCAAGGTCACTAAACATCAAAGAAATGCAAATTAAAACCACAATGACATATCACCTCATACCTGTCAAATTGGCTATCATCAATAAATCAACAAACAACAAGTGCTGAAGAGGATGTGTAGAAAAGGGAATCCTTGTGAACTGTTAGTGAGATTGTAAATTGCTGCAGCCACTATGGAAAACAGTATAGATGTTCTTCAAAAAAATTAAAAATAAAACTCCCTTTTGACCCAGGAATTGCACTCTAGTTTGTAAAGATCTATACATCCTTATGCTCATGGTTGCACCATTCTTAATAGGCAAAATATGGAAGCAATCTAAGCGCCCATCAATAGACAATTAGATAAAGTAGTTATGGTACATATATAAAATGGAATATAAATCAGCTATAAAAAAAGAAATCTTACCATTTGTAATGACATGGAGGAACCTAGAAGATATTATGCTAAGTGAAATAAGTCAGACAAAGATAAATACCATATGATTTCACTTAAAAGCACAATCTAAGGAACAAAGGAAACAAACTAAATGAAACGGACTCATAGATACAGAGAACAAACTGATGATTGCCAGAGGGGAGGAGGTTTGTGGGGATGAGTGAAAAATGTGAAGGGATGAAGAACAAATTAGTAGTTACAAAACAGTCATTGGGATTTAGAGTATAGCATAGGGTATATAGTCAATATTATTGTAATGGTTCTGTGTAGTGCCAGATGGGTGCTAGAGTAATCAGGGGATCACTTCTTAAACTATAAATATCTAACCACTATACTGTATACCTGAAACTAATATAAAATAACAAAAAAGCTAATTACATTGAATAGAACTACCCATACTACATGCCCTCATATTTAATTGCAGGAAATTATTTTATTGTTATCCTAAATGGTATTGTTTCTAGTATTTCACCAATAAGGACTATTGATGTTCTATATTCTCAGAAAATATGCTTTATTAGTAAATGAAAAGTTTTTTCTATTTAGGCTTTGCTAAGAGCTTTTATTAATTTGAACACTTTTCTAATGTTGAACCATCCTTGTACATGTGGGACAAGCTGGAAGCTGGTAATGAGTTATTCTTTAAATACACATTTAAATATTTAAGAATTCCGTATTCCCATATGTTTGTAGATAAAATTTGTCAATATTTACATTTTTTATTTCATTATTGCTTGCTTTTGGTTTGAAAGTTATCCCAACTTCATAAATGATTTAGGAAATGATCTATTGTCAATTTTCTGGATAGTTTATGAAGTGTAGATATTATTTGCTTTAGATGCTTTTGTAGCTCTTAGCAGCCAATGAGTCTAGACTGGTAACTTTTGTTTTTAGTATTAAAATGTTCCTCTAAATTAATTGTTTATTCTCTTTGAGTTACTCTTATGTCTTGTTATATATACTTTTTTACTCTATTGTTCAGAATATTTTCACAGTAATTATTAATGACAAAATATATCCTTATGAGTCTTAACATTTTATCAGGGTATACAATTGATTCAGATAATCTAATGACTTGCTAAATATCTGTGCAGTTGGTGTTTGTGCCAGAACTAAGTTCAAAATTCCCATTCTTTTAAGTAATCATTTGTTCAATTCAAGTAAGTTATAATGTTTTGTGGGAATAACACTGTCTGATCAGTTGGTTCGTTTCTGTTATTGATTCTGCTGCTATCTAGCAAGTCACTCAATTTTTATGGGCTTATTTCCTCATATATATGATTGGGTAAATTCAAAAACTTTTTTCGTCTAGGAGTACTGACTATTTCTAACATTAAATGTTATTTCAAAATATATGTAATTTACAATGAAATGTGAGGTGTTTTATGGTGGAGAAAATTCTTTTGAATGATAATCTAGTTTTCTAAGATATAAAAATTTGTCTAAAGAAACATCTGTTACATTTTATAAGCAAAATTGGAAAACAATGTTATAAACCCTGACTTATAGTAAGTTTAATATCCTCAACTAAAAGTAGCATGGTAAAGTACAGAAAAATGGTTAATTTAATTTTTTCACTGCTAACTCATTCAAATTACTTAATTTTTGAAATATTATTTTAGAAACATTAACAAATATATGTAAATAAAAGACTTATTTGTGGTATAAGTACTTAATTATCACATGTATTATCAATAGGCTCATTATTCAGAGTATCATAGATTTGCCTAAAATAATTTGTGATAATTGAAGATTTATTTTCCAAGATAGTATAAAATTAGACATAATATCATACTGGGGTATTTTTCATTTAATTGACTTTTTCAGCATCCTTTGTTTAATACTTTCATTATTTTGTCTCTTTATATAATTTAAAAAATATGTATTCTAATTTATACAGCTATGCAAATGCTTGTAAAATACTAACTTTAAAGTAAATTATGCAACATGACAATTTATGTAAACCTCCCCTAAAAAAAACATTATTACATAAAACAAAAGCAAATTTGCATGTTTTGCTCTTTAAATTTATTCATGAGCTAATAAAAAACAATTTAATATATAACTTATAGTAAATACATATAAGAAAGCCATGATGAGAATAAAACATTCAGTTTTAAGGTTCTATCCTAGAAGAATTTATTACTCTGCCATAACAAATGTTTACAATTTCATGAATTGTAGAACTTGTTTTTATATATTTATTATATTTTAATTTTAAAATTTATTTTTAAAGTACTAGTAAAATTATGCCATTTCCAAGAGAATTCTGTTGTGAAACAGACATATTCATATTTTATTTCTATTCTATTTATGCTTGTTATTTTCACCTTTTTTGATTATAGACTTTCTCTGATTCAAATTCATGTCAAAAAGTTAATTTAATAGCTTACCAGAAGTTCAGAATTCAGTTCTCCAAGTATGTATTATATTAGTAGTCATATAGAACTCTGTAAGTTATGTTATGATGTCATAAGTTATTTTTCTTCATCTTGGGAGTAGAAATTTTTTTTTTTTCATTCTTGGTTCTTTTAGAGTAAATGGGTATAATGCATGACCGCTTGGTGTTCTTAGTATTAAAGCAATAATCTCAGTATTAAAACAAAAATTCTGAGGACTTGGAAAATATGCTTATATCTATAATTCTGAAAAGTGAAAAAATATAAGAAAAATATTTGAATAGGTTACATGATTACCTGACTGGTAGAAAAATAATAAACCCCACGGGGGGGAAAAAAAAACAATAGATAGAAATACAAATCCTTAATGATTCTTATTGAATTAGACTTGATTATGGAGGAAGTTTATCTTTCTCCAAATTGGGAATGCATTTTGAACATATATGTATTATCAGAAAAAATATACAGCAAAATGTGTGTATGCATTTTAACTAAAAATATCCATCGTCATCTCTTCATGTGTAGAAAAGATATAAGTAACTGTTTATGGACTTTTGTCCCTTTCAAGCCCTTGAAGCCATCCTGACTCAGGATAGTGAAGTAATATCCGGGCAGTGTGTGATACGCCCTTATGGAATCAACAGTTATTTCTGTTATACTTATAAAAGAATGAGACTGCTAAAGTTCTCCAGAGCAACTGATATATGTAAGCCTGGAGTCTGAAATTGAACTATTATTTACCCTCTCTGCCACTAAGTAGGTGTATTAGTTTCCTATTGCTATTGTAACATATTACTACAAACTTAGTGGCTTAAAACAACACAGATTTATTGTCTTGTAACTGTAGAATCCAGAAATGTAAAATGAGTCTCATTGGACTAAAAATCCAGGTGTCAGCAGAGTTGTATTCTTTTATGGAGCCTCTAGAGCAGGGGCCCCAAACCCCAGGGCCGCGGACCAGTACTGGTCCATGGCCTGTTAGAAACCAAGCCACACAACAGGAGGTGAGAGACAAGCAAATGAGTAGAGCTTCGTCTATATTTGCAGCCACTCCCCAGTGCTAGCATCACCACCTCAGCTCCACCTCAGAGCATCAGGAATTAGAACTCATAGGAACCAAGTTCCTGATGCCAAAAAGGATGGGGACTACTGCTCTAGAGGATAATCTGTTTCTGTGTCTTTTCCAGCTTCCAGAGGCCTCCCACTTTCCTTGGCTTGTGGTCTATTTCTACATCTTCAAAGCCATCAGCAAAGCATCTTTAAATCTCTCTCTGGCTCTAACCTCCTGCCTCACCCTTCCACATTTAAAGGACCTTTGTTGTGGTATCAGGCTTACCTGTATAAACCAAGATAATCTCCTTATTTTAAAGTCAGCTAAATATCAACACTAATTCCACCTGCAACTTAATTTCCCTTGCAATGAGAACATATTCACAGGTTTTAGGGAATAGAACATAGGCAATGAGAATATATTCACAGGTTTTAGGTATTACAACATAGGCATCATTGGATGGGATCTAATATTCTACCTTCCATACCATATTATAATGACTTGTCATATTATTACATTATTAATAACTTTAGAGTAAACCAAGAGAATATTGAGTCCATCTGTTGTAAGATAATCAAAGAAATACATGACAAGAAACATTGGACTGGGAGTCAGAAAGTGTAAATTCTAGTTTGAATTTGCCCTTGAACATATGCATTGCTTATGTAAATTGCAATGTGACAAAATCACATTGATATCGTGAGCCTAGATTTCCAAATATAGTTAAGGTTATCTCTAATTTCTCATTATATTCTATAATAAGAATTGATATTCATTGGAGAAAATATAGTTAAGTCAAAGAAGAGGCTTCAAAAATCAGAAGACTAAGTAGATAGAAAGACCTTGTGGATTATTGCTTGCAAGACTCCGAAGGAGAACACAACTGAGTTTTTTTTTAATTTTATTTTTCAGATTCAAAGAAAAGCATTCCAAATTCTGCGTTGTTATGTCAGTTTTTGAGCCATGTACTGAGTGTTTGATAAGCAACCCTCAGTGACTACATCACCCACAATCTCTGAAGGAAGCAATGTCAGCAGGTTATACACATACTACCAGGAGATTTTAATATTAATGGCGGAGAAGAACTTTGAGATTCAGTGTAATTTTTAACGCCTCTGAAAGGCAGTGCACATAATATGAGGGGAAAAAGCAAGGAACCAGCCTCTATGAAGTGTTTTTATTTTGGGTACAAAGAAAGGAAAGCTCAAACATTCAGACAAGTTCTGGAGTAGTTGAAAAATTTGGCACTTTGGGATTTTCATGGAAATTTTTATCTGGCCTTCATAAATATATCATTAGATTTTTCATTTAACTTAATATAAAATTAATCTCAATAAAGATTTTGTACTGTGGGGTTCCAGACAAGATGGCAGAGTAGGTAAATGTATTTGTCTCCTGTCCTGACTACCTCAAAATTAAAACTAAACTACAGAGAAACTGTCACTGAGCATCACCTAAAGTCTAGCTTAACAGAAGTCCTACAACTAAGGACATGCATAAGAAGCCACCTTGATACTGGTAGGAGGGGTGGAGAAGTGAGATGGGCTGATTCCACACCCACAAGTGTCACTTAAAAATTGAGAGGGCTATCTCAGCTGTGGAGGTCACCCATTTAGAAGAAAGGATCCGAGTCCCACACCAGGCTACCCAGCCCAGGTTCCAGTGCCAGGAAGAGAAGTCTCCATAACTACTGGCTGTGAAAAGCAGTGATTATTATGGCTGATAGAGACAATGGGTGGCTAGAAGATTAGGTGATCCTCCCAAAGGGCCCACGCATGGACTTACTCACTAACAAACTAAGTCGCTCTGAGCTTCAGCGCTGGGGCAACAGCTTGAAAAGCACCGGGAACATATGAGAAGAAACTAAATTGTCTAGTTTCAGGGTAAAGGCTGAAAGGGCAGCTTTCTCCCAGACAAAAGGCTTGGTAGAAATCATTTTTCCTTCGTTGAGCTCCCCATACCTGCCCTCCTCCTCATCATGCAAATTCAGGCAGCTGCCATATTAGTGTTCATCAACCTGCCTAACATGGTTCATCCTGCCATGATGAATCTCTGAAACCCCATCCACCCAACTTGCAGGCCCACAACAGCCACTTCCAATGGATTTTCCATACAAATGGCTCATGCTGTAGACTTTTTAAAATTCTCTCAAAGGTTCACAAACTGCAAATAAGCAGTGGCTTGCCTCAGTGTGCCCTGTACCTCTTTGCTAAGCAGCCCCAAGATCAGCAGTAAGGATAGCTGGACTCAGTTTACAGCTTAACTTCTCCCAAGCACTTCTAAACCCAGCATAGAGGCAACCACCTGCATATCACTTTGTAGCTCATTCCAAATGGCCCTAGGCAGGGCACA
This sequence comes from Pteropus vampyrus, assembly GCF_000151845.1. Taxonomy (NCBI): domain Eukaryota; kingdom Metazoa; phylum Chordata; class Mammalia; order Chiroptera; family Pteropodidae; genus Pteropus; species Pteropus vampyrus. The sequence continues at coordinate 5,029,926 of NW_011888791.1, forward strand.
GGCAGTGCCCTGCACCAGAAGGCCTTCCAACAGGTCCTAGAACCAACACACCCAGAGGCCAGCTTCAGACCACACCAGAGCATCATCCAACTATAACCACAAATGACACATCTAAAAGGGCAGACTCAGCAGGCACCAGAGCTCTGCTAAAGTAAAGGGTCAGCCCTTGCACAACAGCTCCTCCACTGTAGTCATGGCCAGTTACCACCAGACTGAATGTCAATTCCTCCCACTGACGTGCCAATGGCAATCATGACTCAACTACAACAAGAGAAAACACACAACCCACACAAGGGACACACTTGCAACACCTGGCTCAGATGATGAGAGAGACTGTGCCATTGGGCACCCCAGGACATCTACTACATGAGCCACTTTATCAAAACTGGGAGACATAGTAGCTTTATCTAATTCATAGAAACAAACACAGGGAGGCAAAT
>NW_011888791.1:5031620-5036421 GCF_000151845.1 Pteropus vampyrus
AAAGCTAAAGGAGTTCATTACCACCAAATCAGTATTACAGAAAATGTTGAAGGGACTTCTTTAAGAAGAAGGAAAGAAAAGATAAAAAAAAAAAAAAAATGAACAATAGGATAGCAATAACTACATATCTATCAACAATTACTTTAAACATAAATGGATTAAATGCTCTAATCAAAAGACGTAGGGTGGCTGAATGGAAAACAAGCTGCTTACATATGCTGCCTATGAGAGACTAACTCCAGATTGAAAGACACACATGGACTAAAAGTAAAGGAATGGAAAAAGATATTTTATATAAATGGAAATGGAAAAAAAAATGTGGTAGCCACAATTATAGCAGATGAAATAGACTTTAAAACAAAGGTTATAACAAGAAACAAGGATCCAGTAATTTCACTTCTGAGTATTTATCCAAAGAAACCCAAAACATTAATTCAAAAAGCAAATGCATTCATATGTTCATTGTAGTATTATTTACAATAGCCAAGATATGGAAGTAACCTACGTGTTCTTCAATAGATGAGTGGATAATAAAGAAGTAGTACATGTATACAATGGAATATTATTCAATCATAAAAAAGAATGAAATATTTCTATTTGCAACAGCATGGATGGACCCAGGGGGTATTATGCTAAGTGAACAGAGAACATTTTGATGGTTGCCAAATGGAAGGGCAGTTGTGGGGGTGGGTGAAAAAGGTGAAAATGTTAAGAAGTACAAATTGGTAGCTACAAAATAGTATTGGGAATGTAAAGTATAGCATAGAGAATATAGTCAATAATATTGTGGTAACTATGTATGGTGTCAGATGGGTACTTGATTTATCAGGGTGATAGCTTTGTAAGTTATATAAATTTCTAACCACTATGTAGTACACTTGAAAATAATATAATATTGTATGTCAGCTGTAATTTAAAAATTAAAAAATACAAGTAAAAGAGATTCTTGTACTGTGTTTAAGATATTTCTGAAACAGATTAATGCATGACCATAGGAAATATTACATAAACTGATTACCATTAGAATTTGATAAAAATAGAACACACGAGCAAATTTATGAGTGTTGTGTGTATGTTTGTATATACATTAAAGTACTTGTCATCTCTAGCCTACATAATTAACACATAATTAAAACTGAAGTTTTATTAGCCTTCTAGTATAGCAACTATTTAAATTTATTCTGTGAAAATTATAAACATATATGAAAGAATTAATGCAAGGTATATTTACAAATAAGGGACTTTTGTTGAATTGGTAACATTAGGGATCAAAACGTTTTTTCTCTCTGAGTGATAGAAATTAGTAAGACCCAAAATGATACATTCAGAGTAATGAGTTTTTTTGGAAAGCAGCGGAGATAGAATTAGAGACTTTAGGAACAAATCAAGCTATTCCTGGGCATCTCTTTCCATATTAGAAAGGCTTCATGTTAATTACCAGGAGTTGAAACTAGGGGTTCAGGGTGCTGCTCAAGGGTTAATTCTGAGTTCTACAGGCAAGGCCAGGCCCTGAATTATACCCTCTCAACAAAATTGTGTAACAATGACTAGAATTGTATAAATATTCTACAATGCTTTTTAATGTCCAAAGGGTATATCTGCTTAAAAAAAAAAACAAGGAAGATTCATATTTATTTCCTCTACCCTTCAAAAGTAGTTTACAAATAAGTTAAATTATTTTCCAGTATTTCCTTACTAATTTGCATTGTACATCCTAAAAGAAATGCCCCGAGAATAAAAGAAAAAAAAAAAATACCTGCACGCCACAGAACAGACTAATAAAACACTATCCTAAATTTATTGACAAGGAAACCACCTAAGGCTAGAAGTAGTTGAGTACGATAGAAAAATAAGAAACTAAGGAGGTTCAGAAGACTCCTTCATAGGGCTATTTTATGTCATGATTTATGGCCTGAGGACTGGGTAAGTCCTACGGACTGTGTACGCAGTCACAGCAATGTCACCACAATGTGCTCACAGATGTTCATTCGAGACTGTGTATATATTTTTAAAATAAAAGACATATATATCTAAGTCATCAATTTTCTAATGGATCTTTTTAATCACTCTCTCTTACGCTTAGAATTTATTTATTGTATACCTTGAAAATCGCAAAGCCATTTCTCAGCTAACATATGGCTTCAAAGTTTCTGATATCAATAAATAAAATTTAACTAGCAAGGCTTGCAGACAGAGATTTTGCTATTTGACATTTAAGCAAGCTTATATAATACATATTTAGCCAAATATCTAGGCAGTAGTTTAAAGCAGGGTGCTAAAGAGTAATAACCATAGTTTTGATTTCTGAATAGACCAGTTTACTTCCTGAGCAAAATTTTATAGAGTATGTCTTTAACTTAGTCTTCTAAAAATTGTATTCATAAGACATTGCTGATGGCTTTTCAAAATCAAATTTCATTATCAGTTTTGACAAAAAATGCACCCATCATATAATTTTTATAAACGAAAATGTATTTTTAATATTTGTTCTATCTTAAATGGAGACTACTAAAAGGAAACTATAGAAAGTCAGTAAGCTGAAAACTAAATCACAAGTATTTTGTAAACTAGTTGATGCTATTCCAAGTGGTTGTAGATTCTTGTATTTTCTTTTTACTAAGAAAGAAACTTTTACCTTTAATGTAAACTTTTACTCTTTAAATTGGCAACAATACGTGAACATTATTTAATTCTCATTATGTGCATATGGGACATTTCCTTTGGCATAGTTTCAAAAATTAACTAACATACTATGAGAATTGCAGATGGAATATAAAAATATGGGTAGATACATTTACTGTATATTTATAATAATAATGGATCATTTTTATTAATTGATATTAGACCTATTTATGGTATATCATATCTTCTGAACAGAAAGAAGCTTACTTCTGTTGTATGGTTTTCCTCAAACAAGTGGTCGGACTACATAGAAAGAGATGGCAAAGCCAAAATGCCAATGTTTGCCTCTATTCCAAAAAGATGAGATGAAATATAACAAACGCTGGTAAAGATTAAGCAAGGAGAGAGTAGCTGCCTAGTTATTCCTGTAATCTCATTAAAGTCACATATTAAATCTTATAGGATAAATAATTTTCTGGGACAATGAGCACAAAAACAAAAAAGAACAAGCTGGAACTCAGCATTCCTTAAAGTGTCTTGGCTATCTGTTTGGCTGTCAGAGTGAGACATAATTCAATAAAATTTTTATATTTAAAATTAAATTAAAACTATTGGTTCTATTTAGTATTGTTACTATGACACACACACACACACACACACACACACACACACAAGATAAACATCAAGCACAATCTAGTGGTTTATTCAGGTAAAGAGGAACACGTAATGATTCTCTGCCTTTTCTTGATTTTTTGGATAGATATTTGAGTAGACTATATGCAAAATAGCTAGAGTAGTAAAACTTCCTTTTGCTTGACTTACTAATTGTTATGAGACTTACTTGGATTTCTATAGGTTCTTCCTAACAACTCTATGGTACTAAGCAGGACTAGATTCTACCCTAGAATGAAAAAAGATCTACAAATTCATATCTTCAAAAGGATGCACATATTTATGCATTAGTTCACTTAAACAAATATTTACTGAGGGGCTGCTATTTATCAGATTCTGTTCTAGGAACTGTTAACATAGCATATTCCAGAAAGTCTGACTTGGTTAGACAGTCCTTGGAGTTTCCATTTGCTGCAAAGTCAATAAATGATACTCAATAGAAAATGCACTCAATAAAATTGGTGCAACCACTATGGAAAACAGTATGGAAGTTCCTCAAAAAACTGAGAATTGGTCTATCATATGATCCAGTAATCCCTCTACTGGCTATTTACCCCCAAAGTCTTAAAAAATCATATCCATAAAGATTTTTGCACACCGATGTTCATAACAGCATTATTCACAGAGACCAGGACATGGAAGCAACTGAAGTTTCCTATGATAGATGATTGGCTAAAGAAGCTGTGGTACATATATATAATGGAATATTACTCAGCCATAAGAAGAGATGAAATACAGCCATTTGTGATGACATGGATGGAACTCGAGATAATCATGCTAAGCGAAATAAGCCAGACAGAAAAAGTTGAAAATCACATGATATCATTTATATGTGGGATATAAACCTAAAAGCAACAAAGCAACAGAACAAACAGAGACTCATGGACATGGACTATAGACTAGTGGTTACCAAAGGGTACGGGGTGAGGGAGGAGGGTGGTAGATGGGGTAAAGGGAGTTAAATATAGGGGGCTAGGGAGAGGGTGAAGTGGGTAAAGGGGATCAAATAAATGATAGCTGAAGGAAACTGAACTTTGGTTGGTGAACACAGAGTAGAATATACAGATGTTAAATGATAATGTACACCTGAAAATTATATAATTGTATTAACCAATGTTAACCCATTAAACTTAATTTAAAAAAAAAAGGAAAAGAAAATTTAGTCAATAGAAACCATCCTGATATGGTACAGGTATTGAATTTTGCAGAAATAAGCATCAATACATGTTATAAATGTGATAAAGAATTTAAAAAGACAACTTTTCAATAAATGAAAATATGAGTGTGATGAGTGAATAAATAAGAACTTTCCCAAGATAAGTAAAAATTATAAAAATGGAATTTCTAGGACTGAAAACCACAATAACGGAATTTAAAAAATTAATAGATGACATTCATATCCAATTGTAGATAGCAAAAGAAAGACAATAAAATTGAGGACAGATCAATAGAACATTTCCAATCTGGAGAATAGAGAGAACACAGATTGAAGAAAAATGAACAGAGC
>NW_011888791.1:5036471-5041833 GCF_000151845.1 Pteropus vampyrus
GCTAGGGAGAGGGTGAAGTGGGTAAAGGGGATCAAATAAATGATAGCTGAAGGAAACTGAACTTTGGTTGGTGAACACAGAGTAGAATATACAGATGTTAAATGATAATGTACACCTGAAAATTATATAATTGTATTAACCAATGTTAACCCATTAAACTTAATTTAAAAAAAAAAGGAAAAGAAAATTTAGTCAATAGAAACCATCCTGATATGGTACAGGTATTGAATTTTGCAGAAATAAGCATCAATACATGTTATAAATGTGATAAAGAATTTAAAAAGACAACTTTTCAATAAATGAAAATATGAGTGTGATGAGTGAATAAATAAGAACTTTCCCAAGATAAGTAAAAATTATAAAAATGGAATTTCTAGGACTGAAAACCACAATAACGGAATTTAAAAAATTAATAGATGACATTCATATCCAATTGTAGATAGCAAAAGAAAGACAATAAAATTGAGGACAGATCAATAGAACATTTCCAATCTGGAGAATAGAGAGAACACAGATTGAAGAAAAATGAACAGAGCCTCAAGGACCTGTAGAACAAGATCAAATAGTCTAGCATACATAAAATTTAAGACCCGGGAGAAGAGAATAGACAGAAAAAAGGTATTTGAAGGAATGGTGGAAAATTTCTCAAATTTGTAAAAAAAGAAAAGACAGATTCTAGAATCCTAGCACACCCAAAGCAGATTATAAAGAAGAAGAAGAAAAGATTTGTTATATCATAAACAAACAGCAAAAAACCAAAGATTATTTTAAAAGAAAACCTGAAAGAATCCAGAGAATAAATACAAGGGAACAAAATTTAATAACTGTTGATTTTTTATTGGAACAATGAAACTGACCTAGTAATACATAAAAGCACTAATACATCATAAAGATGAAGTTTATCCAATGAATGCAAGTTTAGTTTAGCATTTGAAAATTAATCAATGTAGTTCAACATATTATTAGAATGAAAGATAATATCCACTTGTGACAAAAAATAAAACCCTTAGAAAATTGACAAGAAAAAGATGTTTCCTCAACTCATCAAGTTTACCTATAAAAAACAACATGTAGCTAATGACAAATAATTTCCTTCCAAGATTGGGGACAGACAAAAAAATGTACACTTTTACTACCTCAATCAACATTGTTCTGAAGATCCCAACTCATGAAATAAAAGAAAACAAAAATGATAAATATAAAAAGACTATTCAGCGGTGTCTAATTGAATTTGACATATTTGTCCCAGGAAAAAAACTCTAAGTAATCAAACCAAAATCATTTTTAAAAACTATAAGATTTAATATGTGACTTTAACAAGGTTACAGGATACAAAGTCAACATATAAGGACTTATTTCTTTTTCTCTCTTCATCTACGATTTCTGTTAGATAAATAGAATTTTCTTGTGGCACTTTTAAAAGATGAACATTCTATTTTTATTCATGTATTGGTTACCCATAATTCATAAGCCAGATATTTATGTTTACTTTTACCTGTCAAGGTCTTTAGTTTATTCATATTAATGCATTCCTCTCAAACAAGGCAATTGCCTTTATTTGCTCTCACCCAACCTTTTCAGCCTCTGACTATGTAGATTTTTAATTTTAAATTATATTGAGATTTTAAAACACTTTACTATAGTATAACATACATACAGACTTGCTTATATTAAGTGCTTGATGAATCTTCACAATACTCTTGAGTAAAACGTTCTCATCAAGTAACAGCATAACCAGCTCCCAAAGGCCACATCTCAGGTTTCCATACAGTAAATGCAACTGTCGGAATTTCTCTCCTAACTTCCAACAATTTATATTAGTTTTTCCTGGTTTTTTTTTTTTTTTATATGAATGTAATCATATGCTTCTTTGTGTCTGACTTCTTTAGGTCAAAATTATATTTGTGAGACTCTTCCATTATACTTCATGTAGTTGTCAACAACTCATTCCCATTGATGCATACAATTCTACTATGCTAATATACTATAATTATTTATCCATTCTAATATGGACATTTGGTTTATTTTTTCCTAGTTTGTAGTTATTTTGAATAAAACTTTTACAGGCATTCTTATGCATGTCTTATGCATTAATTTCTATAGGAATATAACTAGGTATGAATTGCTGGATCTGAACATATGTATATAGTCAGCTTCAATAAATAGTGACAGTTTTACAGTGTGGTCCTAATTATTGACTTTCAGTCATCTATGAGAATTTTGATTACTCTGAATTCTTGCCAACCTTTAGTGGTTTCCATCTGTTTTATTTTAGCCATTCTTGTTGGTTAATATATTTTTAAATGTTTTGATCACAGTGTATTTAAAATAACAATTTAGTAAGAATATTTACTCACAATTATCTACCACATGCACTTCCTCCTGGTTTTATTTCTGTATTAGTCTGCTAGGGCTTCCATAACAAAATACCAGAGGCAGGTGGCTTAAATAACAGAAATTTATTTTGTGACAGTCTAGAAGTCCAAGACAAAGTTGCTGTCAAGTTTGATTTTTAATGTGAGTTCTCATCCCGGCTAGTAGACTGCTGCCTTCTTGCTGTGACTCCACATGACCTTTCCTTCTGTGTGTGTTCATGAATCTCTGGTTTCTGTTTCTCTTCTTATAAGGACACAAGCCCTCTTGGATTAGGGCCCAATCCTTATGACCTTATTTAACCTTAATTATCTCCCTCAAGGCCCTATTCCCAAATATAGTCACTTGGGGGATTAGAGATTTAACACAGGAATTTTGGGGAGGAGGACACCATTCAGTCCATAACAATTTCCTTTCTTGCTAAAGTACTTCTCCCAAGAGATCTTTCAGTAAAACTCGTTCTGTTAAAATTTTATTTTACCCTTATGTTTAGATAAAATTTTAATTTGATGAGCAATTATAAGTATTAATAGACTTTGCAACATCATTCCACTGTCTGCTTGTGCCTAGGATGCTATTAATGCCTGCTTTCCTTTTTCCTCCTTAGCCCAAACCCCATACTTGCTACCCTACTACTCTTCTTTTTTTCTTCTTTCATTTTCTAGTGTATTATGTAATTTACTGCATTATTATATCTACTGCTTACTTTATTTCTATCTTCTAATGTAGAAGTTTAAGTGAGGCATAGACCTTTGATATTCTATTCACTAATGCCTTTCATACACCTGAGAATGTCTAGCTCACAGCATGTTTTCAATAAATATTTTTGATATGAATTAAAAATTACTTTCACATAGAATTATCTGCTCAATTGTCTTTCAATACATACCCAAGGGAAGACATGAAAGCACAAGAAAATGAAGTTTGTGTTTATCAAGATGAATTTATGAACCAGACTGTCAGACCTCAAAGTAAAAAATTCTAGTGTGGCAATCTGGGGTTAACTACTTCCTTTTTCCTGAGTGCCTGCATCTCAGTGAATATTTCCATGCCACCAGTCAGGGTAATGCATTCTTCTAGGAGCTGCCTAGCTTCTAGGATCCAGCATGCCTGGTGAGCGATGGTTTGCTTGTCAGCCATGCAAAGTATTACTTCCAACCACCTCCCCTTGCTTGTTTCATCCCCACCACTACTGATTCTTGCTGATGCTGGGTCTTCTGTTTAGCATGAAGTGGAGCAAGAAATAATTTGGTCAGGAAAATGTAGACTACCAGCCACAGTCTAGCCCACATTCATGATTCATTGTGGTTTTTCACTTTATCTGTGACTTCCACTCCCATCCCAACACATACCCATACAAACTTACATAGAACCAGTGACCTTTTTTTTCCTCAAAGAATTCTTAGTTTTTACGACTAGAAAAATAATCCAAAAGCTCACGCTCATTGCTTATTTTACATAGCAAACTTCTGAATAGCAAAAATAAAGGTGAGACAAAATTTAGCTTACATCTTCAAACTCCTGATGAGAAATAACTATTACTGAAGAATTCCAACTGAAAGTTAATAAGTAAATATAGGATTAATATTAGGTATATTTTCGACAAATGTTGATTAAATAAATATTTTAAAAATAATTTTTTTTTGGCGAGGCAATCCTTGGTTGACCTCACAGATTGCGAGGATCTGGTCAGCTTACAATCCTTTATTACTTTATTTTTACACCTACATCACCTGGTCTTCCTGGTAGTCTCTCATCCAAGTACTAACCAGGCCCAACTCTGCTTAGCTTCCGAGATCAGACAGGTTCGGGCTTGTTCAGGGTAGCATGGCCTTAGACAATAGATACTTTTTTTTTAGACAATATATTCTACAAAAGTTACGGTGAACACAGACAAGTTATTTCTAATCCTTTGGAATACTAATGTAGCTTTTATGGATAATATTCCAATGAAACTAATGTCGTTAGTCAATTCCTTACTCTAAATTTATAGACCCAATCAGAGATTGTTCTGTAGAGGGTCTTGACTGTTTCTTTCAACTTTCTGCTTCCCCAAATCCTATGCTGTCCAAACTTTCATTGAGTAAAATTCAGAACATGTAGAGAAAGTCACATAATCAGTTACAATGGCAATGTTGGTAACATCTATTCAGTTGTTAACTTTTTAGAAATAACCAAGATTCATGTTAACATCATGATTATCTATTTCAAATGTTAGAAAATTAGGCCATATATAATTGTGCATTTCTAGCTCAGCCTGAACTGAGAAAGTCTGAATAACTGAGTGTGTTTTTAAGGTAGTTTAATTTGTTTATCTAAAAACTTTGATTATCACAGAAGTTGTTTTAGGGCCATGAAAATATTATGTGTGATATCCAATTTTGGGATACATGTTATTATATATTTGTTCATACCCATGACATATACAACATCAAGAATGAACTATAATGTAAACTATGGACTTTGGGTGAGTATGACATATCCATCAATTGCAACAAATGTACCACTCTGGTGTGAGATATTGATAATAGGGGAGGCTATCAATGTTTGCGGCAGAAGGATATGTGGGAAATCTCTATACCTTCCCCTCAATTTTACTGTGAATCTTAAACTGCTCTAAAAACATAGTCTTAATTTAAAAAAATATTACATAACCATTCCGTGGGATACGACAGGCTCAACATAAGCAATCCATCTTTTAATTACTCTCCCCTCATCTCACTCTCTCCAAACTGTATCAGCCTCTTAACTGTCACTTGAAGAAACCAGGCCTGCTCCTATTACAGGGACTGTCCTCTTGCTATTCCCTTTGCTAAAATGCTTTTCTCCCAGACACCTAAATGATTCTCTCTCAAATGTCTGCTTAAATGTCAAATTCACAGGGTAGCTTTCATTTGCACATGTCCCTCCAAAACACATCTTATCCTACTTTTCTACTTTACTTTTCTCCCTAGAAATTTTCAGTAAATTAAATTATATATCTATATCT
>NW_011888791.1:5041883-5066237 GCF_000151845.1 Pteropus vampyrus
GTCTAGAAGTCCAAGACAAAGTTGCTGTCAAGTTTGATTTTTAATGTGAGTTCTCATCCCGGCTAGTAGACTGCTGCCTTCTTGCTGTGACTCCATATGACCTTTTCTTCTGTGTGTGTTCATGAATCTCTGGTTTCTGTTTCTCTTCTTATAAGGACACAAGCCCTCTTGGATTAGGGCCCAACCCTTATGACCTTATTTAACCTTAATTATCTCCCTCAAGGCCCTATTCCCAAATATAGTCACTTGGGGGATTAGAGATTTAACACAGGAATTTTGGGGAGGAGGACACCATTCAGTCCATAACAATTTCCTTTCTTGCTAAAGTACTTCTCCCAAGAGATCTTTCAGTAAAACTCGTTCTGTTAAAATTTTATTTTACCCTTATGTTTAGATAAAATTTTAATTTGATGAGCAATTATAAGTATTAATAGACTTTGCAACATCATTCCACTGTCTGCTTGTGCCTAGGATGCTATTAATGCCTGCTTTCCTTTTTCCTCCTTAGCCCAAACCCCATACTTGCTACCCTACTACTCTTCTTTTTTTTCTTCTTTCATTTTCTAGTGTATTATGTAATTTACTGCATTATTATATCTACTGCTTACTTTATTTCTATCTTCTAATGTAGAAGTTTAAGTGAGGCATAGACCTTTGATATTCTATTCACTAATGCCTTTCATACACCTGAGAATGTCTAGCTCACAGCATGTTTTCAATAAATATTTTTGATATGAATTAAAAATTACTTTCACATAGAATTATCTGCTCAATTGTCTTTCAATACATACCCAAGGGAAGACATGAAAGCACAAGAAAATGAAGTTTGTGTTTATCAAGATGAATTTATGAACCAGACTGTCAGACCTCAAAGTAAAAAATTCTAGTGTGGCAATCTGGGGTTAACTACTTCCTTTTTCCTGAGTGCCTGCATCTCAGTGAATATTTCCATGCCACCAGTCAGGGTAATGCATTCTTCTAGGAGCTGCCTAGCTTCTAGGATCCAGCATGCCTGGTGAGCGATGGTTTGCTTGTCAGCCATGCAAAGTATTACTTCCAACCACCTCCCCTTGCTTGTTTCATCCCCACCACTACTGATTCTTGCTGATGCTGGGTCTTCTGTTTAGCATGAAGTGGAGCAAGAAATAATTTGGTCAGGAAAATGTAGACTACCAGCCACAGTCTAGCCCACATTCATGATTCATTGTGGTTTTTCACTTTATCTGTGACTTCCACTCCCATCCCAACACATACCCATACAAACTTACATAGAACCAGTGACCTTTTTTTTCCTCAAAGAATTCTTAGTTTTTACGACTAGAAAAATAATCCAAAAGCTCACGCTCATTGCTTATTTTACATAGCAAACTTCTGAATAGCAAAAATAAAGGTGAGACAAAATTTAGCTTACATCTTCAAACTCCTGATGAGAAATAACTATTACTGAAGAATTCCAACTGAAAGTTAATAAGTAAATATAGGATTAATATTAGGTATATTTTCAACAAATGTTGATTAAATAAATATTTTAAAAATAATTTTTTTTTGGCGAGGCAATCCTTGGTTGACCTCACAGATTGCGAGGATCTGGTCAGCTTACAATCCTTTATTACTTTATTTTTACACCTACATCACCTGGTCTTCCTGGTAGTCTCTCATCCAAGTACTAACCAGGCCCAACTCTGCTTAGCTTCCGAGATCAGACAGGTTCGGGCTTGTTCAGGGTAGCATGGCCTTAGACAATAGATACTTTTTTTTTAGATAATATATTCTACAAAAGTTACGGTGAACACAGACAAGTTATTTCTAATCCTTTGGAATACTAATGTAGCTTTTATGGATAATATTCCAATGAAACTAATGTCGTTAGTCAATTCCTTACTCTAAATTTATAGACCCAATCAGAGATTGTTCTGTAGAGGGTCTTGACTGTTTCTTTCAACTTTCTGCTTCCCCAAATCCTATGCTGTCCAAACTTTCATTGAGTAAAATTCAGAACATGTAGAGAAAGTCACATAATCAGTTACAATGGCAATGTTGGTAACATCTATTCAGTTGTTAACTTTTTAGAAATAACCAAGATTCATGTTAACATCATGATTATCTATTTCAAATGTTAGAAAATTAGGCCATTTATAATTGTGCATTTCTAGCTCAGCCTGAACTGAGAAAGTCTGAATAACTTAGTGTGTTTTTAAGGTAGTTTAATTTGTTTATCTAAAAACTTTGATTATCACAGAAGTTGTTTTAGGGCCGTGAAAATATTATGTGTGATATCCAATTTTGGGATACATGTTATTATATATTTGTTCATACCCATGACATATACAACATCAAGAATGAACTATAATGTAAACTATGGACTTTGGGTGAGTATGACATATCCATCAATTGCAACAAATGTACCACTCTGGTGTGAGATATTGATAATAGGGGAGGCTATCAATGTTTGCGGCAGAAGGATATGTGGGAAATCTCTATACCTTCCCCTCAATTTTACTGTGAATCTTAAACTGCTCTAAAAACATAGTCTTAATTTAAAAAAATATTACATAACCATTCCGTGGGATACGACAGGCTCAACATAAGCAATCCATCTTTTAATTACTCTCCCCTCATCTCACTCTCTCCAAACTGTATCAGCCTCTTAACTGTCACTTGAAGAAACCAGGCCTGTTCCTATTACAGGGACTGTCCTCTTGCTATTCCCTTTGCTAAAATGCTTTTCTCCCAGACACCTAAATGATTCTCTCTCAAATGTCTGCTTAAATGTCAAATTCACAGGGTAGCTTTCATTTGCACATGTCCCTCCAAAACACATCTTATCCTACTTTTCTACTTTACTTTTCTCCCTAGAAATTTTCAGTAAATTAAATTATATATCTATATCTAATCTATATATATATCTATATTTATCTATATCTATATCTACATCATCTATCTATATCTATCTATATCTATATCTATCATTTATCTATATCTATATATCTATATCTATATCTATATATTTATATATTTTGTTAATTGTCTATAATACAGTAAAACGTAGATTTGGGAGGACAAGGAAATTGTAATCTGCTTTGTTCACTTCTGTATACCCAATACTTAGAGCAGTGCTTTTCAACTACTACGTTATCAAAACATTCGATATATAAAATAATTCTCAGTGATAAGAGTTTTCATGGGTTTTGCTACAGAACTTTTACACCGCTTTGTATGTGAGGGTTTTTAACTTAAAAAATTGAATTTGAAGAAGTTAGAACATATTTGAAAAAGCAATGTTAGTTTAAGTCTATTTTTTTTATATTTATAATAGCTTTAATAATGAGCATTCCATTTTTAAACTTCGGTTTCAAGATTTAAAAAGTGTTAAATGGTAGCACTGTTAGAAAGATGAAGAATTATATAAGACAATTCACCCATTAAAATTATTATCATGGATGGATAATTTCAGCTATAGAAAAAAATGTCATGAAGTCAATTTATATTGCAACTTTTAGCACTGGCACCTTGATAACTCGTACTTAGTTTTCAGAAAGATAAGAGCCTAAAGCTTTCTTGATTCATGTAAAATTTTTTATAATTTTCCCAACATCGATGCCTCTTTTCAGGCTAAGGATTGGCCTGATATTATTTTTATTGGGAAAAACTTTATTGAACAAAAAATACTACACTAGCCTCAAGATCTTTAGCCTGCATCTTAAAATATGTGAACCAAAATACACACAAATTTTTTTTCCTTTATACTTATCCTTTTAAGTTATTTTCCTATAAACTACAGTACTGTGTCTTAGGAAACTAAATTAGACTCTTCTCAATTCTTTCTCTTCAATGCCTATGTCTATTTAGTTTGAATGGAGATGTCATATTGACCTCATAGCAGTAAGTTTAATGATTGCTCCTATTTTCCCTTCTTCTTGGAACTATTTTCCTTGTTAATGTTTATTTATCTATATCCTTATAGCACTTATTTCTTCAAAAGCCATTAAAAATAAACATTAACTATAGCCATGCCATCCTGAACATGCCTGATCTTGTCTGATGTCAGAAACTAAACAGAGTCAGGCCTGGTTAGTACTTGGATTGGAGTACTAACCAGGAGTACCAGATGCTGTAGGCTTTAAAAAAAAGTTAATAAGATCATTTGATCATTGTTTTTCTATTATTTTATTTATATCTTCCTGTTACAGAAGGATTAATTCTATAACACTAATTGTATAAAAGGGTTATAAGACTACATAACAAAAACTAAAGTAAATGAATATAGTAATGCAGAATGGAAAACAAATGAGCCATGGATAGTAAAATAAGGCTGGAAATAAGGCTAATACCCAAAATACACACTAAAAAAATGTGTACAATTTCTCATTGTAGGCTGAAATTTTGTCATGATGCTTTCTAGAAGCTAAAACAAAGAGGAAAACACAGTAAGTTTCATGATATATAAAGTCCTTAAGATGAAAGGCCAATAATTTAGAAGAGAACATCTATGCCTATGATTGAGAGCTAAAAGTTTTTTTTTTTTTCCGTGAGATCTAACTACATTATAATAGAAAATTCAGCAATTTTTAAATAATGTTTTTAAACAATGTCTAATATGGACGAATCACAAAATATATATGTAGATAATGAATTAATTTGGAGGTTTGCATTGTCATGTTTTTTCAGATCATTCACCGAATGAAGCTCTTCATTGAGCACTGGAATTACAACAATAAGCAAAAGAGTTCATAGTTCATATGAATTTCATAGCTTAGGAGCAGAGGGAGCCATTCAACAATAAATTACATAAATAATTAATTGTAAGTAAGTGTTAAGAAAGAACATTTATAGTATGTAACAAGAGTTAATACAACAGAATCTTAATCTAGTATAGAGTAAGAGGGATGTGAATTAGGTATCTGTGATATATCTCAGTCTTAGAAAATATCTATTTATCAATGATGAGTTTAATTTTTAAACTGCTTATCTCCAAATTTAGGGCAGGGAGTGAGTAGGAATTAGGTTTTAAGGACAATTATGTTAGATAATTAGATAGTAGATTTTTGCAATGATGTAACCAATATATAAAATATATTCTTTCTAGATGAAGAGGAGATTAGACCTAGTTTATGCAAATGTGGCATTGAATTATAAATTTCTTTAACTATTGGTTACATAGAATAAGAGGCAGGTCTAAAGAACATCTGCTTGTTATCTGGTCACAATATCATGTTTACTAGCCACGTGGATATGCTACTAAAGATCAGATTCTCTATATTTTCAGTGGCCTGCTCTATATTCAATTTATAAAACTTAATTCATAAGCCATTTTCATACTCAGAAAATTTAAAGAAATGTTATGGAGAAAAATATGTAATAATTCACAATTTATGTTTGTCTTTATTTTATTATAATCCAAACATTATTAGATCACTCTCAGAATTCCTAGACATGGCCAACAATAAATAAATTCAGTCATCTTTGAAATTATGACTAACTTCCCAATACATACAAACTATCATTAGACATAGTTTTCTATATATGTCATTTTAAATGTATAATGCCAAGCTAACAGAATAGAACACATTTTATTTGAAAGTTTTCTTCTTTTTAGCTTCATTTTTTTTTTACTGTATTGCATCTTTTCTTTTTATTTTTTTCCTGATTGCTTTAGGATTTTCTCTTTATCAGTGACTTCAGTGAATTGAACTATCGTCGCATGAGAGTTTTTTTCACATTTTTGTTTGTTTGTTTGTTTGTATTTGGGTTTGTTTGTATATGTGAGGATTTCTAGTTTTAATCAGCTTTGAGAAATTAATGCTCATTAATGTTCATAATTTCTTCAAAGTTTTTTCTTTAAATCTCTCTCTTTTGGGAACTAAAATTACTTGTATAGCAGGCTTGAAGTTGTCAAACAATTCGCTAATTATTTGTTATTTAAAAATATTCTTTTTTCTCTTAACTTTTGATTTGGGTGATTTCTATTAAGGTGTCTTCATACTAATGTTTTCTTCTATAGAATTTAATGTGACATTAATCCCATCAAGTAAACTTTTCATCTCACAAATTTTAATTTTAATTTTGTAACATTTAATTTGTCTTCTTACCACCATACTCATCTTCTTTCCAGCTTTTTCAATACATGAAATAGAGCTATAATAACATTTACTGTTTTTCTCTGTTAATTCTAACATTTATTATAGATTGTTCAGTTTAAATTAATGAAATTTAAATCTCTTCATGTGTTATGTTTCTTTGCATGCTGATAATATTTTATTGGATCAGTCGTTTTGCATTTCACTTGTTGAGTATTGGATATTTTTATATTCTTGTAATTTTTTTTTTGAGTTTTGTTTTAGGACAAATTTCTTGAAAAGTTTGATCCTCTCACATTTGCTTTTAATATTTATTTGATAGAAACAGAGAAGTGTTTAGTGTAAGGATGATTCTTTCCAACTATGCAGGCAAAATGTTTCTGATTATTTCACCCAATGCCTTATAAATAATACTGTTTTCTAGTCTTGCCAGTTAGAAGAGACACTTTCTTGGCCCTGTGTGGTCTTCCAGTGTCATTCCCTTAAGTATGTTCATATGTCATTGTTTCTACCCCTGACTTCAGGTAGCTTCCTCACCTATATGCAGTGATCAGGCGGACTCTCTAAAGATCTCCAGAGCACTCCTTTCTGCAGCTGTCTCCTCTCCAATATTTCATACTGCAAATTCTAGCTTCCTTGATCTTCCAGATTTTCAGCTGTATCTCAAATAAAAGAGTATACCAGGGTCCAGCTGGGTTCATTCTTTTTATGATAGCACTTAGAATCTCTCTCAAATCAATATGCCAGGAAAATTATAGGGCTCACCTCATTTGTCTTCTGTCTTTAAAGATTACTGACTGTTCTTTGTTGCTTTATGCCTCATGTCTTCAAAACTGTTTTTCCATACATTTTGTGTGGATACTTAGATGTTTCAAGTAGGAAAGTACATTTGGTACCTGTTATTGTTTCTTGGCCCAATGGAAACATCTCTGTGCTCATTTCGATATTATATTTTGCAGAAGATAATTAGAATGAAATATAGTTAAAATCATGTTAGCAGTGGAGTGGCATAGAGAAATATAATTTACATTCAAGTAAAAGATTTTATTGTCTGATTATAAATTGTTTCCTTCACCTTAGATTTTTTTTAAGTTTATTGGGGTAACATTGGTTAATACAATTATATAATTTTCAGATGTACATTATAATTTGACATCTATATCTTCTATTGTGTGATTACCACCGAGTCCAGTTTCTTTCAGCTACCATATATTTGATCCCCTTTATCCACTTCACCCTCCCCCAACTCCCCTATATTGGACCCCTTTTACCCTGTTTCTCATCAAACAAAAAATTTAGAATATTAAAAAAATGATAAATATGAACTAGAAAAGAAAGAAAAAGAGAGTCCTGGGTGCAATAAATGACAAAAATAACTAAAGTCAGAATTGTGAGAGAAACTCGAATTTTTAGTGGTCTCCGCAGGGGAAACAGACCACAGAGGTTAATGGTTAGAGTTTAGTGTCTATACCAAAGCAACCAGATGCTAGAATAGAGCTCCCTAAACAAGCTAGAGTTTTATGAGGGGGTCCTCTTACCACTAAAATAGAGAACTGACTATATTCCACCCTCCAGTCTGGAGAATCAGCAATAAAGAATGTATGAAGAGAAGAAAATAATAAAAGACAGATAAATAGATAGATGATAGATGATAGAGAGAGAGATAGATAGATAGATAGATAGATAGATAGATAGATAGATAGATGATAAATAGTAATAGGAACTAAACTCTTAAAAAATGTTGGGATCACTGTCCTCTTATCTTATACCTATTCTAGTTCACATGTTTGCTACTTGCAACTTCCTTGTGAAAATTTTAGGTTGTAGTTATGGAGTGTCTGAGAATTAATTTAACTGAAAAAATTTAATAAGAATCAAATAATGTCAAGTGTCTTTGTGTATAATTAATATGGCATGTTTAAATTGTACAACTTTAGATTAAATTTCAGTGTGATATAAATTCAAATACATAATAAATGTGACATAATATTATTGGAGCTTTATCTTACTATTTTAATTTGTCAATTGTACTTTTAGTTTTCACATGAAACGTTTTACCCGTAAGTCCACAGACCAGAGCCCTAGTCCTAGTAAACTACTGAGTCCCAGTTGAATTGATTGTAAGGTCCTAAAGAAAATGTGGTACATATGTACAATAAAATATTACTCAGCCATAAGAAAATATGAAACGCTGCCATTTGCAACAATGTGGATGAATCTCGAGATAATCATGCTAAGAGGAATAAGTCAGACAGAAAAAGTTGAAAATCATTTGATTTCACTTATAATATGTAGGATATAAAACTGAAAGAAGTAAACAAACATGACAAACAAACAAAGACTCATGGACATGAACTGTGAATTACTGGTTATCAGAGAGAAGGGGGATGGGGGAGACATATAGGGATAAAAGGGATCAAATATTTGGTGAGTGAAGGAAATCTAACTTTGGGTAGTGAACATACAATGCAATATATATATGACATACTGTTGAATTGTAACTTGAAACTTATTTGACTTTATTAATGTCACCCCGATAGTTTTTAATAAAAAAATTATTGAGACCATTATCATGACAACAAAATAAAAGTTCAAATACTATCCATAAGGAATTGGTAGTTATCTTTGTACATAAAGGAGAGAATGTCAGCTAGCTGTATGTTGAATTTTATATACAACACTAAATATTTTCTTAATGTTGTTCAGAAATTTTTGTTATAGCTTCGATTTTATACTGAGGTGAATATGTGATACAAGTATTCCACATATACCAGTTTTTGAAAGCACTGTACATCTAGTTCTGTTGTACTATCTAGTTGTTTATTCTTCTTTGTGATTTCTACTTTGTTTTCATCCTGCAGTCAATGTATAAAAACTTTCTCCAAAAGTTTTCTTCTTTAAACAGCTTTGTCATGTTTACATGTGCTGTTTTTTTATTTTAATTATTGCTTGATTTGAATGTTATTCTCCTGAACAAATCATAACTTTGTGCATTTAAGCTTTTCTAGAGCATTTAAAAATTCTAGTGAGTTGTCTGTCCACTGTAACATTTTTTGCTAAGCCAACCTGACTTCTCTTATAAAAATGTGGTGGTGTAAAATAGGCTAATCATATTTTTAAAGAGTGTTTGTCCTTTGGTGTTAAATCTAGTGAAAAAATATTTCTATTTAGAATTAGAAGGTTATAAAAGGCATGATTTTTAATTGCTTATAACATTTTTACCAAAATCTATGTTTTGGCACTAGAAATTAAGATAAAATATAAAGATTAACTTTTATCTATCACATATGAAATTTTTGAGTTTTCTTATAGGAAAATATTCTGCTTTTACTTATAAGAAATATTTTTTATGATATATTGTTGACAGTGAAATTGTGATGTAGTGTGTTATAATGCTTTTTGATATTTAGAGATCATTTGTTATTACTACCATTTAATCGGTGTTACATAGTGTTAACTGGTATGTAATCCATATACTAAGTGTTCAGCAAATATTTATTTCATGAATAAATAGAATATGAAATCATATTTTATAACCGAAATGCCAAAATCTCATCATGTGTTTGCTTCTCTCATCCATATGTTTTGCTCTCTTGGTATTCTATCCTTCTTCATCTACAAAACAGAGATAACCGATTTTTCACTCAAACATGACTTAAATTTCACCTTTTTAAAAAAGAATCTTTATTGGATACTACCTCTGATTGAAATTAAGATGGGAGATATTTTAATGAAATTCATTATAGTTAGTTTTCAAGAATATACCCATTAAATGGATCATCCATAGGAAGAAGGTTATGGGAAACAGCCCTCTTGCTCTTCCCCACATCAAAGTTTTGTTTGGCTGGCCAATCTGATATTGTATTGTCTTCTGGATTTTTTTTTTTTTTTTTTTTATTCTAGTTCTTGTGTCTTCTCTGTGGCTTTGACTATTTTGATCAATTTTTTTTTTTTTTTTGTAATCTTTCAACTCTATTCTGTTTCATGAGCTTTTCAGCTCTTTGGATTTAGTTCTGGGTAGACAACATTTTCATTGCCAGCTCCAACTTTATGAGAAGAGCATTCCTAGTAGATCAACAATCTTTGTCATTGAAGAGGAATCAGTTGGTAAATGTTGAAAACAGTAAGTTTTTGTTTGATGATTTACCTTCCAAACAATTGTCATAATAAGTTTATAAATACAAAAGATTGCATAAAAATCTCTGGTAGAATTTTCCACTCTCATTTGCAAGTAATGTTTTTAATCTGCAGTTTATCCAGTTAAACTTGGAGTACAAGTTGTCAAAAATGTTAAAAACAAGCTATATTTATATTTGTCAAATAAACACTAATAAACATTAATATTAACTATACTGTCTATGTGATTCTCCATACTGTGAACTCAGTATCACAGCTGTCTTTTTACTGAGAAAGTTCTTTAAATGCATTATGTCCCATTTAATTTATATTATGTTTATTCAAGTAGTCTTACAGCAAATATAAATTTAACACCTGAGTACTTTTATAACTCATGATATAGGAATTTTTATTTTAATAGAGGGTTTTTAAAATTTACATCACAGGAGGAATTCAGAGTTTGAGATATCATCTTATGGCCTTATGAAAAAGTTTTTTGCTCAAAGCCACCATATTGGATACATATTTTCACTTATCCCCAATCTAGGTTTGATTGTTACTCATTCTGAAAGGCAAAAATGATAATGGAAACCTTTCAAATTTCCTTTTCAGTAATATCAATTGCCTTTATTTCGTGCTATTAAATTAAAATTTTTTCATTTTCAGCAGTGGGAAGATCCTTCTTTGATTTCTTTCTTCTTTCCTTTCCTCCTTCTTTTTCCTCCTTCCCTCCCTTCCTTTCTGTTGGAATCGGTAGAGAACACTTCTAACTCAGATTTCATTCAATTTTAGATCAGTGCAGTTTGGCAGGGAAATCACTGCAGATACTGTAATTCTATCAGCTAAGAACTGCCTGGAGTCCCAGCTCACTCAACACATTTAGTAGACTAATTAGCTTTGATATAGAATCGCATTTGGTCAAATGGGTTTTTCCATACAATTTTTATTCAAAAGTTGATTTGTCTTATCCAGAGTGTAAACCATGCAAAACAATTTAAACTAAGTGTGAATCTGGCATATTTAGAAATTTGACAATTTCAGGAGCACAATAAATGCTTTCATTGGAGAATTTCTCATTGTTTTGCTGCACTCCCTTCTCACTACTCACGAATACATTGTGCTCAAAGGCATAAAATCGGTAAGTACGTAAGAAAAATAAGCTTCGTAGTTTTATTTTCATTAAATGAAAATTCCATATAATGTACACACATATTTCTATACAAACTAATATTTACAATATAAAATATATTCAGAAATTAATTCTCAGATGTTCATCGCTACAAAACTGTTAATCTTGAACCAGTGTGGTTAGTTACCACACAGTTTGATTAAGATAGTCAATATGAGGACAGTTTTAGAACTTGTACAATATGTTCTACACTAGATATTTTTTTCCTCTTAATTTGTGCTTAGATTGTTTCTTTATTGTTTCAGGGACTTTATTCTTGAATTTATAGTTTTGGGTTTTTTATTTGTTTTAACTTAACCATTTATCAAAATATACTGAGTCATTTTATCTCACATACACTCCTTTTTTTTTGCTGTCCCATGGCTACGACCCACTGCCACAGGTAATGGATGTTAACTCTTTGATGTTTACTCTTGTATAACTAACTCCATGGTTATAGCTATTTAAAATATATTATATACATATATATATTATAATATATCTGTTTATATATACTTTTCTGCATCTTGGTTTATCATTTTTAATGTCATAAAAAATCTAAGTCAGTTATGTATCTAACATCATCATTTTTGAAGTTAGTATAGTGTTCTGTGTTTAGACATTGAGGTGTCATGGTCTATTCAACCGTCCATTTATTGATGAGATTTCTTTTGTTTCTAATATTTATCTCTACAAATAATGCTTCAAAGAACACCTTTATGTGTGAGTAATTTTATGCCAATGAAGTAGATTCCTAGGAGTGGCTATGGGAATTTTAATAACTATTTGAATGTTACTTCCCCAAAGTATATCCACCATTAATATATACAGTATATTTAATATAAGCCTATCACATATCCACCAGTAATAGTAAGTACATATCCCCTGACTATCATCATTGGCACCAGCAAATGGAATCATTCATTGTTTTTAATCTGATGGGTATAAAGTAATTACTAATTGTTATTTCATTTATATGTTTCTGACTGCTTGGGGAAATGAGACTCTTTTCATATATTTAGTAACATTTGGATTTACTTGTCTATAAATTGTCTATTCATAATCTTTGCCAATTTTTTAAGGTAGTATTTCTCTTTTCAATTTATAAAGTCAAGCTTTGCATTATCTGAAGATATTATATTAAGACTATAATCTTGCTCTTGTTTTGGATGCTTTCAAAATTAATACTTAGAAGTCTTTAAATGCGATAGTTATCATTAAAGTGTTAATCATTAAATAATGCATGCATTAGAATTGCTGAGCAATTGAGCAATAAATATATGTGCTTTAATTTTTTCTCTTAATCTTCTAATTATTGTAAATAATAACTGGTAAAAGTTTGGAGTTTAAAGAGCTTCCTTTAGATGTTCTTTAGAGCAGATATGCTGATGACAAGTTCTTCCAGCTTTGTTTCATCTGCAAATAATTTTATCTCACCTTCACTTCTGAAGTACATTTTCACTGAGTATAGAATATTGGGCATGCAGTTCTTTTCTTTCAGCACTTAAATATGTGCTGCTTTCTTATGGTCTCTGCGGTTTCTGATCAGAAATCTGCTACCCTCAGAATTGTTTATCCTCATAAGTAATGCATAGTTTCTCTGTGTCTGCTTTCAAGATTTTTATTGAATTTTCAGAAATTAAAGAAGTGTCTAGGCATAGATTTATGTGGTGTTATCCTGCTTTCACTTTGTTCAACTTGTTCAATCTGTAGGCTTATATTTTGCTTTTTACCAAATTTGGGGAGCTTTAGTCATTGGTTCTTCAGATATTTTTAACTACTTCACAATTACTTTTTTCTTTTCTGGGACTCTGATTCTTCTATTAAGTTTTTTGCTATTGTCTCACAATTCCCTGGGATAAATTTATTCTTTTTCAATATATTTTCTCTTCATTGTGAAAACTGCATTATTTCTATTGCTCTTTATCCAGTTTATTGGTTGTTTCTGAATGTTGATATTGAGTGCATTCACTGATTTTTTTAAAAAATTGGTTCTTGTACTTTTTAATTAAAAAAATTTAATTTGATTCTTCTTTCTTTATGTCTTTCATTTTTTTTTTTTGCTGAGGTTTTTGATAGTTTAAATTTGTTTCAAGAGTGTATTACTCATTAGAATATTTTTAATAACAGCCGCTTTGAAATCCTTGCCAGAGAATTTCAACACCTGTGTCATCTTAGTGTTAGTAATCATCAATTGTCTTTTCTCAATCAAATTGAGATTTTTGTTTGGTATGATGGTTGTTTTGATGTATTAATTTGACTACAGGGATAGTCCCCAGTTTTTGAATCAAACACTAATCTAGATGTTTCTGTGAATATTTTGTAAATGTAATTAAAGACCAAAATAAGTTAACTTTAATTAGGAAAGATGATTTAAGATAATATAGTTGTGTTTAATCAAATCAGTTGAAAAGTCTTAAAAGCATAATTGAGGCTTCTCTATAGGATAAAGAAACTTTATTATCTCCTGAAGACAGCGGTGTTAGCCCATGCCTAAAAGCTCCACCCTGTTCTTCCTGACAGCCTATCCAGTGAATTTTAGACTTATCTAGCCAGCCTCAATGATTGAGTAAGTCAATTCCCTGTAATAAACTTCTTCATATAAATATTCTGGTTAAATCTTGCCCCGATATACCTGATTCTTAGAATGACAAGTAATTTTGCACTGTATCCTGAACATATTTTGTGTTATAAGACTATTGTTTCTTTGTAAACGTCTTTTAGTCTAGATAGCTAACTTGCTAGGTTCAGAATACATTTGCTAGCTCACTTCTGTAGTATGGTTCAAATGTGGGTGGGTTGCCACCTCAGTTGTAAGGAGGGTAGAAGTCAAAGTACCATTCACAAGATCTTCTGGGTAAGGGCAGAGATAAAATAAACTGTAATGTAAGGAAATAAAAAATATTAGGAATTAAGAAAGTAATGGAAAGGATAAGCATTTAAGTAAATATAGTAGATTTTTTCTCTTGATATTTTAAAGTTGTGTCTTACAATTAAAAGGAAAAATAATTATTAAATGGTTTAATCTGGCTCTCAATGTATTTCAGGCAACTACATCATAAAGGAGGGAAGGTAAAGAAGTGTAAATGGCGATAAGATATCTACATTCCACTTGAAGTTGTAGTCTACAATCTTAGCAATCACATTCCTAGATATTTACATTGTGAATTTAAAACTTAGGCTCACAAAAACCTGTAGGTGATTATAGCAGTCTTACAATCTCTAACCACTGGAAGCAACTAAGATTTTCAATGTATGAATGATTGTGTGTAATAGTATTTCAAACTGTTCAGTGATAAAAAAGAATGAGCTATTGATGCAAGTAACAACATAGATAAATCTTAAACGTATTTTACTAAAAAAAAAAAAAGCGCCATACTCAAAACACTACATATTGTATGATTCCACGTATATGGTATTCTTAAAAAGGCAATACTATTGAAAAGGAAAAGAGTTTAATGTGGTTTTGTTTGTTAGTTTTGATTTTGAGAAGGCAGAAGATTTACTACAAAAGAAATGTGCAAGGAATCCCTGAAGGTTGTGTAACTTTTCTGTATAGTACTGGGTTGGTGGAACCATGACTTTCTGTATTTGTCAACATCTATATAATTTTATGTCATAAAGAATAAAATTTAATATAAGAAAATTTAAAAATCAAGCAGGATGTTGGAGAATCCCTGCGTGGAATACAGACTTACAAATATAGTATATGTAGAGAGGATTTAGAAGCAGCGGCATCTTAGTTGAAATAAGCACACCTACTGCTCAGGTTTTAGTTTATAAATATCCATTCTCCAATAACAGGAACTAGGTATTCTTGAGGAAATTACTGATACTAGGCCTAGAGCAGGGAAAAGACATAATGAACTGGAACACTTTATAATACTAAAAGTTAATAAGTGCTGAAACAGGAAGAAAAAGGAGAGAGAGAGAGAGAGAGAGAGAGAAAGAGAGAGAGACGTTAAAAAGGATACAGAAGACAATGTAAAAAAGTTCTCAATGTACAAAACTGGAACAATTGAGTGAAAAAAACAGATAACATAGTATTGGATTATAACTCAAAATATCAAATAACTATCAATAAGTCCATAGTGATATACACAAATTACTAAGTAAATAAATAAATGGCAGACAAAATATAAATCTTCTTTAAAGAAGAATCCCCCAAATATATGCAGATACTCCTGCCAGGAGGTAGAATTTACTTCTCCCTTTGAGTATAGGCTGAATTTATTAACTTTCAAAGAATAGAATATAGAACGGGGGGTGGGGGGGGGGGGGGGGAGGGGGAAAGAATGACTTTATAGTAGAGAAGTCTGGCAGCATCACCTTAAAATTAACAAATTGATCAATGTTACCATTACCAGTAGTAATGTTGATATCATGTGATGCAATAGGAAGGCAAACTCCCCTCTGTGGTATTTTTCAAATTGCATAATCCCAAGTCCAATCATGAAAAAACAACCCTCAAATCCAAGTTAAAGGACATTCTACTAAATACTTGCAAAATAGTTTTCAAAAATATCAAGATCATAGAAAGCAAACATAGTAAGAAATTGTCTTAGACATTGTTACTGTTTCCAGAGGAGTTTATAGTCTCTTTATTATTATATTGCATCAGTTAAGAATTCCTACCAGCTCTGAGTTCATTTTGCCACAAAACACTTTTGTATTTCTTATATCTAATGTATTGCCTGACACAATTATTTTTTGTTTGTTTTAAATTAATGTATTATTTGATTTCGATAATCAAAGTTACACATTTGCCACTGCCTTTGCATTCAGTTCCTATGTACTTCTTTCTCTCAATTTGTGGTAAATTAACCATTAACCTTTATATTGCTACTTGGAATTTCACAATTTAGTGCTATAATTCTTTCAAAATGCATTATTTTTATAGGCTTAGTATAAAAGAACATGAAGTACACTAAGTATGCAAAAAGAAAGAAAGAAAGAAAGAAAAAGAAAGAAAGAAAGAAAGAAAGAAAGAAAGAAAGAAAGAAAGAAAGAAAGAAAGAAAGAAAGAAACGTTTGGCATTCGCCCCTATCACTTTTACATCACTAGGTTTTGACAATTACCTTAAGGCAGAATCCTTTGAGTGCCTGAGGCATCTACATATACAGTCTCCTTTAATTCCTTCCATTATTCAAGTAATCATTTATGGGCACCTCTGTTAATCCCTAATCTATATTGCCTATAGGCTATGATAATCTCTTAGATTAATTTCTGTTATAACAATGTAATTTAGAAACTTCATAAATAAATTACTACCATGGTTCTAGGAAATCAAGAGGATGGAAGTATGTAAAAATATATTTTCTGGGAAGAAGTTTTTTCTATAATCTATTCGTATTTGGGCAAAATATTTTCTATATACATATACATGCATATGTATGTGTGTGTGTATAAGCTTGAGATATCATATTAACTAATGATATGCTGGTAAGCCAGCTCTCTAAAATAAACCAAAAAAAGAAATAAATTTATTTGCAACATTTGCTGATGTTCATGATGTAAATACTCCACCATGACCAAATTCAAGCAAACAACATGGCATCACTGAATTAAAAAGAAAAGAAAATTACTGCCATAAGTCAGTGTGAACCAGCTCCAGTGCACTGGGGCACTATTCATTATATTGTCACATCACAGAAATAGTGTAATTTCGCATGTTACTTATGGATCCCAAAGAAACTATGCATTAAAGTTAAAAGATCTCAGATTGTATTCAACAGTTTGGAGAAAATTTGTTCTTCAATCAAACCTGAAGCTGGGCACTGCCAAGCAATCAGATTTCCCATTGAAAGCATTTAATGTTAAAATTAATTTAACCTAATTTTAAATTAAATTTAAAAAATTTTAAAACACTTGAGATAATTGAAGATATAATCGGGTTTTGCAAAACATTATTTTATTCCACAACTTTTTACAAAATTATTAATTTAGACTTTGTTTTTCCATAAACAAAACTTTTAGGTTTACAGAGAAGTTGAATGGAAAGTATAGAGAGTTATAATATACCCCCTCACAACCACTAGCCTTGCACACACACACACACACACACACACACACACACTGTTTCTCTGATTATTTATATCTTGCATTAGCATAGCACATTTGTTATAATCAATGAGCCAGTATTGATGCGGTAACTAAAATCTATAGTTTATATCAGGATTCACTGATATACATTATATACTTGTGTTGTACATTATATACTTTCAACAAACATATAATAACATGTATCTACCATTACAGTATTACACAGATTAATTTCACTGCTATAAAATACCCTCGTGCTCGGACTACATTTTCCTTCCTCTCCGGAACTCTTGGCAAACACCACTATTTTATTGTCTCCATAGTTTTGTCTTTTCTAGAATGTCATATAGTTAGAATCTACAGTATGTAGCCTTTTCGGATTGGCTTCTTTCACTTCATAATATCCATGCAAATTTCCTCCATATATTTTTATGGTTTGATAGCTCATTTCATTTTAGCAGTGAATAGTATTACATTTTCTAGATGTATCACAGTTTATTTACAAATTTACCTGTTGAAGGACAGCTTGGTTGCTTCCAAGTTTCGGTGTGCATGTTTTAGTGTGGACATTTTTTCGATTCCTTTGGGTAAATACCAAAGAACATGATTACTGCATTGTATAGTTAATAGTCTGTTTAGGTTTGTGAAAACTGCTACACCGTTTTATGAAAGTGGCTATACCATTTTTCATTCCTAGAAACAATGAATGAAAGTTCCTCTTGTTACACACCCTTACCTGCATTTGGTTGTCAGTGTTTTGGGAGTTAGCCAGCATAATACGTATTTATTAGCATTTCATTATTTTACATTGCTATTCCCTGATGATATATGATATTGATCATCTTTTCATATGCTTGTTTGCCATATATATATTTTCTTAAAAACTATTTTTGAATCAATAACTTAATATGGAATTAGCTTAGTCTAAGTGTTGGAAATAAATGGAGAGCAAGTTCAACAAATGTTTGGAGTTAGTGTCAAGTTGGGGAAATTACAATTGCTAAGGAAGGTCACATGAAGGATATATAATTGTTCTAAAAACCTAAAATGGAAGATAACTGCTTCTTGATCTTAAGACAGAATCTAAGAGAATATATGCTTAACATATTATAGGTACAGTTGTGAAAGAGTAAAATCTGATAGGCACTTATATGCTGACATAATATAATAAATGTTTATTCCCTCCCATTAATCAGCTGTGGTCATTAACATGATGACTTATATAAAAAAGTTAAGATAAGCGATTCCTGATTCCATTTTATCTAAGGCCTTTCACGTATTTTCCAATGTTCAACTCCACAAATATGTTTGGAATTTGCACTGAAAATCTCTAGTAATTTCATTTTTTTTCATATTTGTAAATTACTAAGGCTAACTCTATCAGAAACATAAAGGAAAATTACAGTTATTCTAAAACACTAATGGAGAATTAAAAAGAACATGAAAGCCACTGTGGAATTGTCTGCTATTCAAAGCCATTGTAGATATCAGAAAATAAGTCCTCAAATTTCCCTTGTCCCTCCAGTTCTGTTTGAATAAATTATTTTTTAAATTTTATTTTATTAGTTCCAAGTATATAGTACATTGGTTAGACATTTATATAGTTTATAAAATGATCCCCCTAATTTCTCTTTCTCTCCTCTGGCTCTCCACCTATCCATTACGTTAATGCTGACTGCATTCCCCATGCTGTGCTCCCCACCCTTGTGACCACCTATCAACTACTAATTTGTACTTCTTTAGCCCTTCATCCCATTCCCTCAGCCCCCCCAACTCTCTCCCTCTGGCTGTCATCAGATTGTCCTCTATATTTGTGAGTCTGTTTTTGATTAGTTTGTTCTTTTTGTTCCTTAGATTCCAAGTGAAATCACAGAGAATAAATTATTTTTTAAAGATACTTTTTGTTACACATTCTAAGAATAATTAATTCAAAAGAGGGTATATGTGCAATGATACAAATAAAGGAATATTAACATAGACAGAAGAATATATGAACATGAAAATTATTTACCAAACAACTTGAATAAACTTGAGGAGAATGTTGGAAAAGAAAAGAAAGCAGACTATTTTCACAGGAATGAAGATCACCAAGTGAGAGAACCAGCAGAAGTTATGTAAGCATCAACTTCCTTATAACATCCATGTGGAGCAGTGATAAAGGTTTCTCAGAAAACTGTGAGCAAATCACTAGAAAAAGCTATAAAGAAACAAATAATCATAGTCCAGTCTATAAGCTAAGACAGACATGTACTCAGAGTTACACAGAAATCATAGTGTAATTTTGATCCAAATGTAGAAGAATTAAAATAGTACTTGAAATTGAAACAGAAATTTCAGGTTGACAAATTTACTGAAAGTCTATGTTGAAAGAAAAAAAATGGTGTGTTGGAAGATATACTTTCAAATATGTTAACAACATAATCATTTAGAAGGAAAAAAATCTACTTATCCTTAACTATTCATGATTATCTACAAAAATGAAAATATAAAACTGCATGTAGTCAATTTCCAAATATGGAAATTATGTTTGTGGATGAAGGATCAACAACTCTGACATTGTTTGAGAAACATGTTATTTCTAAAGAACACAACATTCAATGTTCTCATGAGTATGACATTATAAACATTTCACAAGTAAACATAGTAATAAAATGATGTGGTTCAATTTTCAGAAAGGATCATCAGAAAATAGACTCTGTATCCTGATGTACTTGTAGGCTTATTTACTGCATAATCACAGCAGGACTTCTGAAAACCATCCTGTAAAGTCTTATTTTACTTCTTAAATAAATTCACCAGAATGATCATTACAATGTTATACTGATATGTTAATCTAAGACTTCTCTCTATAAAAATGCATTTATTTATTACTAAATTTGATTGTTTACAATACATTACATAATATAAACAAATAATTTTATTAAATATGTATTCAGTTTAAATATAAACACAGAAAATAAAGACAAATTATAATATAGTGTAACTAGTTTGTAGTTAGAATTGCTAATCATGATATAATTACCAGTCATGATTTAATGGTCAACCATCATGTCTTAACTTGTCCAGGAATGTATGTTTGTCTGATCTTTCTCTAGTGTGTAGCTTCTTCTTCACACTGATTTAGTGAATCTTGCACCTGCCTGGACAGCTGTTTCTGATTTTAATGTCAATATACTAATTTCAGAGAGCTCCATAGCTCTGTCACTAAATCTTTAGATTTCAAACATAATTTCAGAGATATATTGGTCCTGGCCAGTTTTAATCTTCATAGTTAAACTCGACTCATTTTCACTAAAATTAGAAACAGGAAATAATATCATTTAGTACCTCTTTGTTTTAATGTTAATTTAAATGCTGTTGTAGAAAATGCAATTTAAAAAAGGGATTAAATTTTATATCTATTTGAAGAGTTTCACAGTCTTCGGTATTATATATTGCTCGTATACATATTAATTAATTAATTAATTAATAATAAAGAATTAAATACAGTTCTTGAAAAACTACTGGGAAAGACTTGGCAGTTTATAAAAGTAGCAATTATAAGATACTTATAGGATTTACCACACAGTATCATTGACCAGAAATAGTGGTGAAACCTGTGAGCTCTGGCATCAAGCAGTTCTGAGTTCAAGCCAGTAGACACGATAAGAAGAGATCATGCATTCTTTGAAAATTAGAAAAAAAATATTGTTTCACATGACAAAGAAAATAATTGCACTGATTGTACATGGTATTTTGGTTGTTAATTTCATCACTGCTGTTATTTTACTTAAAAGTTGGTGTGACTTAGATGTTTATCTTACAATTATTCATCAGGCATTTTTACAGAAGCCTTTCAAGAATAGATATAGGACATATTTGGTAACAAAATGTTTAATTTTTTGATTTTACAATTATCTTCATAGATGAATTATTTCAGCGTCAAACATAGAGAATCTGGCATAGGATTCAAGCCATAGAATATGGTATAGAACCTATAGATCATCTAGACAAGTTCATAAATTTTGATGCTTGTGCTAGAAAGGCAAGATGAAGATAATGTTATACACAAGAGATACAATAAATATTTATTCTAATTAGCCAGGGGCACAGACAGACTTCTAGTTGTCTCAAATCTGATTTCTCCTTTTTCATAGATATTAGATATTATTAGATATTTAGATGGGTACATGAGTTTCCACAATAAAGATTTTATTTCTCTGTCTCCTTGCAGGTGGTATTATGTCCTAGTTAAGGACGTAAAGTGGAAATGTTATTTGGCAGCTTCTAGGAACTTTCCATCCTGGAATAAAGGTGGCTCTACTCCACTGAAACCCATTCTGAAACCAGACTGCTTCGGTTTGAATACTAATTTCTCCACTCTTAGCCTTGTGATACTTTTTGTTACTTCACAACTCTACACATCAGCTCCTTCGTGTTAAAAATGGGAATATTAGTATGAGCTCCCTTATAGTGTTGCTGCAAGTATTAAATGAGATAACACATGCAAAATCTTAGTATAATGGCTGGGATATACATAGTGCTTAGTAAATTTAGTTATTAAATTTACAGTCATGCTACCCTGAACAAGCCCTATCCCATCTGATCTCGAAAGCTAAGCAGGGTTGGGCCCAGTTAGTACTTGGATAGGAGACCACCTAGGAAGACCAGGCGCTGTAGGTGTAAAAAATTAAAAAATAAGAGATTGTAAGCTGACAAGGTCCTTGCAATCTGTGAGATCAACCAAGGGTTGCCTTGCCTAAAAAACAAACAAACAAACAAACAAACAAATGAATAAATTTAAAAAAATTTTAAAGAAAGTAAATTTAGTTATTATACTGTAAAGGTATGACATCACTTTTGATGAATCTGATATCCAAAAAAGTGTTTAAATAGTGCCTTTGAAAGAGTTATAACATTAATATCCTTACAGAGTCATAAAGAGATCAGGTTATTCAGACAAAAACTATGCTACTGCCATTCCTCCAAGCTCTGCTAGAAATCTTCAGGGTAGAATCATAATAAATGACTACAAGTTTACAAAATGGTATTCCATCAGTGTTTGCAATCCCAGGCACCTGAGTTAAAATGTCTAAGCAAACAAACAAATAACAACAAAAAAAAACAACTAAACTAAAATAAAGTAAAAAACAATAGCAACAAACCCGCCCAGACTTTAAATTTATTCATAGTTTCATCCATAGTTCAATGTATTTTTTAATATTGAATTTATCGGGTGATATTTGTTAATAAAATTATATAGGTTCTAAGTGTACAATTCAAAAAGACGTCATGTGTATATTGCATTATGTGTTCACCACCCATTGTTTAATTTCCTTCTGTCACCATATATTTGATCCCCCTTACTGTTACTTACCTCTCCCCTTCCCTCACTTCCCTCTGGTAATCACTAAAGTGTTGTCTCTGTTCATGAAAAACATAGTCCAATATTTAAATCCTGTACTTGAGAAAAGTGAAAAATTTTTCTATCCTCTAATCTGATGTATTTAAATTTAGCTTGAGAAATTTTAACTGTGTTTCGCATGCATGGCGAAGTCCTTTGCTCAAGTGTAATCATCTGAAATTGAAGTATTTTAGGCTTATTTCTATGAAAGTTTTTCCTCATTCAAAACACTTTCCTAAACTGAACTATCTTCCTGAAAAAACACGTTCCTCTGTTGCTGGACAGCACCCTCTTTACACTTAACACATAGTTTGTTCTCTTCTAGGGATTGGCTTTCTGTATCCACTTGAAGCCCAACTTTGTTGAAGAATTGGCAGACTAAAACACTCTCTGGCCTCTGTTTAAGATTCTTCATAAGGTTCTTTATTCAGATGCCCCTCTCTGTCCTTTGCCTAACATTTTCAGCTCTTGTCACCTCTCTCAATCTTTACTGGGCCTAGAAGCATGAGATCATTCTATAGCTTCCCTGACACATGAGAGCCCCATTATTTATGTCAGGCTCAGACCCAATTGTCCTGAACACAATGCATAGTCTTTCCTTCACTGTGGCCATTAATACAGAAGACTGGACTTGTAGGGACAATGCATAGTCTTGCCTTCACTGTGACTCTAGGTGTCAGCTTGTGAGACAAGATGTTCTCACGACATCCATGGCTCTACCAGGGAAGTGAATTTCTTCCTTCATAATCCACCACTCTCTCTATACTCTTTTTACTCACCCTTATTTTCTTGTCTTCCTATGAAACTAAGAGAATCATTCTTCAACCTCTCTAGAGCAGGGTTTCCCAAACTCAGCAATCTTGACATTTTGGGCTAGATGATTCTTAGGAGTTGCGGAGGAAACTGTCCTGTACATTGCAGGATATTTAACAGCACCCCTGGTTTCTACCTACTGGATGCCGGTATCACTGCCCCAGCTTCATGGTGGCAATCAAAAAATGTCTTCAGATTTTGCCAAATGTTCTGAATGGGATGCGCGGCAGGCGGGAGGGAGGGGGTGCGTGTGGCAAAATTGCCCCCAGGTAAGAAACACTGCTCTAGAGGAAATACAAAATCTACAAACCTCACTTTTCAAAACAAATATGCATGAAGTCTTTTGATTTTTTTAAAGATTTTAGTATTTTGGAAACAAAAATTAGTAAAGACTTACAGAGTATTTTGTGTTTTCCATCTAACTCTTATCCTTCATCCTGAGATAATGACTTCAAAACTACTTAATTGAATGAAGTGATGGAAAGGGGCAAGAAAAGGAGGCAATTTTAGGAATAAAATATCAATTTTAGGAAAAGGAGGCAATTTTAGGAATAAAATAAAATAAAACTACTTAATTGAATGAAGTGATGGAAAGGGGCAAGAAAAGGAGGCAATTTTAGGAATTAAAAATTTTACTCTGTCACATGTATCTGTTGTCCTTACAAGTCCAGTCTTCTGTATTAATGGTAAAAATAAGCAATCTTGAAATTATTTTTGGACAGAATTAGGAAATCAGAATATTTTCCTCATTGTT
>NW_011888791.1:5066287-5071609 GCF_000151845.1 Pteropus vampyrus
CAACTAAACTAAAATAAAGTAAAAAACAATAGCAACAAACCCGCCCAGACTTTAAATTTATTCATAGTTTCATCCATAGTTCAATGTATTTTTTAATATTGAATTTATCGGGTGATATTTGTTAATAAAATTATATAGGTTCTAAGTGTACAATTCAAAAAGACGTCATGTGTATATTGCATTATGTGTTCACCACCCATTGTTTAATTTCCTTCTGTCACCATATATTTGATCCCCCTTACTGTTACTTACCTCTCCCCTTCCCTCACTTCCCTCTGGTAATCACTAAAGTGTTGTCTCTGTTCATGAAAAACATAGTCCAATATTTAAATCCTGTACTTGAGAAAAGTGAAAAATTTTTCTATCCTCTAATCTGATGTATTTAAATTTAGCTTGAGAAATTTTAACTGTGTTTCGCATGCATGGCGAAGTCCTTTGCTCAAGTGTAATCATCTGAAATTGAAGTATTTTAGGCTTATTTCTATGAAAGTTTTTCCTCATTCAAAACACTTTCCTAAACTGAACTATCTTCCTGAAAAAACACGTTCCTCTGTTGCTGGACAGCACCCTCTTTACACTTAACACATAGTTTGTTCTCTTCTAGGGATTGGCTTTCTGTATCCACTTGAAGCCCAACTTTGTTGAAGAATTGGCAGACTAAAACACTCTCTGGCCTCTGTTTAAGATTCTTCATAAGGTTCTTTATTCAGATGCCCCTCTCTGTCCTTTGCCTAACATTTTCAGCTCTTGTCACCTCTCTCAATCTTTACTGGGCCTAGAAGCATGAGATCATTCTATAGCTTCCCTGACACATGAGAGCCCCATTATTTATGTCAGGCTCAGACCCAATTGTCCTGAACACAATGCATAGTCTTTCCTTCACTGTGGCCATTAATACAGAAGACTGGACTTGTAGGGACAATGCATAGTCTTGCCTTCACTGTGACTCTAGGTGTCAGCTTGTGAGACAAGATGTTCTCACGACATCCATGGCTCTACCAGGGAAGTGAATTTCTTCCTTCATAATCCACCACTCTCTCTATACTCTTTTTACTCACCCTTATTTTCTTGTCTTCCTATGAAACTAAGAGAATCATTCTTCAACCTCTCTAGAGCAGGGTTTCCCAAACTCAGCAATCTTGACATTTTGGGCTAGATGATTCTTAGGAGTTGCGGAGGAAACTGTCCTGTACATTGCAGGATATTTAACAGCACCCCTGGTTTCTACCTACTGGATGCCGGTATCACTGCCCCAGCTTCATGGTGGCAATCAAAAAATGTCTTCAGATTTTGCCAAATGTTCTGAATGGGATGCGCGGCAGGCGGGAGGGAGGGGGTGCGTGTGGCAAAATTGCCCCCAGGTAAGAAACACTGCTCTAGAGGAAATACAAAATCTACAAACCTCACTTTTCAAAACAAATATGCATGAAGTCTTTTGATTTTTTTAAAGATTTTAGTATTTTGGAAACAAAAATTAGTAAAGACTTACAGAGTATTTTGTGTTTTCCATCTAACTCTTATCCTTCATCCTGAGATAATGACTTCAAAACTACTTAATTGAATGAAGTGATGGAAAGGGGCAAGAAAAGGAGGCAATTTTAGGAATAAAATATCAATTTTAGGAAAAGGAGGCAATTTTAGGAATAAAATAAAATAAAACTACTTAATTGAATGAAGTGATGGAAAGGGGCAAGAAAAGGAGGCAATTTTAGGAATTAAAAATTTTACTCTGTCACATGTATCTGTTGTCCTTACAAGTCCAGTCTTCTGTATTAATGGTAAAAATAAGCAATCTTGAAATTATTTTTGGACAGAATTAGGAAATCAGAATATTTTCCTCATTGTTACACTTCTCTCCATAGCACACACAGCGTATTACCTTGAGATATTACTTTGCATTATTTCATGCCTATTATTATGTGGTTACAAAATCTGTCTCTTCTCTCTGCACTTCTTTCTTCCATTTTAGTGACATTTTATTCCCAAGGCTCAGCTTCTAAATGGGACCCCTCTATCATTCTCACTGATGCTACTTCTCTAGCTGTGAATACACTTGAACCATATGATTTTAGAACATCCTTTGCGTCAAGTTTAACGTGCATGTGGGCCGTTGTGTATCTAAGACCACAGTAAAACTCTCCTTTTGTTGAATTAAGGGGTTATTTTATCTTACCTTCTCTTTTTCTCCCTGTAAGATTTTCTCTTAGCTTATTTTTTCCTCTATTGCTACTATCACTTTTCTCTTACTTTTTATAGATTTTAAATTTACATTTTGTTCCTCATTTTAATTTTTTTCATTTACTTGTTTTTGTTCCTATGAGAACCACCTGAGGTTGTGCCAAAGTTTTAATTCTTGCATCCTTTGGAAATTGTTCTGTATCTCATTTTCACTCAAATCAATTTTTTTTCTAAATTTGTTCTCATGAGTCCATGATAATTTTGCTGAGGAAAAACATGTTAGAGTCATTCTTGACTCTTTTCTCCTCTCACAATTCACATTCAGTCTGTCAGGGAATTCTGATGACTCTACCTTCAAAATATATCCAGAAGGCAATGATTCTGGTTTATTTTCTGATATTTCACAATATCAGATATTGGGGAAGCAGTAGGTGCTTGAGAATGTTTGTCGAATTAATGAATATATACATGAAAATAAAGATGTTATTGTCCATGTACATTACTCAGTTCACATACCTAATAAGCAAGTGTACGTAAAATCAATAGCAATGCTAATTATGCAAGAGTCTGTGTGCCTATGATAATTAGCTAAAATATTATAGTCACATGAACCACTATTTTATTGTTTGCTAAGAAAATATTGGCAATATCATCAGATAACTAGTCATTATTGTTACAAATTCAAACGTTTCTTTATCTCTTAATGAAAAGAATCTTAATCGTTAACCAGTGAGTTCATCCAATTGGGCAACTGTTGTTATAAAAAGGCAATTATCAAATTCTTCTCTAGGATTATTTCTTATTAGGTTAAAGAGAAGTGACTATTGTCTTTTCCTTTTTTTCCTCCTCTTTTGTAATAAACAGTGGACAATAAGCTCTTCTTAATATTTTTCATGTGATTCCATAAGTTTCCCAGGGTTACTTAACTTTCATTTCCTATTGTTTGTATATATTAAATACAAATATGAACTGATTGGAGAATTTTTTAAAAATATACACTGGCTTCTTTAAGCATCTTAAAGTACATATTTTATTTTTTTACTTTCTCCTCAGAAAACATTGTGCTTAAAACCCAGAAGTAAATAAATTATATTTGTTAAATAAATTAACAAATGAGTACTACATGTGATTGTCAAGTCAGAATTGCATATTCATGGACTTCCAGATTCTTTGATTCTATTTTCCTTTTTAGATATTTGTAGATGAAAGCTAGCATATTGTTTCTTTGAATTATGCAAAAACACTATTCTACAAACTGGGTATATTTCTTTCTTCATAATTTTGCCCTTTCAGTGTCACAATAGCTTACTCTTAGAGACCCACCCCATCAGTTACATTCTGCTTAAGAATTGTTTTGGTCAGAGTATGGTCTAGTGTATCAGATTTCTTTGCCTAGTGTATAGGGAACACACAGGTTGACAATATTAATCAATTATCAGCTAGGTAAGTTTGCTTTAGTTGCATGAGAGTCCTCGCAGATGTTTAAGTGGGTAAAGTACTCATTTATTACTTTTGCGTTAGTACCAATATTGAGAACTACATATGGAACTTATCATATATTTACAACGTCAAACCAGATGGCTTATCATATATTCTTCAACTTATGCTATGTGTCTTACTCTCCTCTTTTATTCTCTGCAAAATGAACATATTCTCCTCTCTCAGTAAAAAACAGTTTGATCTAAATATGTACAGTTTCCTGTTCTGTTTAAGTTATGAAGTTATTTTTGGTATCTATATCTTTATTTAGATCCTCACATAAATATCAAGGTAATTAGAAACACGATCAAGTTTGCATTAGTAGTAACTTTTAATGAAATGTCCTCCATACAAATATATGTGTATATGTATGTAAATCATAAAAAATAAGACAATAAAATGGTCAAATATCCTTTAGAATTAAAAATGTGCTAATATTAATTATAGTCCTTAGGTGGTGAGGGAATATAATCAACCAAGACACTAGAGAGGGAAAAAAAATATAGAGAGTAATTTTCCCTTGTCATTTTGTAATTAGAAACCATTTAAATAAGCAAGTACATAAAATGTAATCAAAATAGTTTAAAGAGTGCTTTAATAGTACTGTGAAAATTAATGACTTCAATGACTAATGATTACCTAACTTGCTTTTTCAATATTTAAAATAAAATGTTTTGTGCATCCTCCAAATTCCAGTTAATATTAAACTGCTCCATTAATAATGCTAAATAAAGTGCAGCTTATGTATGGTGGTTAAAATATATAGATTCATTTTTTTAACATAAAAATGTAAAGACTTAGTAAGAAAGAAAAGAAAATGAGCCTTGATATGGGTATGTTATAGCACAAGGTTTGTTCTACCCAACTGGAGCATAATTGTACTTTGTTTCTATAAAATGAGAATACTTTCCATAAGAAAAATATTTAAAGAGTGAATAATATCTTAAAGGTGAATAATATTACAATTAGTTTAATAACCAATCACAGAAAGAATCAGAAATAAAACTAATTATTTGGTAGGGGTTCTTTATTAAGATGCTAGCACTCACTCTGATGTTAATATATAGTTAATACGTGACTGAATGGTAATGCATTTTGACTGCAAATCTCTGTTTACTAAGACACACACAGTTGCTTATAAAGTCTTTTGCATTTAATCCTTATTTCACACAATAACATATATTTAGAGCTTTATTTTTGTTGAAATGCTCTACACTTCTGATTTTTAGTTTTGTAGAGGAGATTCTTTTTAAAGGATTTTAGTTATTATGCTCTTCAGTATTCCACTTTTAGTCTTTCTAACATAATTGACAGGAATAGCAAGGATGAATTAAGAGAATTTAATCTTAATAAAAATGAAAAAGATTAAAATCTACATCAATATACAAAAAATTATCCAAATGATTCAGAGCAAAACAGAACTGATATCACAAAATTTTTCTTATCATTTTGCTTATTTTTAAAGTAATTGAAATGAAAGTTTTTACATAAGTTATGCATAAACAATTCATATATCATGTTCATAAAGTCAAATTTGCTGTCCAGCTATAGTAATACCATATACTTTAGGAGACTATTTATAATGAAAATTTGGTTATCTTTATATTTTGAAAATAAAAGAAGAATTCTTACTTAGAATTCTATATAATTCAAAGAGAAGATAGA
>NW_011888791.1:5072890-5075112 GCF_000151845.1 Pteropus vampyrus
AAAATTCTCACTTATAGTAATGGCAGAATTATTTGTCATAGAACCAATTCATCCACTAACAAAAGCTAGGGAAGCTGAACAAACTTTAAGATAAACAAATAAACAATCAACACCTGTTACAAGTAATCAGTGAGCAAACAAGCCATCCATATATAAGAGCTCAAATCCTAATGAAAACTAAATGCCTCTAGATGAGGTTGAAATTTCATCAATGATTTTTACTTTGAGGCATTTTCTGATTTGTTATTGGTATTGTATAGAGTTAGAATCAAATAAACAAAGAAATACAATAACTCAGAGACCAGAAGGTAAGTATAGATTTCAATACTTTTATTAAACTGGTGACTAAATTTGGATTTCAGAGATTGAAAAAGAGGGACCTTTATACATGCATATTTCTAGAAAGGACTTTAGAAACACTGTTACCAAAGAAGTTAGTGCAAAAGCAGAAATTTGCCAACTCTCACAAAGAAAGAAGCTCAGCCTCAAACTATCTAAATCCCATACTATGTTAAATTTATACAGAACTATTTGAATTTCCTATCATGAACAAAAAAGAAATCTTTTCTGTTAGAAGATAATTCCAGACAGATCTCAAAATCAGTCCAATAAGTTTGTATATACAAAGTCAAGGATTCAATAGAATCATATGAGAAATGTTATAAAAACAGGACTGAATGATCAAAACCTAAGTGAAAAAACAAAAACAGTAGAAATAGATATATAAGTGATTTAGTAATTTGAGTAATCAAAGACTTTAAGTATTTTGATAATTATTCAAGATAATGATGAGTAATTTCTCCAGATATGGCAATCTATGAGAAAAGCTACTCAATGGAAATTCTATAATGTAAAAATACAATAAATAAAACTAAAATAAAATAGTTAAATTTAATAGTAGATTAGGCATAGCTAAAAACAGGATGGGGGAACTGGGAGATAAGTACAAAACTTTTTACTATAGCTTGAAGAAAAAAAGAAACAATTCATAAACGATCTTAATAGACACATGTGGCACAGTGAAAAATTAAAAATAGTTAATTTGGAGACCAACAGAGAGACATAGGAGAGGCAAGAGCAAAATTTGAAGATATTGTTTGATAATTTCCCAGAAACAATAGACAGCATCCAGTCTCAGAGTCCAGAAGCCCTATGAATTCAAGTAAGGGAAAATAGACACACACACACACGCACACACACACACGCACACGCACACACAAATACACATAGACACACCCACACACACACACACACTTCCCTTCAAGGGAGCTACTATGAGTCTAAACATCTCCAATTTGGGGGAAATTAAGAAACACTACTAAATAACCTAGGCATAAAATATGAAAATTTTAAAAAATTAAACTGAATGATAAAAATATAACATTTTAAAACCGACTATAACAGAAGCTATAAAAAGGGAAATTATATGTAATCTTAACTACATGTCTTACAAAAGAAGAAAGGCTGAAATCGATGATATCTTCAATATAAAATATTAGAAATGAGTCACCTAAAAATGGTATAGATGATAGAGACTTTGTTCAAACCTCTTGTGACCAAATCAAAATTGTGACGGAAACACAGAGCGAACAGCAAGCAGAGTTGCATGGAATATGGATGAACAGAAACACAACAACTAGGGAGAAAAAAATTAATTAACCTGCAAAAATAAATGGTAGGAGGGGACGAAGATGCCAGGCTGCCCGGTCCCAAGCAGCTGAGTGGGACAGGAGCTGTGGCAGCGGCAGCCGGCAGCTGCAGATGCCTCTTAAAGGGGCTGTGTCCATGAACAGACTTCCGCAGTGACAGACTAGCTTGCTCTGAGCATCAGTGCCAGGTAGGCTGCTCAGAGGGCACCAGGGACTTACAGGGGGACACTGAGTTGTTGGAACAAGGATTGGAGGTGAAACTTTCTCCCAGGCAGAAGTGCTGGCTGTATCTTGTACTTCTGTTGAACCCTTCACCATTCCCCTCATCATTCCCCTCAACACACACACACACACGCACACACACACACACACACACACACACACACAGTGTATGGATGCAGCACGCCAGAGCTGAAATGTCATTGAATTGGATAACAGATGTTACTCTGCTCAGAGGATTCCCTGAAACTCCACCTCCCCTAACTCATGGCCTCACCCAAGCCACATCTAGTTGTATCCTCAGCAAGTCCAGTGCTCTTTACTGAGCCAACCCCAAGACCTACACAGGTGGCA
>NW_011888791.1:5075642-5077181 GCF_000151845.1 Pteropus vampyrus
TATTAGAAATGAGTCACCTAAAAATGGTATAGATGATAGAGACTTTGTTCAAACCTCTTGTGACCAAATCAAAATTGTGACGGAAACACAGAGCGAACAGCAAGCAGAGTTGCATGGAATATGGATGAACAGAAACACAACAACTAGGGAGAAAAAAATTAATTAACCTGCAAAAATAAATGGTAGGAGGGGACGAAGATGCCAGGCTTCCCGGTCCCAAGCAGCTGAGTGGGACAGGAGCTGTGGCAGCGGCAGCCGGCAGCTGCAGATGCCTCTTAAAGGGGCTGTGTCCATGAACAGACTTCCGCAGTGACAGACTAGCTTGCTCTGAGCATCAGTGCCAGGTAGGCTGCTCAGAGGGCACCAGGGACTTACAGGGGGACACTGAGTTGTTGGAACAAGGATTGGAGGTGAAACTTTCTCCCAGGCAGAAGTGCTGGCTGTATCTTGTACTTCTGTTGAACCCTTCACCATTCCCCTCATCATTCCCCTCAACACACACACACACACGCACACACACACACACACACACACACACACACAGTGTATGGATGCAGCACGCCAGAGCTGAAATGTCATTGAATTGGATAACAGATGTTACTCTGCTCAGAGGATTCCCTGAAACTCCACCTCCCCTAACTCATGGCCTCACCCAAGCCACATCTAGTTGTATCCTCAGCAAGTCCAGTGCTCTTTACTGAGCCAACCCCAAGACCCACACAGGTGGCAGTTTGCCTCAGTATCTGGCGTGGCCTCTTGAGGCAACTGTAAGCACAGCATCTGTGGATTCCTTGCTGAATCTTAACAGGTGGCCCTGGAGGGGCACAGGCTGCGGCTAAACTTGGCCTGCAGCTGAAACCTTCTCAGGTCTGTGTTGCTAGACACCTACTACAGAAATCCACACTAATACGACTGAGAGACTCAGGAGCTTTGCTTAGTACATAGAAATAGACACAGAAGGGCAGCCAAAATGGGAAGACAAAGAAGCAGAAACCATATGAGAGAACAGAGCAGAGATCCAGGAATAATGGAGTCAAGCAATTTAAGAGATGCAGGGTTCAAAACACTGGTTGTAAAGACATTCAATGAACTTGGGGGACTGTAGATGAACTCACTGAAAATTTTAACAAGAGATAAAAAACATAAAAATGGAAACGGAAATTACAAAAGGGAACCAGTCAGAAATGAAGAACATATTATCTGAGATGAAGAGGATATTAGAGAGAATAAACAGTAGATGAAGAAGAGGATCAAACCACCAATATAGAGGATGAGGAAGCCAAGGACACCTAATCAGAATGGCAAGAAAAAAGAAGCCAAGACTATAATAATAATTTAAGGAGTCTATAGGACAAAATTAAAGGTAAAAACATCTGGGTCATAGAGGTACCTTAAGTAGAACAAGAATTTGATGAACTATTTGAGGAAATAATGATGGAAAACGTCCCTAACCAGAAGGAAATAGA
The DNA here is from genome assembly GCF_000151845.1 of Pteropus vampyrus. NCBI lineage: Eukaryota > Metazoa > Chordata > Mammalia > Chiroptera > Pteropodidae > Pteropus > Pteropus vampyrus. The sequence goes on from NW_011888791.1 coordinate 5,077,109, forward strand.
CATACAAACCCAGGAAGCTCAGAGAATCCCAAACAAAATGAACCCAAAAAGGCCCACACCAAGACACATCATA
>NW_011888791.1:5077231-5088382 GCF_000151845.1 Pteropus vampyrus
TCCCTAACCAGAAGGAAATAGACATACAAACCCAGGAAGCTCAGAGAATCCCAAACAAAATGAACCCAAAAAGGCCCACACCAAGACACATCATAAAATGGAGAAGGTTAAATACAAAGAGAGAATCTTAAAAGCAGCAAGAGAAAAGCAGTTAGTTATCTACAAGGAAGCACCCATAACACTGGCAGCTGATTTCTCAAAAGAAACTGTGCAGGACAAAAGGGCTTGGCACAAAATATTCAAACCGATGAAAACCCAGGATTGGGTTCAACCAAGAATTCTTTATCCAGCAAAGCTACCATTTAGAGTTGAAAGACAAATAAAGAGCTTCCTAGACAAAAATAAGGTAAAAGAATTATGAACGCCAAGCTAGTATTACAGGAAATAGTAGAGGGTCTTCTTTAAGGAGAAAAGACATGTATCAAAAACAGGAATAAAGAATAATAATAATTACATTCCTCTCAACAAGCACCTCAAATGGAAAAGAATTAAGTGCTCCAACCAAAAGACAGAGTGACTGAATGGATAAAAAAACAAAACCCCTACATATGTTGCCTATAAGAGACTCACTTCAGATTGAAAGATATACACAGACTAAAAGAAAGGGGATGGAAAATGATACTGACTTGATGGCCCTAGAGGGTATTGCACTGAATGAAATGGGTCAAATAAAGACAAATGTCACATGACTTGACATACTGTGGAATGTAGAGAACAAAATCAACAACAACATCAACAAAAGTCGAAATAAACTAATAGATACAGAGAATTACGGAGGGCTACAAGATATGAGGTGGACGAGGGAGATGGCGACAAAGGGCAAAGGGATTAAGAAGTACAAAAAGATAGTTACAAAATAGACAAAAAGATATAAAGTATAGCATAAGGAAAACAGTTAATAGTGTTATAAAAAATATGTAAGGTAGAAGAGGGGTACTAGATTTAGTGGCATGATAACTTTGTGAATTATAAAAATCTCTAATCATTATGCTGTACATCTTAAACAAATATATTTTTGTATGCTAATTTAATTGAAAAAAACATTGAACTGGATAATGAAAATATGAGCAACTAATTGTCTATTATGTTTCAATAAAGCTGGGAAAAAAATAACTACACCAAAAAAATTTTATAAATATAATTAAGCCCAAGGACAATAAAAAGAGAATAATAAAGGCAAGAAAAAAACCCGATTATGTATAAAACAAATTTATAAAGAGAAAATCGACTAAAAGTTGGTTATTTGAACAGACTGAAAATTTTGATAGGTTTGGCAACATTCATCAATGAAAAAGCTTAATAAGAAAAGTACTAATAATACAGTCATACAAATATTAAAACTCATATTATAATACTGAATTTGAAATTTTAGAAAAAAGATTAATAAATTTCTAGAAAAACACATATTATTAAATCTGACAGAAGAGAACACAGAAATCTGTTAAATAATTTGATTCGTTCAATAAGCAAAATCCTTCCCATAAAGAAAAATCAAGATTTAGGTAGTACACCAATGATTGATTGATTGATTGATTGAATTGAAGAAATGATTTAAATTTTTCCCCCATCTTAAATATTCACATTTAAGGAATATGACTTATTTTTTCTCTTGCTACATGCTGGGATTTGATCATAATACACTATTTATTGTTCTGACCTCAACATAATTTTTTCAATTATTTATAGCAGGAATACAAAGACCTTAACTTCAAAAGATGGTTTTACTTTTTGATTGTGACTATTATTTTTATTATTCCAATATAGAAAATATTTTTTCATAAATAAGAGAAATTTTAATGCTCTTTTCCAGGTAATATTTAATATATCATTGTACATTAAGACATTTTTTGTCCTATTTCACAAAGATGTCTTTTACCCTTTGAAATGCCAGCATCTGACAGTTGTGAACTCCTTACTGTGCTGAACAAGCTCTAACTCAGGGAAAATACCAAGAGTATATGAGTGATTGACCTTTAAACAGGGCTTGCCTTTTATTGGTATTTATGTCTCTGTGGCTGAGTTCCTTGCAAAGGATTTTTTTTTTTCTGTTTTAAATTATCATACTTGATTTAGTTTTTGAATTTTCAAATAATGTTACATTCTGTTTATTTCAAAGTATCAGACTAAGATGTAATAGTTTGTGTGTCCTGACAGTTATATCATCACTTAAGCATTAAGTAGGTACTACGGGTTTTTTCCTCTCCCGTGAGGCTGCTTGTTTTGATAAATATTTGTTGTATATTAAAGTAAATTGACCAAATCTATGCCTTTTATTCTTTTATTTTATCTATAATATCTATTATGTATCCTTTTAGACAAATCTGTTTCCTTCTCTGTGTCCTAAGTCCCTGCCAGTAAAATGAAGGGTTTTGAATAACAGTCTGTTGAGCTTCCTTCCATTGCCATCACTGTGAACTATATAGTCTCAATGAGGATGATATTATCTATAAGAGTATGAAAATTATTTCTTTGGTAGGTAGCATTTTAGATATAATAATCTCTGGTCCTACAAAGGCCACCATATATTAACAGTTTTAAAGTAAATATATGGTATTAAAATTTCATTGAAGGAAAAGAGTGATTAAGAACAATACATCTAGAAGGGTTCCTTGAGAGGAGATCCTCTCTATGCACTTATGCACCTCAATTTATAGGTGCAGGCTAAATTATTTTGACAACTCCTATCCTTTTTCCATTTACACCATATAATCATTATACAGGTCATAAGTATAGGCACTCACAGTGATTATTTTCTGTCCAACATTTTTTTGCATGTAGACATTGCTTGTATTTTTCAGGCCTATTTTTCTAAGCCATTATTTTCAAGAAATGACTTGAATCCTAAAGAAAATTTTCCTCAAGAATAAATTTATACAATATAGAGAAATGTTCTTGCTTGATAACAAATATTTTCTTTGTGCTGAGAATCAGTGGCTTATGTTAGTTCTGAATTGTTAGGCATGATTTAAAAATAGAGCAAAAAATTGAGCATAATTCAAGTTACTACCTAAATATATATTTAGGGGCAGTTTCTTCTACTGTTAAATATTAGATACAAAGTATACTAATACAGTGAGTACTCTTTCTTACCAAGTTTGAATCTAACATTTTGGAGACAAAATAAGCATATGTGTTTGTTTAAATAATTTTAGCACATAAAAAATTGATTTTTCTTTGCATTTTATGAGGCAAATTAAAAAAAAAAAGGCAAAGTAAATATAGCAAGTGACCCAGGATAACGATAGATTTCTCACCAAATGTAATCAGCTTTCACAAGGCTTAATGAGATTCTATTCTTGCAGATTTTATACTTTATACTAGAGAAGCAGGCTAAGTATTCAAATAACAAAGTTATCATCAGTGTGGCTCTTAACAGCCTGAGAGAGTGGATAAGCCTCTATTGGCTGCAAACCATAACCTGCAGATGGCCCATGCCAACCATCACTTCCCTAATTCCTCAGGGAGCTGCAATTGCAGCATTCACAGTCTTACTGCAGTTCACTGACAAAATGGTGATTTCCAACAAAAACCAATTCAATAGTGGTTAATGTAGGTAACCTTTTCTAATCCCTAGACTAATAAACAAAAATGGACAAGGTGCAATCAATTAAGCGAATGATTAATTTAATTTCTCATTATATTGTGATTGTGATATTTTGCACAAACACATACACACACATACAGGTATAAAATACCTAGTATAAGAACATAATGAGTGTGTTAGGCAGAATGATGGCCACCAAAGAAATATATGTTCAAATCCCCTGAAACTGTGAATATGTTATATTACATGGCAAGGGAGAATTAGGTTGAAAATGAAATTGAAGTTGCTAATCAACTGACCTTAAAATAAAGAAATTATCTTGGATTATTCTGTGGGCCCAACGTATTTTCAAGGGTCCATAAATAAGAAAGAGTGAGACAAAAGGGTTAGAATTTGAGAAATGGCATCATGAGGAAGACTCAACTGGCCACTGCTTGCAGGTTTTGAAGATAAAAAGGAGCCACATGCCAAGCATGAAGTGCAGCCTCTAGCAACTAAAAGGCAAAAAAACTGATTCTCTCCTAGAGCCTCCAGAAACTAATGGAGCCCTGCCAATTTGATTTTAGCTCAGTGAGACCATTTTGGACTTCTGAGCTCCAGAAGTAAGATAATGTATTTATTTTGTTTTAAGTCAATAGGTTTGCAGTAATTTGATACAGCTGCAATAGAAAACTAATATAGATTGATAGATTTTTTAAAAGGGATGTTTTGTAATAATCTTATTATCATAAGTGAAATATGAACTATCCCAGGCATCCTTCTCCAAGGACGGGCCATATGCATGGTCTAACTCACTAATATAACTCGTTAATCTTTAACGTGAATTTTGTAAATCAGAAATAAATACAGGAAACTTGATAAATTTTCAGCTACTTGGTTGTGGGGATTTCAAAGGTAAATTAGCCCATCTCAGGGGTATTGTTATTTCTTTGCAAATATATAATGATTTTACACACACACACACACACACACACACACACACACTGGACACTTAAAAATTATCCACTATTTTTGGGTTATATTTTGGTTAAATAGGATTATTTTGAAAAGGAAACTTTATTTTTGGGTGAATTTGTTTGTGTAAAGAGGACAATTTACACATAAAACAAACTTCTCTTTTATTTGTCCTCTCCCTACAGGAAAGTGTTGATGCTAGCAATTTTTAAACATTGAAACATCCGTTCTCTTTAATATATTTATACCACTACAAATTCACTTATATCAAACAACCTCAAGGAAAGGAGAACATATTGTACATTGCTCAAAGCTACCCCAAACCACTGAGATGTAAAAAGTTATCTAATGACAGTTTTTATTTTAAAAAGGAAAGGACTTATAAAGAAGGAAAAAAAAAAGAAACCCAAGCACTATAAAATCTTAGGTACTTTTTTCCTCCACTTCTGTAAAATAAAATTAGATTAAACATTTCTAGCTTCATCTAGTTTTTTGCAATCTGTTTTTATTGTACATGATGGAAGGATGTTTTGCAGTTATAAGTAAGTCAAATAGTGAAGGGTGATACTCTGATTTACTTGGCAACTCTTGGAACTGAAAGGATTTTGAAAGTCATCAGATCCACACATACTCAGATAAAGTTCAACAATATATTGAATAAGCTATTAAAATTTATAGTGTTCTTCATTTGTCAAGATATTAGAAATCTCATATATTAATGCTATGACATAAGCCCTTTTGGTTTGTCTATTTATAGTTGAAATAAAAATACTAGATCATTGTTTTGCTTTGTTTTTTATAATAAAATTTCATGGGCTTGAAGACTATTTTAAAGCTTGCCTTTCTCTGTTCCTCTTCTAATTAGATAAGAGGGATACTGTTTTTCTTTGTTCGTTAAGTTACTGTGTCTAACACCTGGTCCTTCCCACCACAGCCTTCAGGTTTACTCAAAGTTTCAAAAGAAGATATTGATTACAATTTCCTTAATTTATTTTAAAGGCAAAACATCTGCTTTATTCTCATTAGACATCAGCATTTTTCAATGAATATAATAAATCACTCTTGTCCTCACTGAATGCATTTAGCATTTAACATCCAAGCCTAATAAAAACTATAATTTAATGAAGATGAGAAAAATAAAAATGTTTTTTTTTTATGTTGATAAATCTAGTCAAACCACAGCTGAGACGTTCATTTATAGGAATAAAACCTATTCCTTTATTAATCAGAAACTGAGTTGTCACGGCTGAATTTCCCTGTGTTTGAATTTCTTGGGGATAGTTTTTAAAGTTGATTTTAAAGGTAAAAAATAATTCAACTCTCCTTAAACATAGTTTAGTTAGAAGATCAAGAAAGCATAGGTGAATATCACTTTGAAAATATTGCAGTATTATCTCAGAAAATAGGCCATAGTAATGTTCTTTCAAGAGAAAAAAATACAAGTATTTCTATTCAGGCAATCTTAAGAATAGAAAATGAGAGATGTGAGGAGAAAGTAATGTAAACTGGAAAAAAATGTGTTAAAACCTCTGTTGTGTCCTGAAACCTGAGGGCTAGATATGTCTCCTAAATGATGTATTAATTCTGCTTCAATGTAGGTGTATATGATATAGGTTTTTTTAAAAGAGATTAATGACTGGAATTAAAAACATGGAAGAGCACAAAGTAGAAAGTAGTCTTTATTAGTATCTCTCCCTTTGCTGAATTTGAAAACAAGGCACTAAAAATTTAACATATGTGTGTACGTGCATGCACATATGTGTCTGAGTGTGTATCTATGTGTATGGTATGATGTATTATATATGCATGTATTTTTTTATTAAAGGAAAGTTTGACAATTGGCATGGAAAGAATAATGTTACCTTTTATTCTGGGTAATTATAAATATAAGAGTACCTTTTAATATTCATTTTATGAACGCTATTGAGGCTTTCAGATGTTAACGTACATTCTCCAGAAATTATCATGGCTTTTATGAAAAAGTTATTGGGCTCTCTAACAATAATTCTTTTGGACACCATGAAAAATAAACAATAAAATAAAACATTATTTTAAAATGCTTAATAACAATGATTATAAATTAAACATAAACTAAGTATGCTTGTTTTAAGTGGTACTTTCTTTTAAATTTAATTATTAAATTTTAGTGAAGTGATGCCAAAAAGGCACTTATAGACTCTTAAGTTCATTCTCCCTAAAATATGAACTTGAATTATTGTCTGTGAATTGGGAACACCTACTGGTTAATTCATTTAAAAAGTTTTTACTGGCAGATTTTTAGGAATATGACACTGAGCATCGACATACTGAATGTATTACAACCCCAAAAATCTGTTATGCTGTGTTAAAACAGATGTTAAACAGATGTCAAACACCACATCTCAGTGCCTTTTTACCCCTAAAATTCCTTGGGAAATCATGTACCCTCATATTTTATAATCTGACATTTCTCTAACATGGTCCACATGCTTTATGGCTTTCGAAATAGGAACAAATCCTTTAGTAATTCTGTGTGGTCCATTTTGCAAATATGTTTACTCTAGTCAGAATTAGTATAAGAAGAAAATCGAAGTAATAATATATTATCTAAATTGACCTCTCAATTGTATCTGAAAAGGGTCAAGTGCATTGGTAACAAAGGGCTCAATAATTGATAGGACTCACAAGCCTCCACATGATGTACTGACATAAACCTTTACTCAAACTAAAGGGTACAGTATAGCAGGAGAAATAACATACCAACACAGAGGGTCTGACACTTCCAGGTGGAGACCCATGTTCATTTCTCAATTGCAGAAAATGTTCTTTGTCTTCAGATTATAAACCAACAAGATATATGTAAGGTGTGTTGTTTTCAAGGTTGCCAGTCAAAAGTTTATAGCAAGATTTTTATTACCCTACTGGTTCTGCAGCTAAAGCTAGGCTGTATAAGTTGAACTAGGTTAAACGAGTTTGAACCAAGTATAAACCATTAACATGTCCCTAAACCATGGAGACCATTTAGCACTGGCGACCTGTAGGGTAGTTTCAAATTGTAAGCTGTGCTCTACCAATAACTAATATATCTCATTTTTATCTTGGCCAAATGTCAGCACCAGACTTCCAGGCATTCCTGGAGATAAAAGCTGACCAACTGCAGCTGTAAGATAACCCTATCTAACACATAACTGGTGGTCTCTTCATTTCATTGAAAAGAAAACAAGAAGGCAGAACCAATAATCAGTTCTCTCAAGTTTCTTCTTGAAAGAGCCAAAATTAGAATCCATCGATTGATAGATATTCAGCCCAAAATCATCTAATGGAACACACAATATCTTTGGAAAAATGTCTGATATTTTAAATTTGACTAGAATTAAATAGCCTATACATTCATGATTCTTTTGGCTGGAATAATAAATATTTGCAAAGCCAACACAATAGAGAATCTCAGTTTACAGTAGCATCCAACTTTGCCTGTGTTGAGTTTATAGTCTAAGAGCTTATAGTGTTCATATAGTCACTTAGTAAATAGACAATTCTTATTAGGAGCTCTGTACGCTTTAGAACTCATTGGCCTAATTGGATACTTATAAAAGAGAAAAAAATCACAGGCAAAATCATGGTATCAAGGAAGCAAAATATTTGCTCATTGTAAATGAATAATCTCTATAGTAAGTATTTAAGCCAAATAGAGACAATATCTTTCCAGACTCTGTCCACCTCTTTTTTATTGACTTATTCCAAGTAACACCATGTGCTTCTAACATAAAGCCATTTTTTCTTGCTTTTAAAAACTGGAGGCCTTATTGCTTCTTGATCTCAACTTCATAGAAAAAGAAATGCACTTACCATAGCAGGTTTTCTAGGTCACAGAGAGTCCATTGTGTTCTTTGAGCAAAAAATGCAAAAAAATTTTTTACTCTAAGTTTGTGAAAAATGTAACAGGTAATATAAAAAGTTGCCTTTTACTTTTCCACTTTTGTTTATTAGTTTAATTAAAATATTCTCCACATCATTTAAATATCTTCCACATCTACATCATCACATGATGGTATTCAATGGTGTACCCATTGCTCTGAGAGATGACCTGGGCTGGCATGCTTCTCATCTTGTTTTAACAGAAGTTTTAATAACTGGATGAAGTGTTATTCTTAATTGAAAGCGTATTATTATAGGTCATAGGTAGCTTTCATATCGCTCATTCAGTATAGACATCTTCCTTAAATCCCTATCTAAAAGATGCAATTCAAAGTATGAAAAAGAATCAGAAATGTGACATTCTAAAGTAGATATTTATTGCGATGCTATTTCTCTTTCTCTGGACTGAGTCCATTTTATTACTTCCTCTGTGTTTTGAGTGCTTACCATTTCTTTTCCTTCCCAGTTTTTGTTATTAGTTCTCACAACTGAGGACCAGAAAGTACATCAAACTTATTTTCCATTCTCCTAGGTGTTGTAGTTCTTGAGGAAAGAACCCCATTTTTTTTTCCAGCTAACTCACAGTGAAGTGGCTAAGGAATAAAGTACCCTAGAAATAAGAGCTCCTACACAGTGTCTGCTATATCCAGAGTTAAATTATCTTGGATCACTGTGGTAATTCGCAGTATCTATTCCTGTTGGTAGTAAATCTTAACAGATGCATCTATGTATTTAAACCATCCACAGATTGATCTGTCTGAATCCAGATGTCAAGAAGCTGTAGAGCATCAGAAGCAACAGATGTCAAGAAGAAAGAAATTTCAAAGGCCCAACAGGATTTCCAATAGATATTAATCCCAACCCTCACACACTAAGACATCCTAAGGGAGTAAAAGCATATTATCTGATATTCTTTTTTTGTTTATTTCCCTACTCAACAAATATTTATTTAATGCTTACCATGTGGCAGGCTTATAATGTTAGAAATACTAGATATACAGTGTCCTCTTGGAGTTTGTATTTCAGTGGTAGGAGCCATTCGATAAAAAATATATATAATTAAAAATAACGCTAATTATTGTAGAGAACAATAAAGTACAGAAGAAGAATAGGGAGAATTGAGATGAGAGTATTATTAGTTATGGAGCAGGACAGGTGAGAAGGTTACAATTATCTAGAAATATCTAGTAAGTAGGAACCAAGATTTGTGTTTGGGGGGTACATGGGCATTCAGATAGAGGAAACTACAGGAAAACTTTGCTTGGCTCAAAGTTTAAATTTTCTTGGTGTTGCTTTGCTAAAGTCAGCAGTAGCATAGCAAGCTATAAAAGCTTGACAAAGCTGTTCATAGTAGTTTAGCATTTTTCTCCATTTTTAATCTTTAAAACTATTTGAACAAAACAAAATTACATTTTAAAATATTATTATTGTGAAACAATTCATAATTCTTAATAAAGTAAATAGACTATGACAAACATCCACATACTCACTATTACCATCAGGGCAATCTAAAATCCATCATTACCCCAGTAGTACTGAGGAGTCTCTCAGTTCTTTTTGCTGAGGAAGGCTTTAGCCCTGTGGAATTCTGGAGGTAAAAAGACAAAACAGAGTATGCTCCAAAGGAGGGGTGGGTTACAGTGAGGGCTGTAACCTTGTGGAAGTGGGGATGTCTGTATTATATTAGGGCCATGATGGGAGGTTACAGGTGGTCCTAGATGATTGGCACATAAGGTCATTTTGATTAACATTTTGCTATTATATAACTCTCCGTGTACTGCACATGCGGTTACCCAGAATTCAGCCTGTTGCAATTAGATTCATGAACTTCCAGGCATAGGCTTGATATTATAATGACAGTATAATGAGGCTGAGGTGAAAAGAAGGTCAGAGTAGTCCTTACTGCACAAGTGTCTGTAGCCAGATTAAACCAGCTATAGGTTTATGGCCCTTCATTCCTTTGTTCCTCAGGATGCAGAGGCAATTTATATCTATAAAATGGATGTTCCAGGGAGGTCCTAAGGTAGGTCTCTAGACTGGGCCTTTATTCCTTTATTCTCTCATCTCTTATGTCTGCCTAACCACCTAACATCACAACCTAGGTTTAAATTTAATCTCAATTTTTTGTCATTTTTTCCAAAATTCTTTCAAGGAAGTAAAGCATCAAAGAGACAATGAAGTCATTTATGTACCTATGTTACTTAGGGTTTATTGTTTCAAGAAACATTAAATAGCGTGAGGGCCAGATTGTTGACTGATGCTTGCACTAAGAATGTGAACATGTTTCTTAGCATACAATAGATTCATCAAAGAGCAGAAACAGCCCATCCGGAATCAGCACAAAGAGAGTTATCACAATGAAAAAGGACAAAGCTACCAGGGAGGGGACACTACAAAAAAATCTTCAAATGCTAGGGATTCATTCAACTTTCTACACAGGTAGTCTACAAATGCACAGATCTAACAAGGAGCAACCACAAAGTTTGCTATATTCTCTGATGATAGAATGAGATGCAAACACACCGAGGAGATCCTTGGCCAAAAAATGGTGCTCAGGCAGTAAATAGTACAGAAAGCCACAGAGATCCATCCAGTAGGAGAAATGTTCTGTGAAAGCCTACACAAATACGTGAAAGGAATTGAGTTGATCATGAATATATAAACTTTCGATGAAGAGACCATGTAGAAACAAGGAAGGACATACTTAGCCGGAATATATAGAAACAGGGTTTGCTGCCTTAATCAACATGTAGTAG
>NW_011888791.1:5089687-5104183 GCF_000151845.1 Pteropus vampyrus
AGGGCTTAGACTTCGCTTTTACCATTGCAATTCAAATCTTGTCCAGCTGATAGCTTTCATATTAGAAGTAAAGTCAGGCCTGAAGACAATGTCGAAAACAAATATAAGATATTGGAATAGTTTTTAAAATAAACATTATCTCATGTCCTAAACAAAGTGGAGAATTTTTCCCAACCAGTGCTTTTTTTTTTTTTACTTCTTTTTGCAAACCAAATTGTTAGATCTGTGAAGATATAAATAGGTTATTCTTTGTATGTGACAAGCTTGTCTTAAATCCTTTATAATTTTTTTAATTAACATGTAGCAAGAAATAGGCCTCTGAACATTAAGAACCACAAAACAATAAAAGAAGTAAACCCTTTGGTTGAAAAGCTCTAATTCCCATGTTAAAGTCTCATTCACAGCCTAATTGTAACCCAATTACAAAAATTAAGATAAGTAGAAACAGCTGGAACAGAAGGCACTGGGAGTGAAGTGTACCCTCTGCACTCATTATTTGACGGAGATCATTACCCAACTCTACACACAGTGCATGATGTTTAATATGATTGGGCTAATTTACATCCGAAAAGAATAAGAACACCTTATGTAAAGAAATGACTGACCTATTAGCTCTGATTCTTTAAACACTCTATTACCTGATGTTTCAAGTACAATATTGTGATAAAAAACCTAGGAAATACTGTTAGTCCTCTTTCAATATCTCTCCACAGCATTCCTCTTTTACCTTTTGGTCAAAGCATTTTCTTTGTTCTGTGAGTGTTTTAATCAAAGATGCAACACTGAGAAATCCAGTGTTCAATTGTATGTGTGGTTAGTGTTAAAGAGAAAATAAAGGCTTGGTTTGAATTTTACATTGGTAATTACATAAATTACATAAGTCTTGCAATTCAGGGAACTCTCACATTGAGGAAAATCTCACATTGTTACAGCATGTTAAGAATACAAGTTATGCAACATAAGGAAAAAATTTTTTCTTTTCATTTTATCTATATGAAATGATAGGTGTTAACTAAACTTGTGGTGATTATTTCACTATATATATATATATATATATATATATATATATATAAATCAAACCATTATGTTGTACACCTTAAACTTATATAGTGATGTGTGTCAATTATTTCTTAATAAAGAACACAATTTGGGAAGTTAACAATAATGATTTAAGCTCTCCAAGATTTACTCTCTTCTTGTGCAAGTAATAGGCATAACAGTGCATAGCTCACAGGGCCGTGGAGAGAATTAAGAGAAATAATTCATGTAAAACACTTGGATTGTGCCTGGCCCATGAAACTGCTCAATAAATATTAGTAATCTTTATGTACTGGGACACAACACTTTGATTATTATGATTCATAATCTCTTTTCTTTGAGATCAACTAGACAAGTAAAATGGATTATTATTAATAGATTATACAGTGTGTATATACAGGACAATTCACTAACCCAGCAGGCCCCATGTATAATTTTGCTGTGTAATTTAGGAAAACAAGTAAGATAAGTGACAGGAAAAAATAATGCTTTTGGTATATACGTCAGCAATATTAATATAAACTAGTTTTAATGAAGACATAGTTTCAAATTCTCTTGGTGTGTTTTTATTTTGGAAACACAAATAAATTACATTTTCTTGCCTGACTTTGTGTTTAGTTGTTATCTATGGCATCTATATTTTGAGTGGATAAAGTAACGGTAAGGACTAAAAAATATATAATACTTGTCCTCCCACCAAAGTTCTTCTAGCTGAGCTAATAATCAAATTAACAGAGACTGATTAAAAGAAGAAAATCAAACTTTTAATACACATGCACAGGGAATTCACATAAGCATGATTTCCAATATTGGGTATATATGTCATTTTAAACAAAGAAGAAGAGAGGGGGAATGGGGTCTTAGATTTCAAAAGTGAGACTGAGTGATTTCTAGGTAGTTGAGGAAGAGTAGAACATACCCGGCAGGCAAAATCTTGCCGGGCAACTTGGAAACAATGGGACATGGTGAGTATCTAGCTAACAGCCCCTGCCTGATGTCCTCTTATTTACCATACTTAATTCAAATTAGGCTAAGGCAGCATTGTAAGATTTCTTCCCTGAAGCAGATTTCTCTGTCTAAATCTCTTGAGCAGGAAAAGGAGCAGGATCGAAGTTTTTTCTGAGTATTGTCTCTTAATTAAAAACTTAAAGTCAATATCCCAAAAGGTAGCTTCAGGGTGGCAAAACTTTGGTTCCCTTCATGAGGAAATATAATCGTGCAATAATATAATACATAATATCTAAGGACCACAGATTCCTGTCCCCTTCTAAACATACACTGCCAGCGCTGAGCTGATTGAGAAGGGAAGATTTCAGTGGTGAGACTCACAGTTGGAAGAATACACAAGAGGCCGACATGAGAATGAAATGGCAGGCACAAACTTTATTGTGGGGAGCGCAGTTCTGTTGGGGGAAGTGCAGTCTATTGCAGGGAGTGGGCTTCTGCTTCTGCTTCTGCTTTTCTTCTGCTCCCCTTTCTTGTGCTCCCCTCGTATTCCCCAGGGGACCGCATGGCTCCACACACATCAGAGTACAATAGTGGCATTCAGCCACACATGTGTGATACAATAAGCTGAATTATTTTTACATATTTTTTTAGGTGCAGGTGCCCTACTACACTAATGTAACATTCTAAATCCGGAGTCCTAGTACTAGCTGTGAGCCTGGATCACAGCCAGACCTGGAACCAGTCAGGCCTGGGACACATACACATACACACACACACACACACACACACTACACCACACATTCTAACACATATTTATGGAAAATATGGCCATCTAAAAAAATCGATGGGCAAAGTCTGGTAACTTTATCTAGTATATAATACTACCATGACTTTGCAATTTGATCAGGACTGAAAACAATTCAGTTTCCTGGGAGGTAGGGTTGCTTCATGGAATTAGCCAGGGGTTCACTTAGCTCACTGATCAATTCGGTCATCTTGTTTGATATGATAACTCTAAAGAGGGAATCTGCCAGTGTCAGTAGCCTCAAGCATTTCTGTGGTTAACATTGAAATGATAGCTTTTTGGTGTTATAACCATTTCAGAGTTGGAGAGAGTTCTCAGATTCTATAAGAAAATGAACCACTAGCTATATTTTGTAATACTAGAAAAAAAAAAAAGGAAAAAAAAAATAATGTGCTCTCTGGTACATATGTAATGTATTATATCCACAGGATAAATGGGCTAAAATTCCATTTCTGATATAGCAACCTCAGATCCAGGATAATAAAATTAATATATTCATGACTGTGACCAGATTTGGATTAACATAGCTAAAGGTAAAGTTTTACCCCTTGTATTTATGCTTCTAGACAACCTAATACTTAATTTTTGGGGGGTGGGAGATATCTATTTCCAATACCCCCAGGGAATATGCATAAATAGTAATGTTCATCTACTTAAAAGTGAAATGGAAGCATTGCTGCATTTCTTTCATGACTAATGGAAATACAAATAAATAGTTTCTAACTAGGTAAGCCTCACTAGTTTAGTTTTATACTCCACAAGCCTGATTATTTATAGTCCATCTATTTCCATACTAACTATAAAACAACCAAATAGTCAATGAAATGTGACTATTATCTCGAAGATTGGTTACCAGATTAGTTTGCACATGTTGTTTAAATTGTTTTTATTTTCAGTAGTTATTATTTTTTAAGAACCAAAAAGAAAATAATTGAACACGCATAGTATTAAGACATAAATATGGTATGCGGAGAAAGAAAGATGGCAGTAGTCAGGTTCCCTCCTGATACCCTTAGTAGCTTCTGAGTGGAAGTGACTCAGCACTTCTCCCCCTTATGTAACCATGTGCCCAGTAGTATGCCCTGGCTTCCATTATCTGGCAGTGTGCCTCTATTGTTTAACCTGCTTGTAAAAGGTGCTGCCACCCTGAGCGGTAGGCTGTGCCCTTACAGGAATAAAGAGCTATGTCACAGCTGCCTACAGGTCCCCAAATTTTCTTTCAACTGCCCGAGCTTCATACCCCCTACTTTGGAACCTCGAATCTACAGCAACACATATGGTTCTTAAGGAAAAAAAGAGTGATTTCAAATAACAGTGAATTTGAAAATAGTCATTGCTATTTTAAAGACCAATATTTAGCAATTAAATATATAAATTAATCATTATTAAGATAAAATAGATTAAGAAAAAATTTGTAAAAATGTCCCTGGGTTCTCTGATTTGCCACGCAAAACCTCCGCCCTTCTTAGTTCTGCCTATGGTGCAATGCCTTACCTCAAACTCCAATGCAGGTCTGGGGAAGTAAAAAATAGTATGGGGCCTGTATGAGAACTGTGTATCAAGGGTAAGAAGTGAAGGGAAAAGCTTTCACAACTACTGCTTTCTGTGCATCATTTGCAGGAAAAATTCAGACAGCACAACAGTGGCAATTCATGATGATGAGATTACCTCAGATCCTGCTACGGAAAGACATTTCAGCCAAAAGGCATTGATTACCTGGGGCGCTCACAAGATCAAAGTGGACAGTGGTGAGATTCTGGGCATCAAGCCAGAGAGTGTTCAACCTCACAATGAATCCAAACACTTCTAAATTTGCTCGGAAATATAAAGATACTGAGAAGTATTCCAGATGTGAGGATTCCACATATGCTGCTGAGAAGATTAATTAGAGCTGGAAAGGCCTGGCACAAAAGCTGTTTCTGATGTGCCAAATGAAGGAATAGTCTTGAATCAATAACCCCTAGAAAGAAGGTGAAATCTATTGTAAAGAATGCTATACAAAGAACTTTGGGCCCAAAGGATTTCGATATAGCCAAGGAGTAGGACTCCTTGTTTATGCTCACTAAAGGTGTAAACCCTGAACAAATCACGCACTGAGAATCTCTACATAATATAGGCACAGATAATCTAACACTAAACTACTGTGCAATTCTACCAGCACTTAACTTGCATATTACCATTGCATATTACCATATCTTGGATAGGCTGGCTGACTAGGAGGAACAGGAAGCTGTATCCTTTTGCTTTATTCATTAACATTTTCAAGAAACATTTTTTCTACATTTCAAATAAAACTTCACAAAAAAAATTCCCAATGCAATATTTACTATTCAAATATATTATTTAAAAAACATCAAAATTAAAAGTAAATAAACATAACTTCTATTCCATTAAGTTTCAACCTTATTTACATAGTTTTGCAATTGGGACTGGACCATTAGTTTCAATAAATCTCTAGCATCTATAAATTTTATCTGGCTTAATTTTCTCACGAACTTTTTAAAACACATGTAAGCTATAAAATGCACCAAAGAAAAATTCAGATTTTCTAAGAGGTCAAAAGCTGAGTTTGGGGAGTCTTCACCAACCGTAATTGCCAGGGGTTATGGAAAAGAGTAGGGAGGGTAAAACAGAATATTTTTCCAGAGAACGTATACTCTCTAAGATAAGTAGGATCTAATTCTTTTAAATATATGCTGCACATTTTCTTCATCTCTCATTCCCTCAAAATTTCTACCAATTCTTTTATTGTCTTCAATATGTGTTTAAATACCTACTCTTTGTAAAGAGATTTTTCTGCTGATTTTATCAAACCTAACTCACTAATTTAGTGTTTTCTCCCCCACCGATGGACTTAGAAATCTGTTTGTTCCTTTGCTTATGATATCTCTGTTTGTTTAGAACATTCTTTCCCTTCTTTTCTTCTAATTAACTCCTATTCATTCTTTTAGACTGAGTTTTGATCTCACTTCATGTAAGTCAGGATTGCTACTTTACATTGTAGTAATGAATCATCCCAATTCTCATGGCTAAAAATATCAAATGCTTATTTTTCATCCATGTCATATATCTGATGTATGTTGGCAGTAGGTTCTGTTATAATACAGGCCCTATCTCATTCTTTCAGGATTTCTACGGCAGTTAAGAGGGAAGAAAATGCAATATACCATGCACTGGTTCTTCACGCTTCCACTCAAAAGGTGACATCACCTCTGCCTACATTTCACAAACTGAAGCAAATTGCCTAAACATACCTAACAAAAACAGGGATACAAGTGCAATCCTACAGCATACCCAAGAGAGTGACCAGGTATTTGTGACCACCACTATGATTATCAAGGGATTAAAAAGTGTGTCATATTTGTCACGATATGCCCTGGTTATACAACTTTTAGATTCTGTATATCCTGAGTGCCTATTCTATGTCTAACAATTTCTAAGTTATGTATTACTGTTAGGTAGTTAGGTAGACATGAGTGACTGGGGAATGAAGGCCCCACCCAAAGACCTCCCTTTGGACCTCCCTGGAACATCCATTTTATGGTTATAAATTACCTCTTTATCCTAAGACACAAAAGAGGAAGAAGCCATAAACTAGTAGCCAGTTTAATCTGGCTGTGACTGGTGAGCAATCAGTCCTACACTAACCTCCCTGTGACCTAGCCTCATCATACCATTGTTATAATATCATGCATATGCCTGGAAGTTCATGAATCTAATTATAACAGACTGAATTCTGGGTAACTGCAAAGGCTTATATAACAGCCAAATGTCAACCAAAATGACCTCACATGCCAATGATTTAGCACCACCCTTGTAACTTCCCATCATAGCCCTAATATAATACAGAACTTCCCACTTCTGCTGTTACAGAAGTGTAACCTCTCTTTACTGTAACCTGCCCCTTCCTCAGAGCATACTTTAATCACACCTTTTTTTCCCACGGCTATAGCCCTCTTTGGCGTACTCCCATTTCTCTCTTGAAATGTACCGTAATAAATCTTACTTTTTAAAAATCTCGCTGATCTGTAATTCTTTATTGCATCAGAGCTGAGGACCCATTAGGGTTACCAGTGCAATGTTGGATTTAGATCGCCCCAATAGTAACTTTACTAATAACATACTATCCTCGCTCTTGAGGAGAACAAGAAATCAAAACTCCAACCATCTTCTAACTTACAAAACCTGAACATGCTTGAAGAATCAATAGGACTTTGAGATATTTTTTTCTTTCCTTTTTATTTTTTAACCTGGAGGAAAAACATTTAGCAAATAATGAGTTATTATCATTAAGGGTAAAATCGCATTGAAAATAAAGGTAAAAGTGAGCACGGAGTGAAAAAAAGTCTATTGCCTGGCTAATTAGCCTTCCATTTTCTAAGGCGGGAATATATTCAGACAAAACTTGTCATAACATAGAGGAGGAACCTAATTGTCACATCGGATCATATAAAACATAAATGAGATTTCCAGAAATAATTTTCATTTTATTTTTGACTATGGTATAGCACAATACTTAAATTCCCCTCTAAGAGGGAAACACTTTCTTCTTTGCTCAAATATAGAGGACTGTGGAGGTGTTAATGACAGATCTGATTATGCACCAAGAGTATAGTGACATCTGTAAATGGGCAAAGATTCTCAAAGGCTGACTGACAACTCTGCTTTAGCAGATAGTTGTTAGAAGGGAAAAATGAGTTTCTGTTATCACTTGTCACTACTTCTTTCATGAACACTATCTGGATCTGACTGCTAGTACTCCCCTCTCACCTCCGTTGTACCCAAATAAAGTTACACAATAGTGCTAAAGAGAACCTCTGTCTTTTGTGTTGGTGGTACATCTGTGCCCAGCATACAGATTCTTTCTTCCCGGGTTCTAGTCATGTGATTAAATGATTTTCTTGGTCTTCTAACTGCATTATATTGTTTTTATGTTTTATTATTTTACATTAGCTTCGTTAAAGCTCATAATGTTAGTAAGTTTTTGTCTAACTTAATTTTCCTGCTCACTTCTTTAAATATATGAGAAATGTTCTTAAATTAATGAAGCTAGGTAGACATATGGCAAAACTACTTTACAGAAAGATAAATGAAGAGTCTTAAGAAAACAAAATCATGTTTTCATTCGCATAACAAGGAAGAGGGTCCCAAGCTTTTCTTTAATATAATTTAAAACAAAAATTGTAAATTATAAATTAATCAAGTTAAGATTACTGTATTGATTGTTACCTATTGCAATTCCCTTAGTGTCTTGAGCATAGTGGATTCTTAGTAAACATGGCTCCTTGAGAATAATGCTCATCATTCAGAGTATGATGATAATAAAGTCTTGATAATGTAACAATGTTGCAGCCAATTCAGCTCCATCTTACTGTCCAATAGCTCTGAAGAACTTGATGTAGACAAGCATCAGGACAAGATAATGTAGTAAAGTATTTGCCACCCTGATTCACTTTAGGAAATTACATAAGCTCACATTTCAATGCATTTCTAGCATTGTGTACCATACTGCTATTCATTTACAACAACAAAACAACAAAAAAACAAAAACACTTTAGGATATCTCTCCTCTAGGCTTTTATGCTAATACCATTTCTCCATTGTCTTTTATTTAGGTAGATTATATATGGATTGTTTTGGCAATCTCAGTAAGACAGAAAAATTGACTCTCAATTTTTCACATCTTTTGGTTCTCATCATAGGGTTCAGCTAGCAATAAACTTGCTTTCTCAGAATGAAAAAGATATTCGAATAACTGTAAAACACCATCCATGTAAAAGTCAAAAAAGAAACTAATCAATGACGAATGCTATAATTTTAAAGATTTGCACTCTGATTTGAAAAATATTCCTTCTCTTGCAATACTTGCAGAAGTAAAACCCAAGATGCTAGTGTCTCTCTCAAATTTGCTAAATGTGCAATTCTGATTAATAGAAATATGGTAACTTTTATTTGCTGGCACAATTTCATATTAAGTAGACAGTTTTAGCATTTTCAGGTTTATTTCTATTGAAAAAAGTAAAAAAGAAAATTATTGTTTGTTAACCATTCACAATTAACTATTGTACATAAAAAAGGTTCATAATTCTATAGGAATTATATAATGCACTATGAATAAAGCAGTAAACTTTGCCATGAACCTCAACATCCTCTGGATGATGTGGTAAAGCAAATAACAGTTACCGTAGAAGGAGATGAGTGCCATTTTGAAGCAAGACAGGGCAAATTTCTAGGAGTGGGGGTGGGTGGGAAGCTGAAGCCCTGCACTGAGAGTTAGTTCTTGGCTGAGTTGCAAGGGAGAATTCAAATGAACGCCAAAATTAGGATCAAAAAGGAAAGTTTATTAGAGAAGGGATAACGCTCCACATACAGAGCGCGATCTCCTCTCAAAGGCAGAGAGTGAGAGAACTTAAAGAGACTCAGAGGGACAGAAACAATACAGAGAGATGAGGACAGTGAGTGAGACAGAAAAAGAAGCCAAGGCCAGAAGACAAGATAGATGGCCTTGCCCGCCTCTCCCTTCCAAGAAGCAACTCTCTCTCTGGGCTTTGGAATTTTTCCCTGATCCCTTGCTCAGCCCTCTCCCCATAATAACCCAGCATGCACTAGAGCAGCAAGAGGGCCTTTGTGACAGAAGTTCGCAGTCTTCTCAGTGTGCCGGCTCTTGAATAAACCTGCTTTCCTTCTACCAAACTCTTATCTCCGGAGTTACTGAATTATGGACAGCAAGCAGTTGGACCTGAGTTTAGTAACAATGCTTAAATATAACAAATCCAGAATGGAAAAGGATTAAGTCATAAAGTGCTGTCACCATCTAAAATTATAGTAATTAGTTGTGTATATGATATAGAATAAAAAAAGAGGTCTACTCTAAAATTAGAAACTGGAAATTATTGGTATTCCTAAAGGAACTTGAAATGATGAAATTTTTAAAACAATTTTGAGAGATTGTGTACAGTGAGTAGAGAATAAGGCTAAAAACAGAACCTTAAGAAAAGTAACATAAAAATAATAAGCAGGAAAAAATACTGAAAGCAAACTAACAAAAAATAAGAGACATAGGTGGAAAACTAGAAAAGTAGATATCATAGAAGCCTATAGGAATGTTTTTCAAGAAGCAACATGTTGTCAATGGTGCTAATGTTGCTGAAAGATGAAGTAAAATAAGAACCGAGAATTTTGTGATGAAAATTCATGGTGGCCTTGATGAAATTAGTTTACATAAAATGTGTGTGTGTATTTATGTAAGGTGATGAGGAAAAAATATTGTGTAGACAACTCAGAAAGATTGGCTCTGAAGAAGTCGGAAATGAGATATTAAAATTGAGTTAAAGAATCGGGATAGAAAAGAAATGAGCCTTGAATAATGGCAATAGGAAAATGTGGTAGACAGAATAATGGTTCCCCGAATGTGTTTATATCTTAATTCTAAAACCTGGGCATGTGTTACCTTACATAGCAAAAGTGACTTTGCAGATTTATTAAGATAGTGTCTTGATATAGAAAGATATTCCTGGATTATTTGGATGGATTCAATATAATAAGTGTTCTCACAAAGGGAAGACAGACATGTCAGACCCAGAGAAGAAGATGAGATGATGGTCTCAGAGTTTGAAAACATATGACTGCTAACTGGGGACCACAAGTGAAGAAACCCAGGCAGTCTCGAAGACTTGGAAAAGGCAAGGAAATGGATTCTTCCTTGATTTTAGCTGACACCTTGATTTTAGCGATCTAAGACCAATTAAGACTTTAGACCTCCAGAACTATAAGATGAATTTGTCTTGTTCTAAACCACTAAATTTATAGTAATTTGTTACCACAACAATATCAAAATAATACAGAGGGTATTAGTAATAGAGGGAAAAAAAAATGTGAACTATAGAGAAGGGCAGTCAATGGTGGGATAGTCCTGAGAAGCAAAAGATGCTATCAGAAGCTGACGAGGAGCATCGAGCTTGGGCAGAAGGAATAGAACCAAAGGGTGAGGGTGTGGAGCAGCCTGGGGTTAAGGAGGATAGAAGCTGGTGGAGTCTGAAAAGAAAAGGAACAGTGTCATATGGGAGGTTTGAGAAGAGAAATAGAGGTTTGAAGTAATTGAAGAATGGAAAATATAGAGAATTTTCAGAAAGTGTTGAAGGCCTTATGGAGATGGAAGTCAACACATATAGAGTAGCACCTGCCTGCTTGGTTATGTTATTTTATTTTTAATTGTTCATAAGTTCATGTTCAGAAAAGTCAGAGGGTTAGACTAATTTTTACATGAGACATTAGAGCAAAGGAAATGATGCCATTGGCAAGAATATGGCCATAGGCTATCTGCTCTAAACTGCTGCTAAGAGAAGTTGAGACGTTTACTCAAAGATGCACAGCTAATAAAAAAGACCAATCTTATAAACCCCCATCAATTCTGATCTCAAAGTTCATATTCTCAGCTGCTTTCTCAGGTATCTGCCATTATATAGCAAATTTAATAGGAATGTAAAATCTTGTGGCAAATAAGAGACCAAAAAACAAACAAACAAACAAAAAACAAAGAGATTGGAATCACCACAAACTCAGTTTTGTTTCTACAAATAATCTTGAGTTGATTATTTTAACACAAATTTAGAATTATTCCACAATTTATAAATATAACTATTGCTATAGAATTGGGATGTAATGCTACTCAGCATACAGAATACTTTGCAAATATTTCATTTATTGAAATAGATTAAATATTTTGAGAAATATGTTTTACCTTACTGGTAATAACTAAATGCAGAAAAAACTTTCAAAGTTTTATTTAGGTATATTTTTTAACATAAAATTTAAAAAACGTATTATTTGAAATTCCTCCAGATAGTAGATTTGGGCTAGGAAGAGCAAGAATATTCATTTCTGGTCTGCTCAGGGTCCCTGTCTTTAAAGATTTATTTTACCATTGTCTTTATTAATGATTAGTTTAGGCGGGTTCGAAAATACCTTCTGAACCCCAGTGATAGGCAGATGCACATATCTGACTAATCACAGTTCTTCATTCCATGGACAAGAAATTAGTCCAAATATCATTGTATGTTGGGATTTTCACTAGAGAAAACCGGAAAAACACATGCTTTTTATTTTCCTCTCTCTGTCATGCCAACCTCCAAGGAACATATAAATTGGCAGTTGCCTGGGGAAACTCGATGCTTTACTTGAACAGCATCTATCTGAGAATGAAGTCAAGCAAAGCTGAGAAAAGGAGAAATAGATAAAGACTTTCCATGACTCTGAATTCCTGAAGTCAACCATGCCTGAAGATAGTGCTAGTCCTTGGAGTCAAAAAGCTCTTTTTGTGCCAAGGATAGATTGAGTTCTATTGTCATTTTTAACCAAAGTGCCATGACTGAAAAAACAAAGTAATTTTTGCCTTTATTAAGGTTAGTATTAAAACTCAATGGAAAAATCTGTTAGTTTGTTTTCTCTCTATGAATGTCTTACTCATGTTACTATTTCAACAATGGTTTATGTCAGAAATAATTTTTACACAGTTTCAAGTGCTGTGCAAATTTATTTAAATTACAATGTAGCAGATGCATCCAAAAGCTTAAGTTACAACAGGACTGAGTGTGAACTTAAAAATCCTGAACCAAGGAAAAAATAAGCACAGAGCATAATTAGAAATTTGAGGAAATGACATTAGTTTTTTTCATTAGGATAATTATTAATCTGTCTATATAGTCACATAATCCGAAAACATAATATGAGGTAAATAATCAATTCTTGAAATTTAATCCTGTTTATTAAATGTGACAATTTAAAGGGAAGGATTTTTCATACAGCTTATACCAATTTATATTTCTATATTTAAGCTGTTATTTGTATGGTATTTTTCTCTATATCACTCTTTAACATCTACAATGTAAGTTAACATTAAAGAATATGTATCATAAATCATGCAACATTTAAAATATTTTTAGAATATTAAAGATAAAATGTTTATATATTAAGCAGCAAATAATATTTAAGCTCATGTAATTTCTTGCCTATTATAAGGAGAATTAATATTAATGCCAAACAATTATAACTTAATTTCTCAATTAATAACCTTACTAAAATTTTTTCTAATAAGGAAGAATATCAGCTATATTTAGCTTTGTTAGGAAAACTCCCAAACTTCTATGACCTAATATCCTTAGGGATTTTAAAGATTATAAATGAGATAAATTCACTGGATGCTGATTTGTGGTTTAGCTGACTTCCATCTTCAATTATTATTTTTTTGTTACTGAGATGTCAGTTTGAGAGTACAGTAGAATATAGCGTTATGAATAATGCAAGACAAGCCATGTTAATATGCAGCTAAGTAAATTATCATATGGGAAATATAGTCTATGTGGTAAAGGTTATAGTAGGTAAGAAAACACACGTATGCTAATATCACAGCAAGGGAAGTTCACTCTAAATATCCTCCTGAGAGTTAGTGGGCGAAGGCATTAGATCATTTCTTGGAAGGATTTTTATCTATATATTTTCATTGACACTTATTTATTGCAACAATTTTGGTTTGTTTTTATATTTACTATCACTATCAATAATTTTCTACAATAATTTTATTTTTAATAGTTACATTTGATAATTTTCATCTGTAAACATCAAAAATAGAGTCTATTTTCTATTTATTTCTAAATTTACATTTATCATTCCTTAACAAGATGCATACTATCTTCATTGGGAAGAGTATACAAGTAATACTGGCTATCAAACATGAACTTATACAATCCAGTACAACTTCTATTGTTTTTTTCCTACTCACTTTTAATCACTAGACAGGCATGCATAAACGGATGGTCCCTTATCTTTTATAAATCAGTTACACAGGAATAAACAGTTCTTATTTTACAAAGAAAAGAGTGTGTAAACTAAAGAGCTCCTTCTGGCCACCCAATCTGGCTACTGCACACATTTATCTCAAAGAATTCACCACTCTCTGTAATTTGATTAAGATTTAAGTATAGACAGACTAACTTGGGGAGAAACATTTAAAAAGTATCCATGTCTCTGAACTGGGCCCACATTAACTAAGCTCATATAGACTGATTGAAAAGAGCTCAAATGCTAATAGGCTAATTTGTAATAAAACTACAGTTGTGACAAGAATGCTGAAGTTAGCACTTTTTCTTCCTGCAGCCTAGTAACATGTAAAGTCAAATTATAATCCAAATAATGTTTAATAAAATGTACAAGAATGTGAAATATGACTCATATTCTTCCTCACTAAAGGCTAGTTATATCAAGTACCACATTATCATGATCACCAAACAGGCGATCATGAAAGCAGAATGAAGGAATTAGCAGATATCGAGAAATCTCTTTTAGCTACTAGCAACAAATACAATCCCTCAACTTGGGAAATCTTATTAAAGGAACACGGTTGTTAGATTCTACATATCCTTAAGACCAACATCAGAGAGACTCTGTTATGTTTACTTCTACTTATATTCCTCCCCACTGTGTCCAACATGTCCTTACAAGGTCTACCTTAGTGTGAAACTACATTATGTCTTTTTTTTTATAACACCAGAATAGTTATTTCATAGCATTTAGCAAAATTGTGTATTTAAATTAATTAAATAATTACTTAGTCAATGCCTCTTGAACTGTAAGCTTTCAAAGTCAGGGTTCTTAATTGTTTTGATCATTATTTTATACACTATACTTGACGCACAAGTAAGTACTTGGTA
>NW_011888791.1:5105208-5110787 GCF_000151845.1 Pteropus vampyrus
AGATAATGAGTGGGTCCACTTAGGAAGTTAAAAATAAAGTAATATGTATGTATGGCAAATAAGATCCTATTTTTCTATCTAAAGGCCTAAAAGCACAAGTCCAGGTATCTCAGTTAGAGTTCTCTAAAATGAATGAATAAGTACATAATCAAACAAACAAATCAGGGAGAGGTGTTACAGACAATGTAATTATTTAAGAATTTATACCTCATAAAGCTATGAAGAACTCATAGTGTAATGACAATTTAGTTTGCGATATATTTCAACTTATGTGTTTCTGAATGAGTTTATGTAACGGACTGATTTTTCATTAAACCATCTGATTCAGAGGTTTACCTAGATTTAAAATACACAGAAACTATCAAATATATAATATTTTTTATAGAAATACTCAAATTTCCCCAAAGTGATTTGTATTAGATGAAATATTTCCAGATTTTTGTGGGAACACATCTCTAATATAAAAATTTCTAAATTTAACTCAAAATATGTTTATTTTTTATGTTTTTTTCCAAGAATTGAGCAAATAAAACAAAAAGTCAAAGTTAATTTCTAACAGACAAAAAAGAGTAGTATAGATGTTTATATAGTACTATAGAATTATATTTTAATAGGGTTTGATTTATACAATAAAAAACATGCCATAATGCTATGCAAATAGTCAATAATGGGAGATAAACAGATACTACCACTAGAAAACAAAAGACATCGATTAACACATAGAATACTACATAAATACTGATGACTGTTAAGAACTGTGAAGGATCTGAAATTTTTACCTACTCACAAGCAATTTAGCCTGGCATCACAGTACAAATATTGATAGAAGGCACAAAACTCCTGGATTAGAGACAAAAGAGTTGACTACTCAGAAAAATAGCAGTAACCGAAATATCATCATTTTTTGCATCAGTTCCCAAGCCTCAGTTCTCACATGGCGGTGTAAAGAGAACCTGATGATAACTGCACAAATAATGTTTTTCATTACAAGAGAGAAACCCTGAGCATAGGCACCCTCAATATTTTGTACTGTACAGTCAGTATGACCATCTCTTTCTTAAGAAGGGGACATTATATTTCCCAACGTTGTTTGCTATACAGACAGCCTTGATAAGGCAGTCTGGAAAAAAGAGCAGTTAGAGCCTTGTTCTCAAGACATACATAAACATGGGAGATCCATGAAGAATTGTATCCCAACGATAACTCTTTAAAACAATTAAAAAATAATCACCATTGAGTATCTTAACAATCAATCAATTTAGATTCTGGAATAATCAATATACTTGCCCTTAACTTTTGGATAATGAAGGATGACCACTGTGAATATATCTACCCATGTCTGGAGTTCTTTTTACCTGACCACTGATTTACGACTCTGTCATTTCTGTGGAGTGATTTTTTAACTTTTAAAATAGAAACAGAATTTAAAGGTTTAGATACCAGGAAAAAAATAAGTCTATAACAGAGGAAAAGAAGATTAATGGATTTAGAGTTAAAAACATAGTAGCATCTCTGAAATGGATCTAATCTTAAAAGAAAACAGAAAGTCTATTAATGTAACTATCCCCATCTCCATCGCATGTGCTATGTACCTATTCAATCAAAACACAGACTTAGTGTGCAGAATGTGGCTCGTTACTCTTTTAAGAAACATAAGACGTTTCCAAAAATGATAAGAAAACTAAATTTTAAAGTATTAGAGTTTCTGAAGTAAAAAATTATATTTCTTTTGGAACTTTCATGTCTCACTTTTAAGACTCATCTTGCCCACATTCTGCACTAATAACTATCTCTGATGATACTCTAGAAATAGCAACATCTTCATTATCATATTTATACAAAAGAAATTCTAATGAAAATTATAATGAGCTTTTGAACTTTAGGTATTATAGCCTCTTTTTTAAAGCATTTTTATTCCCTTGATGATAATTCTGGGACATGACATATTCATTGACTCATTCTTTAATAAATAATCATTGAGCCTCTAGTATGTGCAAGTGACTGTTCTAGGCAAGAAAGCTCTAGGTCTTGTTTTTTTGTCAGAATAGAGAAAATCCTATTGGGACTGTATTTACATTAAGTAGAAAAGAAAAATAATATGGTATTTTGAAATAAAATGAATAAACGAGATAACACAATAAAATAATGGAACATGCCTACATGGTAAATGGAGGGCTTCTCTATAGTTGAGACATGAGCTGAATAATAAGAAATATAAAGGTATCAGTACTATGAAGTCTTCATGAAAAGCAGTTTAATGCAAAGAATGGGATGAACAAGTGCTAGGGCTCTAAGGTAAGGAAGAGGAACAAACAGGAAGTCTGTATGATTATAGGATGGTGAATAAAAACGAGTTAAGAATCAGGTAGAATGTGACAGCTGGTAGGCCTGAAGGCTGTATGTAGTAAGAAGTTTCGATTTGATTTTTTTTTAATGTAAAGTCACTGAAGAATTTTTACTGTTAGAGAGAGACATTAATTAGATTTTTAAAAAACATCATTCTGAATGCTATATGAAAAATGGAATGAATGCGAACTAGAAAATGAGACAAGAAAGTTGGTATACTTAGAAATATTTTAGTTATTCCTGAGAGCACTTAATAATGGGTCAGACAAAGAAAACATGAGTAAGAAAAATAAACGATGTTTCCCAAGTTATGGGCTTTGCAATGTGATTTACTAAGAAGGGGACTCCTGGGAAGAGATACAAGTAGTAATATGTATCGGACAAGCTATATTTGAGATGCCTATTAGATATCAAACTAATGATGTCTAATAAAATATTGGATTAGCAATATGAACATACAAATTGAGTAATCATCACAAATAAATATTATTTAAAACAACAGTGTTGGATACAATCATTCAGAATGGAGGATAAATAGAAAACAAAGTAAGTACTCTACCTTGACCCCTGGGACATACTCATATTTAAAGTTCTATTTAGGTCTATCCTGGAGAGGAGAAGAGAGAGGGGAAAGAAAAGTCAGGGATGTATGATTTTAAGGAATCTAAGAGAGAAACTACCCCCAGGAAGTAAGGGAGATTGATGAAGCTAAAGAAACATTGATAAGTTTGACCATGTGATTTTTTTTTCTTTATCATCATAGTTAGTTTAGTCTCAGTAGTTGTGGGGACAGAAGGCCAACTAAAATTTGTTGATGAGAAAATAGAACGTAAAAAAAAATCAGACACAAATTGTAGAGGATGCTTTGAAAGTTTTCTATGAAGAGGAATAGGAAATGAACTGTTATTGGATGGTTTGTATCATCAAAGAGAAGTTTGTGTTTTGGATAGTGAAGTTATAATTCATTTAGTAGGAAACACTAGATCAACTAATGTTAATAACCCAGTGGAGCAAGATAATTTGATGATTCAGAAGAAAGAGATGTATGGTGAGTAAGCTAAAATTTTGAGTAAAAACAAATTATATTATCCAGAACCACATAAAAAGAAGGGACTTTGATAATAGTAAGAAAATAAGAGAAAAGAAGATTAAGCACATAAATTTGTATTGGATCATAAATGCATTGGTTGAAAAATAATAGTTCATTTTTTGTGTTAGATTTTATTTACTCTCAGTGAAATATGAAGTGAAATTATTATCTGAGAGTAAAGGGTGGCAAGGAAAGGAGGTGGTGAGAACTTGAAAAATAAGGGAAAAGATACCACCAGAAAAATAGTTTCCTTTGCAGTGCTGTATGTTTTTTGCAATTGTTAAATAATAGTGAAATTTATCACCATGCTTGTGATATGTTCCCCCAGCTACCTCCAGACTTTAGTAGCATGTGCAGAGATGGAAGATCCTGCATTCAAGGATGATGAAGGCTGAGTGGGCAAGAAAGCTGTGAATATTTTCAATGCAGCCATTTTAATGATGTCAGTACATACAAATTAAGTGAAAATGAAAATGCAGACAAGAGCGTACTGATAATTGAACAAAATTAATACAGTAGAATAAGTTGGACTGGTAAAATGTGGCAGCAGGAAAGAAAAATGCTTAAAAAAGAGCTTTTAAAACTGGAGGACACCCTGTCTACTCCTAGATTTCAGGGAAGTAGGCAAAGCCTTATCTTCAGTGGAAGGTTAAATATTAGATAAAATTAGGAAACGAACAGAAGTGAAAGACTGAAGATTAATGGATTGTTAATTAATTATTCAGAGCTTCCAAGGGCATAGTGTTTCAAGCATGGCCCTCACAAAGAAGATGAAAGATGAGATTATAATAGGTGACGTCCAAAATGGGGAAAAAATTAGAGTACAGGTGATAATGCATAAACTGATGTGCTTGGTTTCTGAAAATTACAAATATTTTCCACAATAAACAATGATAAACAGTGGAATTTCAAATAATTGTGTCATTAAGCAAAATGGGCTATTAATTCAAACTTGTTATAGTTTCCTAGAATCATTAGTTTCTTTTTAAACTAAGGATGATATAACACAGCTAAATTGCAATGTGATAGCAGAAGTGTTCCCCCTAGATCCTGGAGCAATGTGGTTAAAACTATAAAATCACAAGTAAAGTAGACATAGCTTCAATTCTTACCTACAAACTTAATTGCTAGGAGAATCACATGACTTTAAAGCAAGAATTGTTTTTATTTGTTAAGAAAAGAATTTTTAAAATATATAGGGAAGATGGGTAATCACTTTTATTTTGCAGGGGTGATGTAAAGTTAAATACTAAGTAAAATAACATATAAGAAAGTACCCACAGAATGCCTAAATGTTATTTTCCTGTCCTGCCTTTCCCTTTCTCTGTGCCTCTTTTATCTCTCTCCCTTGCCCCCTAACACATTAGTTGCACACAGTGTGCAACTCAGTTACCAGCTAAATAATAATTATAATTTTAATAATTGACAGAAGTGGTATTCATATTGTTGATAGGCTGGCTCATAGTAAGTTATCTAGATATTTATCTATTTAATTACTAAAATGTATAATTGTGAACATAATAAATCTTCAGATCCAATAATTGCATCTTTTGTACTGAAGAGTTACGAATATCATTTTCATGACTTAGAAAGATGTTAAACATCTTTAACAATTTGGAGAGACAAATGTTAGTACTTTAGTTTTTTTCACTTTTTTTAAAAAAGAACGTTACGTTATAAGTGATTAGAAATTCATGATAAACAGAATTATCCACTTGTCAACAGAGTTCACTTGCACATGAAACAGTCACCAAAATAAGAAAGACAATGACATTTAGCCCATATTTTAAATGCCAGGGCTTTGACAATTTCTACTGTATGTCACAATTCTGTATGTCACTGCTGCTTTGTAAATTCTCGTCCGCTCTCCTGATTAATGTTTACTAAGCTCCCATAAAGAACATGACACTATACCTGGCATTGAATTTAATCATTTCTTCAAGCTGATGAATCAGCACTTTTGGATAAAAGGATGACCTAAAACATGAGTACAATGAAAAAGAAAAAAGCTTTCACCTGAGATAATCCATTTTCCTTTTCAATGCTTTTGTCTTTAAATTGCTGGCGATCAGGCTTTGTCTTTGCTTCCTCTCACTTCATAAAATGCTTCCTTCACATTGTCGGTATCATTCTTTATATATAT
>NW_011888791.1:5110982-5111378 GCF_000151845.1 Pteropus vampyrus
AGTGAAATAAGTCAGGCAAAGAAATACAAATATCATATGATTTCACTTATATGCAGAATCTAAAAAAACAAAATACATGAACAAACAAAACAGAAGCAAAGTCATAGATTCAGAGAATAAACTGAATATTGCCCACATCCTACAAACCAGAGGGGCCTTCCCCCGATACCCTCCAATACTAAACACTGTGGAGCCCCAGGGGAATCTGAGCAAATGCTACTGAAACTGTGCCTAACACTGACAGGGACAGAGACTGAGGGTAGCAAGCATGATGAAAGATCTATAAGGAAAAAAAAAAAGGCATTCTTAGGGCTTTATATAAAGCAGGTTTCCAAGAGCCTTAGACGCCACCTACTGGAAACCAGAAGAAAAGCACCTTTTTAGCAGACTAAGAGA
>NW_011888791.1:5111428-5111922 GCF_000151845.1 Pteropus vampyrus
TTAGGGCTTTATATAAAGCAGGTTTCCAAGAGCCTTAGACGCCACCTACTGGAAACCAGAAGAAAAGCACCTTTTTAGCAGACTAAGAGACCTTTATGTAATAAATCTTTCTGGAGAAAAAGCAGAATACACTTTCATTAACGCCTAGGCAGAGAAATAGTCCATTAAATACCATGAACAACCAGGGTAACAAGGAGCTCAGAAAAAAAAGAAAAATCTCTAGAAAATAAGCTTACAGAAATAGAAATATGTGACTTAAATGACAGAGAATTCAGGATGGTACCTCTGAAAAACTCAGTGAGATCAAAAATGGGTCATATCAACAATTTCAGGAATTGAAAAAACAACTAGATAAGCAGAATGAGTTTTTAGCAAGGAGATTGAACCCTCAAAGAGAAGAGACTAGATCTTCTGGGGATAAAAAACACACTGTAAGACTTGAAAAATGAAATATCAAGCTTGGGAAATAGAGTCAAACAACTGGAGGAAAGGAT
>NW_011888791.1:5111972-5118633 GCF_000151845.1 Pteropus vampyrus
AGACTAGATCTTCTGGGGATAAAAAACACACTGTAAGACTTGAAAAATGAAATATCAAGCTTGGGAAATAGAGTCAAACAACTGGAGGAAAGGATTAGTGATAATGAAGACAGAAATCTATAAATAAATCAGAAGGAAGAAGAGAGAAACCAAAGGATGAAAAATAATGAAAGAAAAATGCAAGAACTAGTTGATAACATCAGAACTAATTGATAACATCAGGAGAGGAAGCATAGAATAATGGACATTATCGAAGATGAGGAAAAGGAGCAGGGACTAGAAAGCATTTTCAGACAAATAGTTGATGAGAATTTCTTAAAGCTAAGGAATGAGCTGGAGCTTGGAATTTACGGTCAACGGAACAACCAATTATCTCAACCCAAAAAGGCCTTCACCAAGACACATCGTATTAACATTATCAAAACTCAATGACAAAGACAAAATTATCAGGGCAGCCAGGGAAAAGAAGATGGTAACTTACAAAGGAAAACCCATTAGATCATTGTCGGACTACTCAGCACAAACCTTACAAGCCAAAAATGAATGGAATCAAATATTTAAACTATTAAGTGAAAGGAACTACTAGCCTAGAATAATGTATCCAGCTAAGCTCTCCTTTAGATATGAAGAAGAAAATAAGACCTTTTCAGACAAACAAAAATTGAGAGAATTCTCCACTATGAGGCCTACACTACAGGAAATACTGAAAGAGGTCAGCTCACCTAAAACAAAATAACTGAACAAACAAACAAAAAAAACATAATTAGGAGTAAGGTGACTATCAGGCAAAAAGAAGCAGAGGAGTGCAACCATTACTAAGAACAGAGTATGAAAAGCTTAAACAATGAGAAGAGATTTGCTATAGAAAGATAGTAATGCATATTCAGCATACATAGGGACAAATTGAGACAACAATGACTGAAAAGGGGAGGATTCAAAGATCCAAATTTCCAAATAAGAATGGAGATAAGGCACACACAAAAGAAAACGAAGAACTGTATATATATGTATGTATGTATATAACAATCTTTTATGCATTCATAATTGTAACCACACACCAAAGATTCAAAATTGAAGTATATAACATAAAACAAGGAGAACCAGAGGGAAAACCCACAGAAGCCAATCAAAATAAAGAAAACAGAAACACAAGGACCAGGAAGCAATAGAAATACCGAGCTACCAGAAAGCAAAAGATAAAATGGTTATAAGAAGACATCGTATTTCAATAATCACCTTAAATGTAAATGGACTGAATCACCAATAAAAAGGCACAGAGTTGCAGATTGCATTAAAAAACAAAACCCAACTTTATACTGCTTCCAGGAGACACATCTCAGTTCCAAAAACAAAGATAGACTCAAAATGAAAGGGCGGAAAATGATATTTCAAGCAAATGGCATTCAGAGAAGAGTGGGAGTAGCGGTACTAATATCAGACGAAATAGACTTCAAAATAAAAAAGGTAAAGAAAGCTACTGAGGGACACTTCATAATGATAAAAGGAATCATGCACTTCCAATGATAAAAGGAAGACATAACACTTCCTAATATCTATACTCCCAATCAGGGAGCCCTGAAATGTGTAAAGCAATTACTAACAGAACTAAAGGGAGAAATAGACCAAAACACTATCGTAGTAGGAGACCAAAATACCCCACTGTTGGATATGGACAGATCATCCAAACAGAATATCATTAAGGAAATAACATCTTTAAATGATACATTAGACCAATTGGACATAACTGACATTTAAGAGCCTTCCATCCCAAAACAGCTGCTTATACATTCTACTCTAGTGTACGTGGAACATTCTCAAGAATTGACCACATACTGGGACACAGAGACAGCCTCAACAAATATAAGAGGGCTGAAATCATACCAACCGTATGCTCTGATCATAATGCTTTGCAACTAGAGATCAACTATAAAAAAAATCAGGAAGAACCACAAATACTTGGAGATTAAACAACATGCTACTGAAAAATAACTGAATCAGAGAAAAAATAAAAAGAGAGATCAAGAGATACATAGAAATGAATGATAATGATAGTACAACACATCAAAACTTTTGGGACACGGCAAAAGTGGTCATAAAAGGAAAGTTCATATCACTACAGGCCTATCTCCAAAAACAAGAACGAACCCAAATAAACAACCTAACACTTCATCTTAAAAAACTAAAAAAGGAAACAAATGAAGCCTAAAGTCAGCAAATGAGAAGAAATAATCAAAATTAGAGAAGAAATAAATGAAATTGAAAACAAACAGGAAAAAAAATAGAAAAAATTAATGCAACAAAGAGCTCGTTCTTTGAGAAGGTTAATAAAATTGACAAGACCCTGTCTAGACTCACTAAAGAAAAAAGAGAAAGGACACAAATAAACAAAATCAAGGATGAAAGAGGAGAAACTACAACTGATATCGTGGAAATATAAAGGATCATACAAGAATACTATGAAAAAAAAATAACACCAAATATAATGACCTAGAAGAAATGGACCAGTACTTAGAAAAATACAACTTTTCTAGACTGAAACAAGAAGAACTGGAAAATCTAAATGGACTGATCAGCAGTATGGGAATTGAAACAATCATCAAAAACCTACCAAAAATAAAAGTCCAGGACGAGATGGCTTCACCAATTAATTCTACCAAACATTCAAAGAAGATTTAATACTTATTCTCCTCAAACTCTTCCAAAAAATCGAAGAGGAGGCAATATTTCCCAACTCATTTTATGAGGCCAATATTACCCTGATACCAAAACCTGGTAAAGATAACACACAAAAAAGAAAACTACAGACCAATATCTTTCATGAACACAGGTGCAAAAATCCTAAATATAATACTAGCTAACTGAATATAGCACATATTAAAAAGATTATACACCACTATCAAGTGGGCTTATCTCAGAGACATAGGGATGGTTCAACACATGCAAACCAATTAATGTGATACATCACATAAACAAATTAAAAAATAAGAATCATACGATCCTATCAATAGATGCAGAAAAAGCCTTTGACAAGATACATTTATGATCAAAACACTTCAGAAAATTGGTATAGAAGAAAAGTACCTTAACATAATAAAGGTCATCTATGACAAATCCTCAGCCAACATTCTACTTAATGGTGAAAAACTAAAAACCCTCCCTCTAAGATCAGGAACAAGGCAAGGCTGTCTACTATCGCCACTGCTATTCAATATAACCTTGGAGGTCCTAGCGAGTCCAGTCAGACGAGAGAAAGATATAAAAGGCAACCAAATAGGAAACGAAAAGGTCAAACTGTCACTATTTGCGGATGACATGATTCTCTATATAGAAAACCCTAACAATTCCACAATAACACTACTAGAAACAATAAGCAAATACAGTAAAGTTTGTTGTTACAAAATCAACGTTCAAAAATCCATAGCGTTCCTATACTCTAACGACGAAGTGTCAGAAAAGGAAGTGGAAAAATATTTCCTTTTGCAATTGTAACAAAAAGAATAAAATACCTAGGAATAAACTTAATGAAACATGAGAAGAACCTATATAATGAAAACTATAAGACCCTATTAAAAGAAATCGAAGCAGATACAAAGAAATGGAAAGATATTCCGTGTTCTTGGATTGGAAGAAACAACATAGTTAAAATGACCATGTTACCTAAAGCATGATACAGATTTAATATAATCTCCATCAAAATCCCATCATCATTGTTTAAAGAAATGGAACAAAAGATCATCAGACTTGTATGGAAGCACAAAAGACCCTGAATTGCCAAAGCCATCCTGAGAAAAAAGAACGAGTCTGAAGGCATCACTCTGCCCGACTTCAAATTATACCAGTGGAACAGAATCGAGAGTCCAGAAGTAAACCCATATTTATATGGACAAATAACTTATGACAAAAATGCCAAAAAACATACACTCGAGAAAGGAAAGCCCCTTTAATAAATGGTTCTAGGAAAATTGGAAAGCCACCTGCAAAAGAATGAAACCAGACTGTTATCTACCACCATACACCAAAATTAACTCAAAATGGATTAAGGACCTGAATATAAGACCTGAAACAATAAAATGCATAGAAGAAACATAAGAATGAAACTTAAGGACCTTGGACTTAAAGAGGATTTTATGAATTTGACCTCAAAGGCAAGGGAAGTAAAAGCAAAAATAAATGATTGGGACTACATCAAACTAAAAAGCTTCTGCTCAGCAAAAGAAACTGTCAACAAGGTAAAGAGATCACCATCCAAATAAGAAAATATATTTGCTAGCAATGCCTCCAATAAGTGCCTATTATCCAAAATATACAGAGAACTTATATGACTCAATAATAACAAAAACAAAAAACAAAGGATCCAATCAAAAATGGGCAGAAGACCTGAACAGACACTTCTCCCAAGAGGACATACAAATGGCCAACAAATATATGAAAAGATGCTCAACATCGCTATCTGTTAGGGAAATGCAAATCAAAACCACAATGAAATACCATTTTATACCTGTTAGAATAGCTATAATCAACAGGACAATTAATAACAAATGTTGGAGAGCATGCAGAGAAAAAGGTACCCTCACACACTGCTGGTGGGACTGCAAATTGGTACAGCCACTATGGAAAATAGTATGGAGGTTCCTCAAAAAACTAAAAGTTGATCTACCATATGATTTAGCAATCCCATTGTTCGGTATTTACCCCAAAGACGTGAAAACTCATATCTGAAAAGGTATTTACACACCAATGTTCATAGCAGCATTATTCACAGTGGCCAGGACATGGAAGCAACCAAAATATCCTACAATAGATGATTGGCTAAAGAAGCTGTGGTACATATATGCAATGTAATATTACTCAGCCATAAGAAGAGATGAAATACAGCCATTTGCGAAGACATGGATAGAACTCGAGATAATCATGCTAAGTGAAATAAGCCAGACAGAAAAATTTGAAAATCATATGATATCATTTATATGTGGGACATAAACCTAAAAGCAACAAAGAAACAGGACAAACAAACAGAGACTCATGGACATGGATTATAGACCAGTGGTTACCAGAGCATAAAGAGGAGGAGGGAGTGGGGAGGTAGGTGGGGTTTAAGAGGTCAAATATGTGATGACAGAAAGAAATCTTACTATGGGAGGTGAACGCGCAGAGTAAATATACATTTGCCTTACTGTTAAAGTGTACAGTTGAAACTTATTGGATTTTTTTTAACCAATGTCACAATAAGTAAATAAATAAATACATACATACATACATATATACATACATACATACATACATAATAAATAAATAAGCTGCTTCAATGTGGCTTTTGAATTACTAACAGGAAAATGTTTACATAATATGAAATCATTGATAGTCAACATTGTAAGGAGAGTACCAAGATCTTGAGTATCTAGAGCAATTTGAAAAATAATATAAACAAACAAATAGAAATTAAAGACTCTCCAAAATACAAACTTTCTTACCAATAATGTGTCTTAATCATAATTTTATAAGAGAAGTTGTGGAGGGGCTGAAATCGGAAGAGGAGGAAGAAGAAGGTATAATAAAATCTTTAAAATCTATAAAAATTACTCTTCCAAAATATTTTCCTACCTGA
The DNA here is from genome assembly GCF_000151845.1 of Pteropus vampyrus. Taxonomy (NCBI): domain Eukaryota; kingdom Metazoa; phylum Chordata; class Mammalia; order Chiroptera; family Pteropodidae; genus Pteropus; species Pteropus vampyrus. Next base: position 5,117,578 of record NW_011888791.1, read on the forward strand.
GACAAATTTTGGATTGATCACAGTCTGCTTCCCTAATAAGGGTTGGAGCTAACACTTAACTAAAATTTGCTCAGACTGCATGCCTAGTGTTTTCTTTTTTGACTTTTCCCTCAGATCCTAAATTGTCAAAATTACAGTGTCAAGAGTCTTGGTAACATACATATGCTTTCTCTAAATAAGGAATTCAGGAATTAATTTAGCTTAAAATAGGTAGAAGCAGAATATCAGCTCTGATCTTTGCATCCGGACGGCTCATTTAATTCTGTCTTTGTTTATTGAAGTCCACATTCTAATTCATAACTCAAGTTCTAGTACTCTGCTTCTGTTTCAGCCATCACTTTAGTCTTTAGGCAATTTCTGTTTCACATTTGCTCTTGCTGCATTCATTCTGGGACTTTTTTACTGGCGGGCTTTTGTTTGTTTCTGATCTCAGATATAAGCTGTCTCATTTGCTAACTACTCCTCAGAGCTCTAAGAACCTCTTGATTTGTCTTTAAAACAAAGGCCCCAAATTTAAACATTATGTCTTTAAGATGTCTTGCTTTATCTACTGAGAAGAGTTGCCACAAAAGCAAATTTTCTTCAAAGTCCAGTAGTTGTTTCACTCTGACCATTTTTATGGTCCACTCTGATACTTTCAATGGTTTTTTTAACCTTGGATCTAGCGACCTATGTTTCTATCTACTCTAAGTTGCTGATGGAAAAAATTTTGAATTAGAAATTTTGAATGTAAGTACATTTTGACTGAGTAACTCAATTTCCTTGAGAAAGTGTAGAGAATAAACTCCTTTATTCTTTACTATTTTATATTGAAAGACAATTCCCACCCTTTTTCTCCTTACTATTCTGCAGAGTATGTAATGTTATCAGCATAGAATATGCAAAAGTTGCTATTCACAAACTGTTGATGGTCCAGCAGAAAAATATTCTTCAACATTTAAAGTTCAATAATATTCACTGTCTCACTGTATTTGTGATCTATATATAGGTGCTACAGAATTCTAAATTCATTAATTTCCATCAATAGCTATTTTTCTTTTATCTATTAATAACCTT
>NW_011888791.1:5118990-5121173 GCF_000151845.1 Pteropus vampyrus
AGGCCTTTCTTCTAAGAAAGTAAAATAATTGAATCGATTAGATGTGGAGCTGTTTACACAATGTGGTGACTCTACTCATCTCTCTCCTAATCTTCACAGGGGAAAAGAGAGAATGGCAAGTATTCGTGATGATTAATTACACACACACGCCTCCCCAGAGTCATATCATAGTGATAGATGTCTGCATAGCGCTGTAGTCCTGTAATTAGGGCTGACTGAATATGGTAGATTAAAATTCTAAACATTAGACTTTGGGGAGAAACTCCAGCCCCCATTCAATTTTCATTAACTTAGAGTCACTTCATATATTCAAAGTCGTCAGAGAAATATTTATAGGTTTTCCAAGATATTTGGCTACAACTCAGGCATACTAAAATTTAACAATTATTTTAAATCTTTAAGCAGAGTAGATTGTTTCACTGGCACTTGTGTAGAAGCAACGCCTTTAAAACTTTAAGATGATTTAAGGAAAACAGAATATTTTCTAAATAATTGTGTTTATTTTGTTTGTTCCTTAGTTTTAAAGCCTTAACCCAGTTTTTCTAAGTTGCAAATTCACACTTTGCTTGGATTTTTGCTTTCTCTACTTTTCTAAAGCAAAATTCTCATTTCTTAAATATGTTAGCCCTAAATACATTATTTGCTGTAGAAAAATAACCCAAATAAGTTTTCGTTTTATCTGCTTTTAGTTTCCAGTGTTTTAAAAGGGAAAGTTTGATTTTTGTACACAATGTGTATAAATTAAAGAAAATTATGTAATTAGAATAATTAGTAAAAAATGTCAATGAGGAAAACAGTTTCAAATAGGCCACTGAGAGTTGTTGTTAGCATAATTAAATTTAAATTACAAATTTAACTGAGTTAATAGATTTAGTAAACTTCCTCAAAGTCTGGCTATTTGGTCTCCATACTCAATTGTATTTCAACAAAGGCGTGACAAACAATACTGTTTCTGATTGTCAGTTTCTACGCTTGCCTGTTCTTCTTCCACTTGAATTTCAAGGGGGCGAGACTGCTTAAAGAAATTTAGGAAGACTGAATGAAAAAGTTTGGGTGGAGGAAATGTATGAGGAAAGATACTCATCTAGAATTTGCTCCCATCTGTAAAAATGCCCTCTGGCAGAACTCCTGGATGCTGCTCTGCCTCAGAAATGCAGATAGAGCCTCAAGCGAAGATTCCTATTACTCAACTAATCCCAGGTTTGAAGACTATCACTTGCCTGTCAGCTGAAAGTTTAATGAAAAACTTCATGAGCAAATTGGCAATCTGAAAGTGGGAGAAATGAAAATCAAGCCTTGAGCATGTAGCAAAATAAAATAAATAGCATCCTCATTTCGTTCTAGCTGTCTACTTTGCATTTGGAAACGTCAGTTATTGTTGGCATTTTTGTACTACTTTTCAGCTCTATACTTTGTATAGCAGTGGTGTCTGAGGGGAGTTTGTTCTTACATATTGTGCATTTTCTCTGATCTCATAGTTGAGACAGATCAGAAATGAGCATTTTCCTCCGAAGTTTTATCATTCTGATGTCTTTAGGTTAGCAAAGAAAGTACTGATCTTGTTCTTGCTGTTAGCATATGTCTACCACTTAAAGGCATGTTTATGCCATCTCTGATCTCAAGATTGTGCTGGGAAAGAGATCTGAACACCAAATGGCACTAGTTAAGAGTAAAAGGTATCCCTGAGATTCAAGCAAAAAATGGTTTTGTGCACAATTATAGAGAAACTCTGTCAGGTTGTATCTTCTTGTTTGTTGTTTATGTGTTAAGTTCTATCCCCTTTTCTACCTTTTCTGCTTCTTACCATGGCCAGAAAGCCCTATAAATCCCTTGGCTAAAATATTGTTATTTCTTGCTGCCAACTTATCATTAAACTTCAGGCTTTTCAATTACTGTTTATCAGAAAATTAAAATTACAGAAACATTTTTTATTGAATTTTTAAAGGCTATTTAGTTACTATTCTTATCAAACAGGATTAAATTAATTTAAAAATAACAGAGACCAAACACATCAGTGACTTACACAATATCTGCTTTTATTTTTCTCACATGTGAAAGTCTTGAGGTAAGCCATCTAACTGTTTTTAGGTCAATTCTCCTGTGTAAAATTTCTGGAAACAGGCTATTTTATCTTGTCGTTTATCCTTAGGAGTGGTTTTTATCCTTAAAGCTGTCTTATAGTC
>NW_011888791.1:5122783-5126409 GCF_000151845.1 Pteropus vampyrus
TTTTGTTCTGAAGCGAGTCTCTTGTAGGCAGCATATGTATGGGTGTTGTTTTCTTATCTATTTAGGCTTTTCAGTGGAGCATTTATTCCATTTATGTTTAAAATAATTGTTGATAGATATGTAGTTATTACCATGTTATTATTCATATTTTTCTTTTTTCCTCCTCCTCTTCCTCTTCCTCCTCCCCCTCCTCTCCTTTCTCCCCCTTCTCCCCCTCCTCCTCCTCCTCCTCCTCCTCTTTCTCTAATATTTCTTGTGATACTGGCTTGGTGGTGATGAACTCCTTTACCTTTTCCTTGTCTGGGAAGCTCTTTATCTGTTCTTCAATTTTAAATGATAGCTTTGCTGGGTAGACTAATCTTGGTTGTAGGTCCTTGCTTTTTATCACTTTGAATATTTCATGCCAATCCCTTCTGGTCTGCAAAGTTTCTGTTGAGAAATCAACTGAGCTCCCTTGTAGGTAACTAAATGCTCTTCTTTTGCTACTTTTAAGATTCTCTTTTTGTCTTTAGGCTTTGGCATTCTAATTATGATGTGTCTTGGTGCGGGCTTCTTTGGGTTCATCTTGTTTGGGACACTCTATGCTTCCTGGAGTTGTATGTCTATCTTCTTCACCAGGTTAGGGAAATTTTCTGTTATTATTTCTTCTAATAAGTTTTCAATTCCTTGCTCTCTTTCTTCTCCTTCTGGTACTCCTATGAAGCGAATGTTGGTATACTTAATGTTATCCGAGATGGCCCCTTAAACTATCCTCGTTTTTTTTGTATTCTGGATTCTTATTGCTGTTCTAATCGGACATTTTCTGCTACCTTATCTTTTAAATTACTGATTCAGTCCTCTGCTTCATCTAATCTGCTGTTGAATCCCTCTAATGTAGACTTCATTTCAGTTGTCATATTCTTCTTTGCTGACTGGTTCTTTTTTATGTTTTCTATTTCCATTTTAGTGTTTTCTATCTCTTTGTTAAAATTCTTCCTTTTATTTACTCTTCCCTTAAATTCATTGAGCTTCTTTATAACAAGTGTTTTGAACTCAGCATCTGGTAAATTGCTTATCTTTATTTTGTTAATTCTTTTTCTGGAGTTTTGTTCTGTTTTTTTTGTTTTGTTTTGTTTTGTTTTGTTTTGTTTTTTCATTTGGGACATGCTTCTTTGTCTCCCCATTTTGGCTGCCTCCCTGTGTTTGGTTCTATGTATAAGTAAGGCTGCTCTGTCTCCCAGTCTTAGCAGAGTGGCTTTATGTAGTAGGTGTCCTGTGGGTCCCAGTGGTACAGGCTTCCCTGGTCACCTGAGCTAGGTGCTCCAAGTGTGTCTCTCGAATGGGTTGTGTGTGCTGTCTTTAGAGGTCAGCCTTAGTTGCTTTTAGCACATGAGTGGGAGGGATTGACTATTGGACTCATTGGTTGTGAGGACTGTCTGTGACTACAGTGAAGAAGTTGTTGTGCAGAGGATGATCTTATGAAGCAGGATTCACTTTAACAGGGCTCTGGTGTCTACCCAGTCTACCCTCTGGGCGTGTTATCCTAGGATGTGGCCCTGCGTGTTGCTCCAGCAGGGTCCAAATCTGGCTACCGGACATGATGGCCTGGGTCCTCATTGGAGGAGTCTTGCTTCAGGCCCAGTTCAGCCACAACCTTTACTTGACCTGGGGCCACCAAGAAATTCAACAATGGCTGCCACCCATGCTAGGCTTTAAAGTGCTTAAAGAGGCCAACCCATCAACCAAGACTGGTGGCCACTAATGCCAGAGCTGGTCAGCAAGAGGTACCAGGCACATAAAGCTGATCAGCAAGAGGAACTTATTTGAGATAGTGAACCTTTGACAAATTTTAGGAATGGCCACAGCATGAGCCAAGACAGGCCTTTTGTATGGAAAAGCCACAGCAAGCAGCTTGGGTAAGTCTTCAAGTTGGGTGGGATGTCATGGAATTACCAGGGCAGAGTGACCAGTGTTAGCCAGGTTGATAGAAGCTCAGATATTGTAGATGCCTGCATCTGCACATCAGAAGTGGGGAGGACTCAACAAAGAGACAATAGATTCTGCCAGCGCTTCTTTCTTGAATAAAGCTGCTCTTCCAGCCCTTGCCTAAAGCTGGACAATTCATTTCCTCCCCTTATGTCCCTGGCACCTTTCGAGCTGCTGCTCCACCTCTGGAGCTGAGAAGGAGTGAGTCAGTTAGTGAGTAAGTTCACACGTGGGACCTTTAAGAGGAATGGTTGGACTCCCACTGCCTTCTATCTCAGCCACGATCTCTACTGGTTTTCACAGCCAGAAGTGTGAGGATTTCTTTTCTTGGTACTGGAACCCTGGACCAGGGAGCCCAGTGTGGGGCCAGAACCCCTTGCTCCTAAGCAGGGGAAACTCACAGCTGAGATATCTCTCCTGATTCTCAATCACCACACAGAGTATTCAGCTTCTCTGTTCCACCTACCAGTCTCAAATTGGCCTCTTCTGTATGTCCCCAGTTGTAGAACTTCTGTTCAGCTAGACTTCAGGTGATTATCAATGATGGCTGTTATGTAGTTGTAATTTTTATGTGGTCATGAGAGGAGGCAAGCATAGCATTTACCTACTCCACCATCTTGACTGGAAAACCCCTACCACAAAATTTATTTAATCTTATTGTGTCAAAATGTTATCATTTTAATATAAAGTCAATATAAAATTATTGAGATAATTATTATTTTTATGTCATAAATTTAAAAAATTGCTATACCTTTAAAATAAAATATATCTTTAAATTTATGTCATAAATTAAAAAAAATTGCTATGCCTTTAAAACCTATCTCAATTTAGACTACTCACATTTTGAAGTCTCAAATGTCACATATGGCATTGTACAGCATAATCTATACACTAAGTTTATACTTGAAGCAAAAAAATTCTGATGCTCATGACTAATTTTTTTCAGACATTCTAAATATTTCTAAGCTATTATCTAAAATACTCTAAATAAAAAAAATTCTAATTATATATGCATTCGGGAAAAAACATGTTATTTGGTAAGTTAGAACAGGCAAAAATGAATATTGAGTACACACTTAAAGATGAAAAGCTTCTTGTACAGAAATGAACAGTAAATTAAAAAAATACTAAACTTATTGATGTCTATTTGTCTATGTTTCATCCATTAAATCCCCAATTGAGATATCCTCAATTTATTAACATATGTCAGCTTTTGTATTCAAATACAAAGGCAAATTTACTTTACTTCATTAATAATAAGCAAATAATGAGATTTTAATGGTCCCATAAAACGTTAATTATTACAGACAGGTTTCTCATCTCAACGTTAAGGATACATAGTGATAATTAGTCATTAATATAAGTGAATATGTAAAATAGGTCATGGAATCAATGCTATTGAACATAATACAGTTGTATCAGTGAGTAGGAAGAGTCAAATCGACAATTGATTTTGTCAGTGCTAACAAAACCCATGTGTTTAAATCGTTGTACTACCTCACAAAGGAAGAGAGTGAAATAGATTGAATATAAACAATTAAAATGCAGATAACCCACTGATGAATCTCTATGGCAATAATTTATCAAAATTGATCAGCTCTATAAGCGTACTTTATTGATCGATTTAATAATTTTATGACAAAATTAATTTTATGTTGAAA
>NW_011888791.1:5126814-5131854 GCF_000151845.1 Pteropus vampyrus
CTTGTGCCACGTTCCTGCTTTTTTTCATGCACATTCATGCTTAAGCCATCTACAGACACTTGCACTGATAATTTTCAGTTTCTTTAGGGCATTCACAAGAACTAACCTCTCTCAGTGAAGTTGGAGGCAATATGTTTACTTTTGGGAGTTAAAAGTCTCTGTAATGATTTAAAACAACAGAAATTTATTCTCCCGCATTCTGGAGTCCAGAAGTCCAAAGTCAGGATGTTGGTAGGGCCACACTCAATCTAAAGTCTCTAGTGAAGAATCCTCTCTTACCTCTGGCAGCTTCTGGTAGTTCCTTAGTTTGTGGCAGCATAACTCCAATCTCTGCTTTTGCCTTCACATGGCCTCTTCCCTGTCTGTGTGTCCTACTCTGTTGCTTATTAAGGATATTTTTATTGGACGTAGGGTCTACTCCAATCCAATATGAGCACATTCCAATATTTACCTTAATTACGCTCCTTAAAGTTTAAAGCTCATTGCAGTCCTCTCACCAGACTTTGTTTTTAGAAAAGAGATCTAGGTATCCCATAACATTTAAAATTGTTTTATGTTGAGTTGTTGTTGTTGTGTGTTTTAATAACAGTGTTTAGAGATTGATTCAACAAGAAAGTTAAAAGAAAATAAAAACTAATATTAAAATATATTCCCAGCATTGAGCACAAAGACTGGCTCATAGAAGAAGCTTAATAATTATTTGTTAAATGAATTGCTCTGGATTTCTACTCGAATTGTCCCTGTACCACAATTACAGAAAATATCTATGAAACTACAAACTTCTTGACATTACAGAATGAAGCAAAAAAGATCTGCTGGGATATATTTTTAAACTTGAATAACACTAATGACCATTTTATTTTTTATGTCTTCATAGTTGTATTGAAAGAAGAGAAAAATTACTAAAATATACTACCTACTTGATATTGTTTATTGGTAAACTAAATATTATAGCACAATTAATTTCCTTGGTATAATGTGAAAGTTTATCTAAATAGCTGATTGCAGAAATGCACGGTAATATATCTGAAGAAGAATATTACATGAAATAGAATGCATTAGTATGTTGCCTTTGATAAACCAACAATTTCCAAAAAATTCATGATAATGTATTTAATAAGCTAATGACATAATTTGTCCCGTGTTGCTTAAAACTATAACAGCTCCATTCTAAATTACTAAGTGCATCGAATTAAAGCATTATCTAAAAAAATGACTCACTCGTTGACCATAGAACTGATATTTGATAGATACTTGAAAACTCAGCTTTATTGTTTAGATACAGGGGAGATTTTATATGGGGTAGAGTTGATAGCATGGTATAATGGTATGATATCATAACTATACTAGAGTTTTAGTATTCTCAGCTAATTGCACCAGTTTGCTGAAGTAAAAGTTCTTTGAATCACATGCACCACTTCCTTCAGTATAGCACATCACACAGAGGGCTTTAGGGAGTGAGCCTAACTCCCATGGAACCTTGTCTTGGCTCCACCATCCTGAGAATTCTGACTATAGGTCAGTAGGGGACTAGGACTTGGTGTATGAGGGTTTTCAGTTTGTTTACTCAAGTAGCAGAAAATGATACAGTAAATTTCCTAGAGACACCATAACAAATGACCACAAACTGGTAGCTTAAAATAACAGAATTTTATTCTCTCACAGTTCTGGAAGTCAGAAGCCAGAAGTCTGAAAGCAAAATGTTGAGTCAGTTTCTTCTGGAAGCTCTTAGGGAGAATCAACTCTGACTCTTTACTACTTTCTATGCAACATTTGACATTACTGGCTTACAGCCAGATGATTCCCATCACCGTTCCAATCTTCACATTGCCTTCACTTCTACATGTATGTCAGAAATCTTCCTTTGCCTTTCTCTTACAAGGACATTTATCATTGGATTTAGGAGCTACCTATATAATCTAGGATAATCTCTTCATCTCAAAGTAACATTCAGGTTCCAGTAATTAGAATGTACATATAGCTTTTAGAGGGCCATTATTCAGCCTACTATAAAGGATTTGTTGAATATCAAAATAGGAAAACTAATGAACCAAGAATTATCATAATATAACTATTAGATAATATTATTTTTCTTATATGGTCTGGTAAATTCATAATCATGAAAGAGGGGTTATACAAATATTTTTGAGAAAGTTTAAAAAATAAACTTTTAGATAGTTTGAAAATGAATATTTGTGGATGTGTAATGTGTCAGTGCATTTCTGTGTGTGTTTTGAGAGAGATGGTTGAAAGAGAAATACTTAATCCTAACAAATAGCTGACAAAAGCAGAGTTTGATGGATAATGTAATAATGAAGAAGTATGTCCAACTATAAGCTAAGGGAGAAACTTTTTTTTTTTTTTTTAGTTTTAACGATCAAGGGTAAAATTTTACACTTTGTGTCTTTGATGCTGATTACCATTTAAGAAAGATGACTCAGTCTTATTTTACACTGTAAAGAAAAAAAATACTTCAGGAAACAATATGGGAAATCCAGTGACACATTTTTTAAGAAAGTTAGCTCTCACTTTCCAAGATGTATTTATTATTATAATAGGTTAGTACTTGCTACACTAGATTATTACATAAGGAAGAACTTTTTTTATTTCAATTTATTTTTTATCAAACTAATCTGCGAACATGGCTTGAAAAGTCAAATGGATGTCAGTTAAAAATGCTCTTAGCTTACCCAAGAAACCATACTAGAATGACTGCAAACAAAAAGTAGCTAAATATACTAAGACAAAAAGGAGAGAGAAGAACCAATAACAGATAACAGAGACTAGACATCACAACAAAATTTTAGAAAATTGAAAGTAGATGGAAGAGTAACATCTAATGATGGATGCTGGGAGCTGTTAAAATCTTAAGCTATAGAGTAAGGAGTAAATTAGACTTATTGTAATCCGAGTTAAAGAACTCCCAAATTGCTCAAGAATTAGAGATAGAGAGTTGAAAATGACTTCAGTTAAAAGGTATTATAAAGAGAAGTTGGATTCCTAGATACCTTCCCAGACTATTAGAGGGATGATATTGGATACTCTGAACCAAGTTCTGCTTCAAGGGACACTGGGAAGAATGGAGGGGTACATGTACTGGAAACAGAGAGTTTATGTGAAAATCTACTTGACTTTTTTTTGCCCTTGCACTCCTTCAGGAGAGTAGAGAGGTAGGCTTATACTCCCAAGGAAGAGATTCTGTAATTCATCTCAGGAAACCTGACAGACCAAAGAGAAAAAAATGAATAGAAACAAATATATGGGAATCTTATAGTACAGTCTTTTGTCCAAGTCAGACATACATGAATGTGTATGTGCATGTCACACAGTTTCTAATATGCTTGTGAGTGCCAAAGACTGACAGATATTTGAGAAATGCACTTAAACTGGCAGAAAAAAAAAATCGAAACATAAATCATGAAAGCGGATTCTGAGAAAACGAAGCTAGAGATATTGTAAGGAGCAAAAATTTAGATATAAAGGAATTTGTTATCTTCAGAGGAATAAAAGAAGAAATTGCATTTATAAAATAGGAACAGAAGGCTATAAAACAAACAACCATAAAATAAGAAAGAACTCTTGGAAATAAAAAAAGACATAGAAATGTTGAAAATACATGAGGGAAATCTCACAAAAATTGAAACAAATTGCAGAGATACAAATAGGAAAAAGATAAGTCAATTTAGAAGATTAATCTAAAAGATCCCACATCTGATTCAGAGTAGCTTCTAAAAAAAAGAAAGCATGAAAACTGAGATCTTCTTATGATGAAAGAAATAATTCAAAAGCTTTTTTTAAGACTAAAAGCCAAGAATTTTTAAATGAAGGATACCCCAGGCATCCAGAATAACAAATGAACACACACACACACACACACACACACCCCTATCTCCCTGCAACTGAAAAACAGAACAAAAAAAGATGGCTAAAGCTTGCATATAGGAAAAAAAATATCAGAAAGTGCAATGTTATCAGATTTCTTAACATCAACAAAAGAAGCTAGTAAATAATTAAGAATGTCTTCAGATTTAGGGGAAAAGAATTTCAAACTTTGTTACTATCTATTCACCAAGTTATAAGTTAAGATTAAGTTTATTATAATAATATTTTCAGATATGAGAGGACTCAAAAAACTATGCTCTTGTATCATTTTTCAAAAAGCCTGTAGAGGATGTTCTCCATACAAAAGCTGTAGTAAAACAAGAAAAAAGAAGATCATGATATCCAGGAAACTAATAGGTTTTACATAGAAAGAAATGAGAGGTAATCCTAGAATAACAGAAAAAAAGATATTAATATACCGGCTGTGCAGCAGGTCCAGGAGCAAGCAGACAACTGGATCAGGGATAACTTCAAGGAGGGGTAGTGAGTGGGAGAGAAGAAAGACATGTAACAGGAACTGATAGGTTTCCTGATCGTTTCCTGATGTCAGAGATTTGTACAGAAATTTCTAGTGGATTTCTCTTTTAATTTAATTTTGTTTAGGTTGGGTTTCTCTAGGACTACAGGTGTTAATAAATGTGTAAATACATAACCAGCATCATGGCATTGCGAATATTGAAAACAAAAATGTGGAACTCTCTGAATCTAGATTTTGTAGACAAAAGTGAGAACAATGACACCTCAAGGCAAGAGTTATCAGCCCTCCTTAAGCAGTAGTAAAACAATTTGTTAAACTATTTCTGGCTCTCTCCTGGCTCAGACTGTAGATTCAGTGAAGCTCTGTCTCCTGGGTTATGGTTATGAAATGCTAGAACACTGAATGTCTCTTCTAGTTGCAAAGGCCTTCTTCAGTTTACTATAAGAAAAAGAGAACTTCAAATCCAGCTAGACCAACTGGAAGCAAATAGAGAAAAGCAGGACAATTCTGTAATTTTGCTGAAGAACGTATTTGCTGTCTGTGTTCAGTGGCCTGAAACTATCAATAGCTAGATTATAGTGAACCTTTAAGAATCACCAAAGTTAAATATTCTGCAAAATCATAAGGTTAGTGAACTGATCAGGAATCTATATACTTTTGGAAATTTGAGATGGGGAAGC
>NW_011888791.1:5131904-5153924 GCF_000151845.1 Pteropus vampyrus
ACTATGCTCTTGTATCATTTTTCAAAAAGCCTGTAGAGGATGTTCTCCATACAAAAGCTGTAGTAAAACAAGAAAAAAGAAGATCATGATATCCAGGAAACTAACAAGTTTTACATAGGAAAGAAATGAGAGGTAATCCTAGAATAACAGAAAAAAAGATATTAATATACCGGCTGTGCAGCAGGTCCAGGAGCAAGCAGACAACTGGATCAGGGATAACTTCAAGGAGGGGTAGTGAGTGGGAGAGAAGAAAGACATGTAACAGGAACTGATAGGTTTCCTGTTCGTTTCCTGACGTCAGAGATTTGTACAGAAATTTCTAGTGGATTTCTCTTTTAATTTAATTTTGTTTAGGTTGGGTTTCTCTAGGACTACAGGTGTTAATAAATGTGTAAATACATAACCAGCATCATGGCATTGCGAATATTGAAAACAAAAATGTGGAACTCTCTGAATCTAGATTTTGTAGACAAAAGTGAGAACAATGACACCTCAAGGCAAGAGTTATCAGCCCTCCTTAAGCAGTAGTAAAACAATTTGTTAAACTATTTCTGGCTCTCTCCTGGCTCAGACTGTAGATTCAGTGAAGCTCTGTCTCCTGGGTTATGGTTATGAAATGCTAGAACACTGAATGTCTCTTCTAGTTGCAAAGGCCTTCTTCAGTTTACTATAAGAAAAAGAGAACTTCAAATCCAGCTAGACCAACTGGAAGCAAATAGAGAAAAGCAGGACAATTCTGTAATTTTGCTGAAGAACGTATTTGCTGTCTGTGTTCAGTGGCCTGAAACTATCAATAGCTAGATTATAGTGAACCTTTAAGAATCACCAAAGTTAAATATTCTGCAAAATCATAAGGTTAGTGAACTGATCAGGAATCTATATACTTTTGGAAATTTGAGATGGGGAAGCAGGAGAGTGGGAAAGAGTCAAATCACTAGTAGAACTTGAATCTCAGATCCTTCACAAGAATAGAATACATCCTCCGTAACAGGGTGATGTCTTTAAATATTGGAACTACTGTTTATAAAACATTTATTACTCTTGTAAGCCACAAACAAACATATTCTCTATGCCACAGTATCCTCATCTATAAACTGTACTATCATCTGAAAAAATTATGTTTAGATGTAATGTAATCAATAAGTACTAACAGATATGAACTTTAGGACTGATGGAACAGTGGGACTTTATAGTTATTTTTATTGGAAATTAGGTATCTGGCCAGTGTTCTGTATTTCATACTTGAACAATATTTCCTTCCTTCTGACCTCCCCATAGGGACTTCCTTCTTCCATACCCAAGGTCTCAACTGCAGAGGTGGGCTTAAGCAGTCATATTTTCAACTTTTAGTCCCTTCCCGATGATCGAGCCAAGAGTGGATCCATATCCAGTCTGCTCACAGTCAACAACATTCTCTCAAATATCCTCATTTTTAGAGTTGCAGATAACTGAATAAGTCAGACAGAATTCTGCTCTACATGTCCATAAAGCTTAGCCAAATGTCTCCTTATTGTGTTTTAAAATGTCGTTTAATTATTCAAATAAACACTTTTTTGGTCCTCATTTGAGTGAATTTCTGTTCCATAAAACAACAAAAAAATTCTTTCGGTAAAATATTTTGGTAACTTAACCATTCATTAAATTATAGTTTCTATGGGACAATCATATTTAACTGACATTTTACAACAAATAGAATATTTTTTGTATATGTAAATTGCAAACTATATTAAAATTGCCTCTATAATGAATGTTGTGTCAATGTTTACATTGACATCAATTTTATCTTTTATGAGTTATAATAATGAATAATGAATTGGGAGAATAAAAAATCTATAGCTTTACTTTTCTCAAATATCCTGAATAAAGAAGAATGAAATATACTACAAATCTCACAGAAAATCACTCTAATCATATGACTATTTCTAGTTCTGAGTAAGATAAAAATAAAAAGACAACCTGTTTTATTTCTGATTCTGATTGAAAGAGGTATAAAACACCTTCTGGCTACTAGTAAATATAAATAAGAAGTCATTACTCTCAATAGCAATTTAGTACTATACTTCATTTCTATTTATATAGTGGCTAGCGAAATTAAAAAATATTTTAATATATTCTTGAAATTGCTCATTAAATTATTGTCTATTAAGACACTGAAATATGATGTTGAATTTATCACATTAGAGAAGAAAGCATGGTTGAGATCAAGATGTGAAGGTTTATAAGTCCAAGTGGTTTCTGATAAATGCAATTACCACAGTCTGGAAGGCAAGTTAAAGGTTATTCATTTGGAATCATAAGAGGTTTCCTTTTGTCCTTTTATGGCAGTGTTCTCTATTATTTTGTCATTTGTTATTTTGACAGATGGAAGAGATTTGTAAAAGTAGTAGAGATATTTGGAGGCAGTAGGTGTGAGTAAATTGTAATCAAGTACATGCACCACAGGTGATTTTTCCATTACCATAGTCTGCCCTAAAGTCTGTGTTAGCAATTTCTCCTGTTTTAGATAAAATTTCACATGCCTTTATCTTCTCAAAGGACAACTGAGATGATTTTTCTACCTTAAATCAAAAATTTTTGGTAAAACAAATATTTGTTATTTTAGAGGCACTAGACTTAGAGTATTGAAAACGCACACACACTATTCTTAATAATCTCAGAGTCTGATTAAGGGAGACATAAAAACAGTTAATTCTGGTATGAGAAAGACTCATATGCACACGATTCTGGAAGCCATATGACTGTATTGAAGATTGATAGGGTCTTTAAGGAGATGATTAAGGTTAAATGAGCTCCTAAGAGTAAAGCCGAAATCCTGTAAAACTGGTGCAGAGGAAGAGACACAGCATGTAGGTGACCATCTGCAAACCAGGAAGGGAGCTCTCACTAGAATCTGATCATGCTAGCACCTTGATCTTGGACTTTCTGAATCCAGAACTGGGAAAAATTAAATTTCTATTGTTTAAGCTACCCAGTCTATGGTATTTTGTTATGGCAGCCTAGATTCACTAATATACATGGAATAGGAAAAACTAACCCTGGGGTGGAGAATTGGGATAATATAAATCTTTACAGAGAAGGTGACTATGGTAGGTAAAATAATGCCCATAGATATCCTCAAAACTTGTAAATATGTTACTTTACATGGCAAAAGTGACTGTGCAGACGTGATTTCGTTAAAGATCTGGAGATAAAATTAATCTGGATTATCCCAGTGGGCCTACTTTGAAGATACAACACTGCCTGCTTTGTAGATGGAAGAAGGGGTCATCTGCCAAGGATGTACAGGTGGCCCTGAGAAAATAGAAAAAGCAAGGGAATAGATTGCCTCCTAGAGTCTCCACATGGAATGTGGACCTGCTGAAATCTTGATTTTAGTCCCGTAAGACCCATTTCAGACCTCTAACCTCCAGAAGTGCAAAGTAATACATTTTGTTGTTTTAAGTCACTAAGTGTGTGGTAATTTGTTGCCTCAGCAAACAAAAACTAATACAGGGCTTTTAAACAGGTTTTGAAAGGCAGAATAAACTTTGACAAGGAAAACAAAGAAATGAGCTACAGAAAGAAGCTTTCATTACACAGACATCAGCATGAAAAAGAAAAGAATGTTCAGGTAACTGCAAGTGATTCAGTTTGATAGACTGTAAGGGGTGAATTTGAAACAGAAGCGATAAAGTCTGAAAGTATTGGCAGGGTGTGAAATTTGAAGATCTGGTAGGACTTGCAAGTTACTTGATTTTTGTTGTGAGGAGTTCGAGGAAGGTTTTAGGCAGTGGTATCATGCTTGGAGATGGCATTAATCAGAAGACTAATGAAAAGGCAGCATGAGAGACAAGAGTTGAGGATATAAAATGGAGATAATCCTGATAGAATGAAGTCCAGGTAGAAGATTAAGAAAGAGTGTGACCTCAACCTGGACTTGGCAGATCCATCCTCTAGTCTCCCTAAGCAGACCCAGTAATTTTCTATCTCTTTGCTGTGTTCAACATCTCTTATCCAGGCAAAAAAGTTAATAATTAAAATGTTGCATGATATAATTAAAAGAACAATATCAACTTTTTAAAAATCTGATTAAATCAATTCTCATATTTGGATATTAAAATCCTTCCTGCTCCCAAGAACTGGCTAATTAGAATGCAAGAATATAAAGGGATTCTTTTTTGCAGCCATTGCTACTCTCTCCAGAGCATTTATGTTGTTTACCCCAAAATTCAATACCTCTCTGTACTTTCATATCATTGTACGTAATCGCCACTATATATTTGCATTGATACTTTGCATATCTCTGTTTATCGGTAGATTTTAATTCCTTTATGACATTTCTCTTTATCTTTATATATGTAATTCCTCTTTATCTTTATATATTTGGCATTTACTAGTAAATAATAAATGTTCAATAAATATTTATTAAAATATAATAAATAAAGGATAAATGAATTACAACTGTTGTAGTAGTCATTTTCATATCCATTATTTCTCCAGAGAAACCATTTGAGTTGTGAAAGGAGGAAATAAAGTCAGTATCAAACAATATGTATAAGATTCAAAATTCAGAATGGAGGATGCCAAGTAGCCAAGGAAAATTTTGCATGAAGAAAAAACAGCAGGCATGATGAGATACAGCAGCAAGTGCATTCCATTCTGACAAACAACCTGCAAATAAACACTTCAGCAGTAACCAGTCCTCCACACAAAATTCAGCCATGCCATATTGTCAGGTATTGTTCACAGCAGTTAGTTTAAAAAACAGAGTTGTCAGAATGAAATAATTGTTTGAAATTCTTTATTATCGTAATTATTAGAATTTTCTTTACTTTGATGAAATACTCATGTATTAATTACTTAACTATGTTATATATTTATATACTGGACAAAAGTAACTATATTTGTTCTCTATTAATGTAAAGAATTTTACTGCTTCCAGAATCTATCAGTAATAACATCAGATTTATGAGAGCTAATTTTATTAATATTAATGGAAGTTTTGCACATAAATCTCATCAGGTATCACTGATGGACAAGAGCGTGGTGAAAACTCTAAAAATCTCATGTGCCAAGGACATTAGCAAAAATGGATGATATCAAGGAACAGAAACTTTATTAAGCATGATCATCTAAATTATGACCACCAGTGTTAAAAAATAATTATCACTATATCATAAAGAATATGGCCTTTTGTAGAGAACTGAAATAGAGTCAAGACCCTCAACCCTCTACCTACTTTGGTGATGACTTCAAATAAAAAAATCACTGATGAGCATGACACACAATTCATAAAGCAGCACATATTTTGACTTGGAAATTATCCATCTATTTCACAAATACTCACACCTTTATATTCATTAACTGAAAATATTTAATTAACAACATACAGAACTTAATGTTGCAGCATGGGTGAAGAAATAGCCATTATTTTTTTCTCTTTTATAGAAAAATCTGTAATCATTTCTCCTCTGAATCAAAGCATTTCATGTAACCTTTATTAAACATCATATCAATGCAATTTTGAAAGAAAAAGTATCTTAAAGGCAAATTAGTTGAGTAAAAATGATAAGATGAAATGAAAAAAGAAAAATCATCGATTTATGACTGTCAACTTCATCAGAGTACATAAAATATTACTTTGAATAACTACTTTCAATCTACTCATTTTATATTTCAACACATTTGTCAACACATTTATTAAATGTTTATTATGTATGATAACACTGTAGTAGAAACTAGAGATAAAATTGGGAGTAAAAATACAAATAAATATTTAAGAAAAAGTATTATACTGCATTAAGTGCCAAGAAGAATATTACAGGGTCACAGGAGCATGTCAAGAGACTTAACCCAGACATACAGTGGGAAAGTGAGGAGGACAGACTGAATGAGGGCTTCTTTAGGAAGTAATAACTAAAATCTGAAAGAAGAATGGGAGATGTTTGATTTAGGTAAAGAATGACTGAGGGGCTGGTGGATGGGAGGGTCCAGACAGAGAAAACAGTGCTGATAATTACCTGAGTCAGAGCAGACTATGGCAATTCAAAAATTTAAAGGCTGGTGTAGCTGGAATAGAAAGGGGAGGAAAAGGTAAACATAGAAAGATACTGAAGGACCCTCATGGTATATGTTGACATTTGGCTTATATCCAAGAGATAGCAAAGCTATTGAATCATTTTATATAAAGGAGTGGCATGATCATAGCTGAGTTTGTAAATCATTATAGCTTCAATATGAAAAGGAAATGAAATAGAGAATAGATAACATTCAGTAAATACTTCTTTCTTGTTTAAAGAATTATGAAACATGGTAGACTTTCAGGTAATAACTAAAAAAAAATGCACTTCTTAATGGTCAGGTTCTAGTTAGTTTAGCATTGATATAATGTAATTATTGATATATTTGAGTTTTAGAAACATTTTATGTAAGATACTTTATATATAATAAAATGCCATAGAATGTCTATAGGTGAAACCATATTATAAAATAATAATAATTTTACATAATTAAAATTGCAGCAGCTATAGCAAAAATATATTAAATAAGCTATTTTTATTAAGATTAAGATAAACTTATGCCAAAATTTACTTGAAATGGATTAAGCACTTAAATTTAAGACCTGCAACCATAAATTTCTGAAAGAAAACAGAAGTGGTAAGCTCCTTGACATTAATCTTAGCAATGTTTTTTGTGGTTCTAATTATAGTGGCAAGGAAATCCAAAGCAAAAATAAACAAATGATACTATATCAAACTAAAATACTTCTGCACAGAAAACATCATCAAGATGCAAAAGCAACCTCTGAATGAGAGAAGATATTTGCAAATCATACAAGCAGTTAATATTCAAATATATAAAGGACACACACAACTCAACAACAACAACAACAACAACAAAACAAACAATCCAATTTAAAAATGGGCAAAGGACCTAAATAGACATTTTCAAAAGAAGATATATAGTTGGTCAACAGGCACATAAAAAGATAGATGTTCATCATTGCTAATTATTTGGGTAACAGCAAATCAAAACCACTGTGAGATATCACACACACCCATTAAAATGGTTATTACCAAAAATACAAGAAATAACAAATGTTGACGAGGATGTGGAGAAAAGGAAACCCTCATATACTATTGGTGGGATTGTAAATTGGTGCAGCCACTATTGAAAACAGTAAGGAAATTCCTCAAAAAATTAAGAATAGAACTACCATATGACCCAGCTATTTCATTCACTTTTAGGTCATTGACCAAAGAATATGAAAACATTAATTCTAAAAGATATATGATCCCCTATGTTTATTATTATTCACAATAGCCAAGATATAGAAACAATCTTAATGTTCAATGACATAAATGGATAAAGATGTGGTATACACACACACACACACACACACACATACACACACACATACACAATGCAATACTGTTCAGTGATAGGAAGAAGGAAATCTTGCCATTTGAGACAACATGGATGGACCTATAAGGTATTATGCAAAGTGAAATACATCAGATGGAGAAAGACAAATATTATATGAATTTACTCATGTATGGAATCTAACAGAAGAAAAACAAACAATATAAACATCATAGATACAGAGAACAGTTTAATGGTAACCAGAGGAAGGTAGTTGGAGGGTGGATTAAATGGGTGAAGGGAGTCAGGGGTACACTGGTGGGTGGTAACTAGACTTGTGACAATCACTTTGTAATTTATCCATTTTCATCTGCAAATAACGTCTGAGTAACAACAGTGGAGTTCATAAAATTTTCATAGTTCCTTATTCTTATAAACAAAAATTAAAATAAATAACAAACAACTACAACAAAACAGTAAAAATTTGTCAAATACAACTGTGGAGAAATGTTTGTTTCACATATATTGATACTTCCTTTTTAATTTGAAAAATTTATAATACACTATTACAGATCTCAACTCTTATGTATCATACATGTTCAAACCAGAGATTTCATTCTTGATAGTGCATTGAGACAAAACTGACATCTAATCTCTATGCTTTATAAGTTCTCTTTACTGGCTTTTGTTTGTAATGCAGTGAAGTTTGTATAATCATTCAGAACTTGCATCCTTTTGACACATTCATCAATAAAAATGTACAAGACCCTAAAATCATTTAAAATTAGCATTTAGTGACACAAGTAAGGCTTTAATTGGTAGATGGGTACTTGCATGCAAAGTGCATATTATATGTCACCTTTAATTTACTGCCATGGCAAGTTCTATGCTGACACTTCTGTAAAGGTAAAGTCATTATTTATTCATCTCAGGCCACAAACATGGTATGACTTTTAATTTCCAGCCTATAGTAAATTTAATCTGAATACCTTTAGAATGGTTTTTGGCATTAACTCTAGTGGCCAAATGCTAATGTTTACCTATGAATTATATGCACAATCAAAACCTTCAGGCCATTAATATGTTGAGAATACTGATAGGTCAAATATAATTTGTCTTCATTTTCAAAAGAAGAAAGTTAGACAAGATATTACAGAAATTCTCAAACTTTGTAAACCACCAATGGCAAATGAGTAATATATTTAACAGAAAGCAAATTGAACTATTATAGCACTCGTTAATAGGTACTAATTTTAAACTAAAGACATAATTATCTCTTGAGATTAAAGGCTCAGTTTTCAAACAATAACAAATAAATATTGGCAGATTAGATTTCTAGAGCTGGTATTATGCGGATAGTTTTGAGCTAGCGACATGATTTTGACTAGACCTTTCACTTAGTTCCCTTAAATATTAGGTATAAATTTTTCCCTAAGACTACCAAAGCATTAAAAAATAAGTGATACAGAAAGTAACAACTTTATGTATTAGATACAAGCATATATCTAATACGAATATTTTGCATATCATATATAATTACATATAATGTTCATATTTATATGTAAGACTTGATGTATAACACAAATATTTTCAGGCATTAACTCATATATACTTCTTATCTTAAATTTAGGTCCTTGTACTTGACTTATAGTTTTTTAATAGTATCAAAGACACTACTTCAGATTAGTATTCATAGATATGGTCCTGTTGAATTTTTAAAATATATAAATATAATTGATCGTTTATATGATAGTTAAATGATAGTTTATATAAAATACTTATTACAATGATGATGATATCCTGTCGGCAAGACATGTACGCTTTCCATTGGTGTTATTTTCCATCAGTAATTAGACATTTTCCATTAGCGATGGGAGATTTTATCTGACAGGCTCTTTGGTTCTGATCTATAGAAAGCCTTTATAGGATGTTGATTTCATGGTAGTCCCTGGTCACTAACAAAATGACACTAGGATTGGAGAAAATTATTCAACAGCTGAAATAACTACCATAGGTTTTGATTATGCAAAAATATTATTTATTAGAATCTATTTTAATATCTGTTTTCAGATATATTAAAAATGAACTCATGATTATTTTTATGTATGTTTTTACTTTGTTCTTTGCTTTGCACCTTAATGCAATGTCCTGTGCGAATAATATACTTACTAAATAATGTAATGGGAGCTTTATTTTAAAGTTTGGCTTATTTTATATTCACCTGTACAAAATTCTGTTTCAACTAATAGAATGAAAAATGGGAGAAGAGATATAGCTACAGTCTGACAGAGCCATAACCAATAAGACAGCATAGTACAATAGGAATAAGTCATGCAAGAAAACCCCAATTGCCTTTTTGTCACAATATGGCATTAGACGATAGGAATTCAGTAAACATAGATTATTTTTAGGAGGACGTGATTTTGTAGTGCCTCAAATATGTAATTTAATTTAAAATAACTTTGAAATGAGTTCTGCTTTGATGTATGAACATTATTAGAAGGATTATAACCAGACGATGGTTTTGCATTCAGGGCAAGTGGGTTTATCACTGGTATTAGCAGTTACCATATAGAGGAGTGGGCTTAAGAGTCAGGTAGAAACTGCAGTATGTTTGAATTCAGACTTTGTAATCTCATGTATTTAAAAGCCGTGCAATTTAGTAATAGTTTTGATATTACCTATCATATAAAAATTATATTTATAATAGTTATTGTAATTTGATTTAATAGTTTACCTGTTTCTTATTAATCTCCCCACTCGCAAGATAATTTCCATAAAAACGCGGACTTTATGTGACTTATTTGCCTCTGTAGTTCCAGACACTTGAGTAGACATGGAGCATATGATAGGAATTCAGTTAGAATTGTTATGAATAAAGTAAACTTTTATTCTTTAGCTTTTCTGTATTTTATAATTTTATACGTGTACTTCTTTTATAGAGTAACCTCAAGAAAGCTATGAGACTCCCCTGTTTATATTAGTTCTTGTAGCATTTGTGTTTAGAGTCCATTGATGTAAGCTAAAGGGCTCAGAAAACAATCCAGTCTCCTATTATGTCTATGCAACCAGCGGTTTCTGGAATAATTGTATTGTCATTTTTAATATTTGTACATAATTTAAGGATATTAAAAGAGTGAAAAAAGGGTAAAATGAATTTTTAGTTTTAGATGTAATGTTTTTTCTGTTGTGTGTAAAGAAAATTTTCAGGAGTCCACAAACAGACAAAAATTATTTATGAAGTTTTAGATTCGATAATTGACATTATTCCCAATCCAATATTGATAATTATGAGAAAATATGTGCAGGGAAGTTGGAGGTATATATAACTTTATAATTCAGTCAGACACCAACTCTCAGAAAGATAGAAGTAGGTATCGTCACAAGAATAAATAAAGATTTAAATATGTATATAAGTACTGAACATGCATTAGTATAGAGCTGGAGCCGAGACCTATATTTTGTAAACTTCATAATTCTTTTGTGGCCGGTACTAAGTCAGATTTAACCATATACCATCCATTATCAACTCACCATGATGCTAATGAAGAAGTAGAAGGGATATGTAGCTGATAATAAACAATTCATAGGGATCTGAGGAGCCAGCTTGTGATTTTAAATCTTAGTTAAACACATAGAATTCAGGCAAGCCTGGATGTAAATTCCAGCTACAGCATATCAGAGCAATTCGATCTCTCTGCGCTTTAGTTTCCTCATCTTTAAATAAGTAGAAAACTACAGCCTCATATCATAGTGAGGAAAAAAATGTGTCAGATATTTGTAAAGGGGTGAAAACATTGTCTGCCATTGAGAGAAAGCTCTCAAATTGGTATTAGCATTGTGTCAATCAGTCCACCTTGCAGAAACCACTATGAATTTTTAGCCTAAGCTTCACATTCACATCAAGATTATTTCAATTAGTCAAAAACAACATGTTAAGGTTTGAATTGTGTCCTCTAAAAAGATATGCTTAAATTCTAACCTTCAGTACCTGTGAATATGGCCTTATTTAGAAATAGGGTCTTTGAAGATGTAATTACGATATAACTTGAGGTCTTACTGGAATGTGGTGGACTCTTAATTTAATATGTCCAGTTTCCTTATAAGAAAGAAGAGCACAGAGACGGACACACACAGAGAGAAGATGGCCATGTAATGATGGAGGCAAAGATTGAAATGCTGCAGATGCATGTTGAGGAATATAAGAATTGCTGCAAACCATCAGAAGCTAGGGCAAGGCAAGGAAGGATTTTCTCCTACAGTTTTCAGAGAGAATATGGTCCTGCTGATAATCGAATTTTGGACTTTTAGCCTTAGGTATAAGACAATAAATTTCTGTCATTTTAAGCCACTCAGTTGTGTTTTTTTTTTGCTATGGCAACTCTAGGAAACTCATATACAAGGCACACTATTATCTAAATAGTAGTCAAGAACATCACTTTTGTCAGCACTTGGAATCAGTATGCCCTCTCCTTAAGATGTGTGAGGGTAAAAGGTGTGGGTCATTAAAGAGAGGTTCCACCATGATCTATCAGCATTTTGTCAGATCACATCTAAGAGATGGTTACTTCTCCTATTTTGATTCTTATCTGGTTTTATATCAACTCCTCAATTTCTGTTTCTTGTGCATAACTCATAGTTGGACTTGTAGACTTTCCTTTTAACTGAGTTCTTTCACTCGAATACCTCAGTTTAGCTTTCTAAGCTTTCGTATTGACTTCAGTCTTCCTGTTTTATGGCCTCTGTTCAGCCAGTACCCTCTCTCTCCTGAATATCCCCTACCCTGCCCACACACTTGATAGTATATGAGCCATCTTTCCAAAATACTTCCTGGCATATAATTTCAGCACATATACAACTTGAATTTTCCAACTTTGTCTTCTCTGGCACTATTTCAGAGTGATCGCTGCCTGTTGCAGAAAACAGAAATTATAAAAAGCATTATCTAAATTTTCTAGCTAGTTAAGCTAGTAATATTTGGTGGACTGATATCTTTGTGTGATTTCTTTAAATTTTATTTTACTGTACATTTGAAGGGTATTAAACTTATTCAAGTATTCTTATTTTTCTAATTTATAACACTAGTAACAAGAAATTTTTACTTTTATACATGTCTAGCACTTGAAGCTGCACCTTTAATGGCATGATATAAAATTAACTCTACATATATATATATGCAAGCACCTCTAAATATTGAACACTTGGAGATGAGAGATGGTGCATTCTTTTTTCCCCTGCTTAGTTGAAGAACTGATATTCAGCTTGCTACACTTAAAATTTGCTATACTTAAATGTAATTTTTATGAAAAATATATACATCTATATAGATAGACATACAGACATATATGAAAATAAATATAAATATAAAGGAACATATTACATATTATATTATAGAAAACATTATCCCTTATTTCTATGTAAACCTCATGATAACTTTAAAGGCTGTATAAAATTTCATCATATCTCTTTCATTTTTATTGAATCATTAGTTACTGGATATTTCATTATAAAATTCACTTGTAATTGAAGCTTAAAAATAATAATACTGAAAAATGTTATTGAATTCAAAAGCCAAGCCAAAAGTGATAAAATCTCTCTCTAAATCTTATGTTTTTTATTATTTTAGATTTATTTTCTTGAAAAAATAAAAGAGATTGAGAGGATCTCATCTGAAAATGTGACATACGACAGTTGAGTCTTGTTAATCTTCTAATGATGCTGCCAATTGGGTGTACCATCAAAACAATCAGAAAAAAATTAAAATATAAATATACAATTTGAAGCTATAAGTAAAACAGTTGCATACATAAATGCAACTGCTTTACTTATAGCTTCAAATTGTATATTTATATTTTAATATAAATAAATGATGTTTTGTTCTGGAGTGTTTTTATTTCAAGGTCTTTAAAATAATGATAAGAAAGAATAAGCACTGAGACATAAGACACCACTATCACCAAGGTAGATAATCTTATCCAACTTTAGGAAATGACCAATTTTTACCAACTGTTTTGGTCAGGAGTCTTAACATATATAACTATTTTAGAACATATAGGCACAGTTTACTGTATAGAAGC
This sequence comes from Pteropus vampyrus, assembly GCF_000151845.1. Taxonomy (NCBI): domain Eukaryota; kingdom Metazoa; phylum Chordata; class Mammalia; order Chiroptera; family Pteropodidae; genus Pteropus; species Pteropus vampyrus. The sequence continues at coordinate 5,145,323 of NW_011888791.1, forward strand.
ACCATGGTTGGCTGACCTATCAATCTTGTTGAATAGAAAAGCAAATCATTTTGCAGACCTTAAAGCAATTTCTATGAACCTGATGCTAGGAAACAAGATTTGGTTTAAATTGCTCCATTTGATGCTTTTATGGACAACTAATGGAGCAATTAAATCTGCCTACCACAAATAACAGTAATACTGAGGAATTAAAATTGAACTTGAAGTGAATTTAGGTGCTGGTAAGGCTACAATATTTCTAACCTTATCAAGAAAAAAAAACAACAACAGATTTCTAAAGTGTGCGTGTGTGTGTTTTTTTTTTAACAAAATAAAGCAAAAAATGTCCCCCTGCAAAACAATACTAAATGTAGAAAGCTGTCATAGTTACTATCTGAACTTCATATGGAACTTTGTTACTAATAAAACTGTCAGTGGAACCACTGGCATCTGTACTGCTCCATCATTATTAAGGCATAGTATCTTTCCAAATCGAGTCTGGGAAATTCTGACCACTGGTCCTTTGTGATGGAGCACATCCATCAGTTTTGGGAAAATAACCTAACTCATTTGGGGCAAATAACATTTTCACTTTATTAAAAATACTTTTTTTCCTTTAAGATTTTTTGAAACAGCCCACACCTAACTGAATAACCTATTGTAACATGATTGCTGTTAATAGCATGAAACATTTCTTTGAGAGATAGAAAACATTTGAGGTAAAACATAGGTCTTAGTTAAAGAATTTTATAGAGAAAAGAATGCAGCATGAAACTTTGAAATACTGTCCTGAACATGGCCTCAGACGAGAAATGGATTATAAGCCTTCCTTTCTTATCAAAGTTCTTTCATGATGAAAACAATATTTGTAGAAGGCAAGACTAGAAAGTACAAGTCATGTGACTGTCTCTATTAATGGTCCTAAATTGTGTTAAAAGGATATGTAATTACTTGAGAATAAGCTACCTTTCAGTGAAACAAAATTTATGTTTAATTCATCAATTATGTCATATTTAAACAAACAAGATAATAGACATTTCTCACAAAGCCTCATTTTTAATGATTAGATTTGGTAAAGAGCAATAGAAAGAAAATTTACACACTGACATTTTATTCTACTTTTCTCTAGTCTTAATATAAATTTGTCGATTTATTTAACACGTTATTTATTGATCATCTGCTGTGAGCAAGTTGCTTACCTGTGTGCTGTGCTGCAGGTTCTTTCTACAGTCCATCAAAATAGTTCATTGGTCATGACCGTAAAAGCTTTCTTTAAAATTTTATTAAAAATATTATAAACATGTGGCAAAATAGACAGAAGAATAACAAGAATCTCCATGTATAAAACTAAGCTTCAACAGATAAGGACCCATGGTCAATTACTTCATCTATTCACCCTATCACTTCTCCAGACCCTATGTTATTTTGAGACAAATTTTATTCTTAGTATCATTTTACCCATAAGTAATTCAGTAATTATCTGTAAAATTGTGTTAAAAAAATTTCTTTTTACAGTTTAATTTTGTGTCATTTTGTTTTGTTTTACAAAACCACTTCACTATTTTTACACCTAAATTTTGATGCAATCTCTTAATATTGTCGAATATCCAGTCAGTGTTCGAATTTTGAATTATCTTTTAAATATCACGAAATCAAAGTTAAACAACTTTGAATATGATCCAACTAAGGACCACACATTGCTGCTGTTTGCTATGGCTCTTACATTTCTTTAGATTCATAGGTTCTACTTTCATCATGTTTTTCCTCTCTTTCAGCTTATTTGTTGAAGAAACCAAAATATTTGTCCTATAGAGTTTCCCACTGTACGGATTTTGCTAATTGCATCTCACAGTGCACTTTAAAATGTTTTGCTATCATCTGTAGTTTGATTTAGAAGGTTAATGAGATACAGATACAAATGTTTTGGCAAGACTACTTTGTAAGTAGTGGGTATATTCTTTTACTTGCAAGCACAAAGTATCTGGTTGTCTCATATTATGGTTAACAGCCTTTGATGCCCAATGCCTGGATCCATTAAGTTATCAGAAGTTGTGAAACATTCTAATTATAGCATTCTTTTTTCATTTATTAGTGGAATACTTCTATAGAAAGAAACATTCTTAATTTACTATTGAATTTCACAGTGGTAATTTTTATAGAGAAAATAAGATAAATACTTGTTTTTCCTCTTAAATTACCTATATTTAAAACAACATTGCTTTACTAGTGTCCTTAAATTATGAACAATTATATTTCATTGTTAGGAACTCACAGATTTAAACATATTTGACCTGCTTAGACCTGTTACAATTACTTTTCTTAACAATGTTGAAATCACTTCATCTTTGCTAGTGTGAGCTAAACTGAACCCTGAGAACTTTTGACAAGATTCAAGTGGTCTAGTTAGCTTCCTTGCTCTTTTATAACAAGATATTTTAGAAACACATTGTACATTTCCTACTCTAGACCTAGAATCATCTACTTTCATTTTTGTAAATAGAAATACACTCGTTTTGTATTTTTCTTATGTTTGTTACAATTAGATTTAGGATTTTCATTCTGAGTTAAAAAATGACCTAAATGACATTGTGTCCTTCAAATGGGATCACACCAGGAAGCACACAATTTCAATTGTCTCTCACTGTTGATATTAACTTTTTCACCCAGTCAAGATGTTGTCCAATTTCTTCATATTATAGTTACTATATTTTCCTTTAAGGAATCTGTGGAAAGATACTTTCAGACAATGCAAATATAGTATATTTCATTAAAAAAAAACCTCCTAGGTATAGCAACCATTAATAATATTTACCTGAACCAATCTTTATTACAGTTACAAAATAATATTTCTTCCAATTCCTTTATATTTAGAAGCTGTCAATTAGCATTCTATTATAAGAAGTCCTCTTGTCTACCTTTTATCTATTCATTTATCTATTTATGATACTATATACTAGTGGATTTTTATATTGCTCAAATTGTCCAAGATTTGGCTAGTAGGTGTCACTTAACTCTGTGCTGAGTCCTTATAATATGTCTCTGTTGTTGTCATTATTATTATTACTTTAATAATTATGTTATTGTTATTATTACATAATAATAATAATTATTACTTTAACATCCCCTTTCTTTCTAGAATAAGCAAGTTTTTAAGCTCATGTTGTGCCTACTCTGATCCAGCTTTGGAGTTTTATTTTATCAAATCAGAACAAATCTGACACCATAATATGATAAGTACATCATTAGAAAGTAAAATTAGAAGTAAATCTCTGCTATGTATGTAGATGAAAAAATCCTTAACAACATGCTAAGATATTGAATTCAGCAATAGTTCTTGGTAACTAAGAACGGTGATTGCAAGAGAGCTATTTATCTCCAAAATTTTTCTCTCCAAATAAAAAGTGCACAGCTCTTTTTTATTCCTGAAAATATCACAAGTGAAAAATACATTTATGTAAAACTATGCCCATAGTACAATTCAAAGACAAAGAACACTGGAATTATAAATAACTGTAAATAAAAAGAGACAGCACCACCAAACTCCAGTGCAGGACCCCTACTGTGACCCAGGCACAAGGCTTTGTAATAGGCAAAGTCGGAATGAGAAAACTGTGGGGAAGACATAAGAGGAAGACTTGTCATAGGAGTCTAAAGATGATTTTCGATAAGCACCGAAAATATTAAATCCATTCGAAATCTGAAAATACTGGAAATATGTCTGGGCAGATCAAGGCATAATCTAGAGAGAATAAATTTTTGAAGAATATATGATTGAAAGGAGGAGGTACTTTTTAAAGGGGATAAATGTGATTTAGAAGGGCAGATATCATTTTAAAGGAGAGGAGCGACTGAAAAGGGATATTTCAAAAGGCACAGCTTCTGGGGGAGGAAAAAAGCAAAAAGGAAGATAGAAGCCTTTCAGCAATAGGATGGTGAAGGAAAAAAAAAAGAATAAGAAGGTGATTATAGAGTTCTATAAGGCAAACGTGACCCATAAAATCACAATACTTTCCCTACCAACCAACGACAAACAAAAATCCCTGGATTGTACTATATTGACTAAAGACAGAAGGTGTTTATCGATCATGCTTTGGTAACATGGATAAGAACACTTTGTTTAACCCCACGTTGCAAATTTTTTTATGTTTACTTTAACAGTTTTATAATTACTTATTTTGCATTTAGGTTTATGATACATTTTGAGTCAATTTTCATATAAAGTGTTGAGTTCAGGTTGAGATTCAGTTATTTGTTTGCATGTGGTAATCATCAAATAGCTTCTCTTTGCATTCTGTCCAGGTTTTATGGTTTCTTTCAGTGGGAAGGACAGTGCAAAATTGCTTACTTTATGTTACTTAGAACTTTCAATATTCTCTTTAATGAAGAAACACTGGAAGCGAGAATACTACGACGATCAAGGACAAGATAAAGATGCCCACAATGTCAATTGTATTCATAGTATTGAAAAGTCATAAAAACTATCCTTAATCTCAGAGTCTAGTTAAAGAGACATGAAAACATGTAATTTGGGTGCAGAAAAGATTAATAAGTACATGATTTTGGGATCCCTAATCCCCTATGTGACTGTATTAGAGATAGGGTCAATACAATACCAATAAAAAGTACAACGAACTATTCTAGAGAACAAATCAAAGTAAAATAAAATTCATAAGGAAATATAAACATGTAAGAATAACCAAAAAAGAGTGTTATCATAAAGATAGTGACATAGATTATTCCCAACTTCAGTCCCCCTCACAAGGAGACCAACTAGCAATTATCCAAAGACAAGAAACTCTTGTAAAACCCCCATAACCAGAAGTGAAGCTAAAGCACTTGCCTGAACCACCAAGACAAAGAAGGACCACGATAGAGGGGAAAGGAAATGGTTTTACTTTGACTTCATCACCTCTCCTCAAGGCTGACACAATACTGTATATGAGGAGTAGGGGCTGGGCCTTGGGAGTCAGCAGGGATGGAGAGTGGGGCAGGACTTACAGCAACCAGAACTCAGATCTTAGAGGACCAAATTTCTGCTTGTAACAGCAACCCAATAGAAATCCTAGCCACTGGCTCAGCTCATCTGCAAAGCTGAGCTGGTTGCCCCACTTAGCCAGAGAACTTTGTTAGCAGTTCGAACTGACTTGGGTCCCTAGTCAATGATCTACACTGGCTGTAGAGCCCATTTAGTTCTCTGCTAGTTAAAATCTCCACTAAACTGCTGCATATAACCTGCAGTCCTGCTCCACTGGGAAGCATGGCAACCAATGTCAGGCATCCAAAGAACACATTCTGTGGCCAGCCTGGCTAGGGAAGCAAATTTAAAACCCTGCCCAACTGCTGAGTATTCTCTCCAGTTTTACCTAACCAAGAAGCCTGGTCAGAGAACCCAAGCAGCTGTAGAGCACTCACTACAGTCCCATTTGGGCAGGGAGCCAAGCCAGCAACCCTGCTCAACTGCTGAGCATGGTTTCTGTTCCCCCACCTCATAACAAGGAAATCTTAACAATGACCTCGGGTAGCCTCCTCAGGAACGAGTTTAGAACACTGAACTATAACTAATAGCAGTCTAAGGTCTTGCCCCATTGTTGAACACAGTCTGAGGCCTCACTCAGGCAGTGTGCATAGCCAATGACTTTGCCCAATTATGGAGTATAGCCTGTGGCGTCATCTGTCCAGGATAGTGACCTTGCCCAACCTCAGAGCACAGTCTCCAGTCTCACTCAACTGAAGGATACAGATGGAGGCCATGCCTGACTAGAGAGCTGGGCCAGTAGCCTCACCCAACAACAGAGTACAACTACTTGCCTTCCTGATCTTGAAGCCCGGCCTGTCATGCCCCTTAACTTCATGACACAGGATGCAACCCCTACTGATCTCAGAGCATATCCCTCTCTGACCACTAAGAAACATTAGGTAAAAAGTAAGATCTCAAATATACAAACTAACTTTACACATCAAAGAACTGAAAACAAACAAAGAATGAAATAAGCTCAAAGTTAGCAGAAGGAAGGAAATATTAAAGATTAGAACAGAATTAAAGGATATAGAGAAGAGAAAAACAATAAAAAGACATAAAAATAAGAGTTGATTCTTTGAAAAGATAAACAAAATTGTCAAACCTTAGCTAGACTACTCAAGAAAAAAAAGAAAGGATTCAAGTAAATAAAGAGACAATATGACTGATAGCACAGAAATACAAAAGATTGTAGAGACTATAAAAAAATTATAGAACAACAAGTGTATAACCTATAAGAGCTAAATTCCTAGAAATATACAACCTATAAGACATGAAAAATAGAAAATATGAACAGAACAATAATGAGTAAGTAGATTGAGTAGTAGTCATAATCACAGAATGAAAAAGTCCAGGACAGACGGTTTCATTGGTGAATTCTACCAAATATTTAAAGAAGAATAAATGCCAATCCTTCTCATATTGTGCCAAAAAACAACAACAACAACAAAAAAACTGAAGAGCTGAAAACACTCCCAAATACATTTAGTGAGGCCAGCATTACTCTGATACCAGATAAGAACACTAAAAGAAAAGAAAACTGCAGGCCAATATCCCCAATGAACATACATGAAAAAAACTCAACAAAATACTAACAAAGTGGAATTAACAACACATTAAGAGAATTGTACACCATGATAAAGTAGGATTTATCACTGGGATGCAAAGATGGTTAATATATCCAAATCAATACATGAGATACATCACATTGTAAAAATAAAGGTAAACATCATATGATCACCCAATAGATTCAGAAAAAGCATTTGGCAAAATTCAACATGCTTTCATAATAAAAACCCTTAACAAATTGAGTATAAAAGAAATGTACCTCAACATAATAAACTCTGTAATAAATATATGACAAGCCCATAGCTAACAACATACACATTGGTAAAAATTGAAAGCTTTTCCTCTAAAATTCGATACAAGAAAAAAGTTACCACTCTTACCACTCTTATTCAACATAGTATTGGACATCAGACAGGAAAAATAAATAAAAAAATCCAAATTAGATAAGAAGAATTAAAATGTATCTGTTTGTAGATTACATGATCTTAGAAAACCCCGAAGACTCCACCAAAAAACCGTTAGAACTAATAAACAAATTTAATAAAGTTGCAGAATATTAAAAGTCAACATACAAAAATCAGTAGCATTTCTATAGATTAACAACAAAATTTCTGAAAAACAAATAAAAAAATAATTCCATTTATAATAGAATCAAAAATAATAAAATATTTAGAAATAAATTTAACCAAGGAGGTGAAAGATCTGTACATTGAAAATAGAAGACATTCTTGAAAGAATTTGAAGTCTCAAATAAATGAAAGATACTCCTTGTTCATAAATTAGAAGAATCAATGTTAAAAATGTCTACACTACTTAAAGCCATCTATAGATTTAATGCAATTCCTATCAATATTTCAATGACTTTTTTATAAAAATAGAAAAACAGTTTTAAAATTTGTATGGACATAAAGGACCCTGAATAGTCCAAGCAATCTTGAGAAAGATGAAGAAACCTGGAAATATAATACTTCATAATTTCAAATTATATGACAAAACTGTAGTAATACAACCACAAGTTACTGACATGAAAACAGACACAAAGACCAATGGAACAGAATGAAGAGCCCATAATTGAATTTATTCATATATGGTTAGTTAATATTTGATAAGAATTTCAAGAATACACAGTGAGAAGAGAACAATAATAAATGATGTTGGAAAAACTGGTACACACATGCAAAAGAACAAAACTGGACTTCTATATTACACCATTCAAAAATTAACCCGAAATAAAGATTTAAATGTAAGACCAAAATCATAAAACTTCTAGAAGAAAACATAGAAAAAAATCTCCTTGACATTGGTCTTGACAATAATTTTTGGATTTGACACCACAAGACAACCAAAGCAAAAATAAACGAGAGGGACTATATCAAACAAAAAATCTTCTACATAACAACAAAAATTTAATAAAATTTATAGACAACGTGTGGAGTGAAGAAAATATTTGCAAACTGTGTTTTATAGGAGGTTCATATAAAAATATATAAAGAATTCATACAACTCAATAGATAAAAACAAATGCAATTAAATATGGGTAGAGAAAATGAATAGATACTTTTCAAGAAAGATATACAAATGGCCAACGGGTACATAAAAAAGATGCTCAACATCACTAATCATCATTTAAATGCAAATCAAAACAATAATTAGATATCACCTTACACCTGTTAAAATGGCTGTTAAAAAAAAGTAATAACAAGTGTTGGTGAGGATGTGGAGAAAAGGCAAACCTTGTGAGAAGGTAAGTTGGTACAGCCACTATAGGAAACAGTATGGAGTTCCTTGAAAAAGTGAAAAAGAGCTATTTTATGATCCAGCATTCACACTTCTATATATATATTCAAAGGAGATGTATATTTCCATGTTCACTGCAGCATTATTCACTATAACCAAAGTACAGAAACAACCAAAGTGTCTGTTTACAGATAAATGTATGCACACACACTATCTTTCTCTCATAAACACACACACTGAACTATTATTTAACCATTAAAAAGTAGGAAATACTGCCATTTGCACTAAAGTGGATGGACC
>NW_011888791.1:5155674-5158673 GCF_000151845.1 Pteropus vampyrus
ATGGGCATTGTCTCTTTGTTTAGCCCTCCCTTTCCTGGTGTACAGACACAGGAGGCCACCATATCTGAGTCTCCACCAAATTGGCTAACACTGGTTACCCTGCCCTAGTGATTCTCTGTGACCATGCCCCACCCAACTTGCTGGCCTACCCAACATGCTTACTACAGTGGCCTTTCCATACAAACAGCTTGTCTTGGCTTATGCCATAGGCTTTCCAAAAATCTCTCAAAGGATCACAAAATCCAAACAAGCAGCATCTGGCCTCAATGTGCTCTCTACCTCTTGCTGAGCAACCACAAACCTAGCACTAATGGCAACTGGCCTTAGTCGTGGTTTGGTCTCTTGAGACACCTCCAAATCCAGCAAGGGTGATGGTCATCTGCAGATTGCATGGTTGGTTTCTCATGCCAGGTGATTCCAGGCTGGGCACAGGCTTCAGCTGAACTTAGCCTATGGTAGGGCCCTTCTCAGGAGGCACCAGAGCTGGCATGCTTTGGACCAGCTGGAGCACCATCCATAGTCATATCCAAAGATGATACACCCAAAAGGCAGACTTAATAGGCACCAGAGCCCTGTTAGAGGAAATCCTGCTCCACGGGGTCAGCTCCTGCATAACAGCTTCTTCACTATAGCCACGAGCCAGTCCTCACAACCAATAAGCCGGAAGATAATCCCTCCTACTGACATTTAAAAAGCAAACAAGGGTCAACTACAGCAAGAGGGCACACTACCCATTTAAGGGACACATCTGGAGCACCTGGCTTAGGTGCCCAGAGAGACTGAGCCACTGGGCTCCACAGGATACCTATTACATAAAGCCACTCTACTAAGACCTGAAGACATAGCCATTTTACCAATACATAGAAACAAACACAGGGAGGCAGCCAAAATGAGGAGACAGAAACATGTCTTAGATGAAAGAACAGAACAAAGCTCCGGAAAAAGAACTAAACAAAATGGAGGTAAGCAATCTACCAGATGCAGTTCAAAACACTAGTTATAAGGATGCTCAATGAACTTAGGGAAAGAGAAGATGAACTCAGTGAGAACTTTAACAAAAAGATAGAAAACATGAAAATGGAGATGGAAAACATAATAAGGAGCCAGTCAGAAATGAATAAAACAATATCTGAGATGAAGAGTACATTAGAGAAAATCAATGGAGTGGATTAAAGGGAGCATCAAATCAGTGATATCGATGATAGGGTAGCAGAGGACACCCAATCAGAGCAGCAAAAAAAAAAAAAAAAATTCCAAAAAAATGAGGATCGTTTAAGAAGCCTCTAGGACAACATGAAGCATAACAACATTCGCATCATAGGGCTACCAAAAGGAGAAGAGAAAGAGCAAGGAATTGAAAATCTATTTCAATGACAGAAAACTTTCCTAACTCGGTTAAGGAAATAGACATACAACCACAGAAAATTCAGAGAGTCCCAAACAAGATGAATCCAAAGAGGCCCACACCAAGACACATCATAATTAAAATGTCAAAGGTTAAATGCAAAGAGAGAATCTTAAAAGCAGCAGGAGAAAAGCAGTCATGAACAAGGGAGCTCCCATAAGACTGTCAGCTGATTTCTCAACAGAACCTTTGCAAGCCAGAAAAATTTGGCAAGAAATATGCAAAGTGATGAAAAGCAAGAATCTACAACCAAGATTACTCTTTGCAATAAAGCTATCATTTAGAATAGAAGAACAGATAAAGAACTTCCAAGATAAGAAAAAGCTAAAAGGATTCATCACCACCAAACCAGTATTGCAAGAAATGTTAGGAAGACTTATTTAAGGAGAAGGAAAGAAATTTAAAAGGTCAAAAATATAAATAAAAATGGTGGTAACTTCATATCTATCAACAATTACTTTCAATTTAAGTGAATTTAATCCTATAATCAAGAGAAAGGGTAGCTAAATGGATAAGAAAACAAGACCTTACATATGCTGGCTACAAGAAACTAACTTTACAATGAAAGACGCACATAGATTGAATGTAAAGGAATGGAAAAGGTATTTCACGAAAATGGAAAAAAAAAGTTAGCTTAGTAATACTTACACCAGACAAAATAGACTTTACAACAAAGACTGTAATAAGAGATAAAGAAGGACCCAGTAATTTCACTAATGGGTATCTGAAGAAAACCAAAATACTACTTCGAAGGAACATGTGAATCCATACGTTTATTGAAGCATTATTTACAATACCCAAGGCAATCTTGGTGTCCATCAATAGATGAATGGATAAAGAAGAGGTGGTACGTATATACAATGGAACATTACTCAGACATAAATAAGAGAATGAAATCTTACCATTTGAAACAACATGGTTGAAATATAAGACTATGAGATAGAATAAGATTCCTTAGGAAAAGAGTATAGATAAAAGACACCTAGGATGACTGAGCACTGGAGCATTCATTTAAATATGTTAGGAAGAGGAAGAAAAAAAACTAGGATGTGTAATTGAAGAGAAGCTAGTTGATAAGAAAATTATGTACATCTTGTGTTCTTTTTCCATTTTAATGTCAAGAAATGGCTCAAAAGTGAGTCCTTAAATTACAAGACATAAGAAGCTGCTAATAAAACAATCTATTGAGAAGTTTATTTTTCAAGCTAAGTAGCTCATTATTGTTTTGTATCATTTAAACAAACAACTATTATCATTTTGGATTGAATTAATAATTCTAAATATTAACTAAACTTAATTTGTGTAATACCTAGATTACAGCTTCTACAATGTTATGTATCAACTCTTCACTCTTTGTTCTACACACATTATTCTCTATGAGTAATTAAGTGACTTTTAGAACAATTTAGGAAATAGTTATCTTCTCTCTGCTGCAAAGAATCATGAAAATGCAGCTTTTTAAAGTAAAATATTGTTTCTAGAGCATAACAAATCACAAAAGAACATGGCTTACTAAAGAAAATATTTTAATTGAAAAATAGTCATTTTTAAAAGCATTCAAAGCAGATATTAAGTGAGGAATGTAAAAACCCTA
>NW_011888791.1:5159583-5159891 GCF_000151845.1 Pteropus vampyrus
TCTAGAGCATAACAAATCACAAAAGAACATGGCTTACTAAAGAAAATATTTTAATTGATAAATAGTCATTTTTAAAAGCATTCAAAGCAGATATTAAGTGAGGAATGTAAAAACCCTAAACAATGTTTTATCTACGTTGCTGCATACTTGGTAGCCTATGTTAAAATGCAATGACAATAAAGAATCAGCTGTGTTTGACACACTATTTAGAGTAACTATAGAGAGTAGAGGAACATTTACTGTTTTTAATCATTAGCTTGAAATGATTGATCGGCAGTGTTACTGGAGTGCCAGTCATTTAAATATAA
>NW_011888791.1:5159941-5164797 GCF_000151845.1 Pteropus vampyrus
AACTATAGAGAGTAGAGGAACATTTACTGTTTTTAATCATTAGCTTGAAATGATTGATCGGCAGTGTTACTGGAGTGCCAGTCATTTAAATATAAAAGTACTTTGAAGTTACTAATTTTAGAAAGAAATAATTGAGTAAACAGCCAAGTTAATCATCATGGATGCCTTAGTATCAAGACAGGCAATTTGTAATTTTGAAAAACAGTAGTATGAAGTAAAAAGAAATCTCATCAAGTTAATGTGATTTGTTTCCTGAAATGTTATTTAAGTGGAAACTAAATTTGAGTCACTCTGACATAGATTGAGTAGAGCAAATAAAAGAAAGTTGACTTACTTCCAATTGTGAAGACAGTTGTCATTTGTACTTGTCCTTTCAGAAAGCAATTTATCTCTTCAGAAGAGTGTCTGCATATACATCATCTATTAGTATTTATAATAACCAAACCATGTATATTGAAAGGCTTGGATATTTTTATATCCAATGTTTTCATGTCATTATATTTAGATTGAAAAGCAAGATCAGGGAAAGTGAAATATTCCATCCGATGGTCAAAGAATTAGAGAAAGATTAGGTAAGTTAAAAATCAAAGTTTTAGACATTTTTAAAAGACTAAGTTGTAGTTCTCCCCTGAGAACTTCTGTAATTTTCGAGAGTGAAGATTCACAGAGTTTCTAAACTTTGTATAGATTTTCAAAAAAATTATCTCAGAATAGAATTCTTCTCACTTTAGAAGTTCTATCTCTACTTTTCATGTAATTTTTCTCCATTTTAGGACCTGTCTTGCTTTCATGTTGTACCTATTAACGTTTAGTAAGAAAGGAAATTTTTATTGTATTGTTAATGACTTTCTTATATGACTATTCCTTAGGGTTGATGGAATAATAAATTCTTAGAGGAGCTGGAATAAAAAATTCTTACCCTAAATGAATATAACATTTCACAATCAGATTAGAGGAATACCAGACTATGTAACAATAAACCCAAAACCAGATTATAATTTTGAAGAGATGTTAATATAGTGAAATTGTTCGTGCATAGAATGTTTTTATAATGGAATAACAGGTTAGAGAAGCAAGTATAATTCAGAAGGCATGGTTTGGAATAACAGAGCAGAAGTTGCCAAAATATCTTAAAACATGGATAATGTCAAAATGTTTTAGAGCTCTCACACAGAAATAGCTTCATTAATAGGTAGTCTTGTTACACTAAAGTGTCGCTAAAAAGTTGAACATTGTTATATGAATTTGTATTGAATTAAGCTAAAATATACTTGGAAACTAGTAAAGGTATTTCATGTGAACTATGTTAATTTTTTCTAATGACAATGTCTGGAGCATTTTGTGAGAATTTTGAGGGCTCTTTTTAACACCAAGCGCACTTAACACTCCCATCCCAAAATATCCACCTGCACGCCACAAGTTTATGGCTCAGTAGTCAGAACATTGTCTTAGAAGCAACGCACATGGATACAAAGTATGATTATAAACAGATGGTAAATAAATTGCTGATGGAAGCAAAGGTTATTAAAATTTTAAACTCTTGATAGGCAGAGTTAATATAGGTAGTCCTTATGTTATAAGAATATTGTTTTCCTGAAGTATATTTTAAAATACTTCAGAACTTGAAAATCATCTTCTCATGGAAACAACAGTAATTAGGTTTTTACACAGGCAATTTCACTTATTTACCTTTGATACAATTTATTTCTAAAATCTCACTTGGGCAGCCAGAAACACACTATTCCCTTCAAGAGAATGGCTAATTATCTATTTTGGTAGCTATGGAAAGAGTAGGTTCTAGAGGATTTTATCTATATATGTAGATGATTTTATATAATATATTTATATTGTATAGATGTGTGTGTGTGTGTGTGTGTGTGTATGTGTGTGTGTGTGTGTGTGTATGTATGCATACTGTGGCTAGTAACTTGTTTCCTTAATATTTGCATAACAAGAGACAACCTTCTATTCACTCTCTTGGAGTTTTATATTGCACATATCTGTGAGGCAGGTGTAAGAGGTCATGTGTTTATATCACAAACTACCTGTGTTTCAAAGTGTTCTTAATTGTTCTTTGTTTCTCCAGTCAGTGAAGTTTAAATAGTTTGACCAAGTATATGCAGAAGAATGTTTATTGAAGGAAGCATGTACCATGAGAGATGAAAGCCTCTGACACTATAGGTTTAAATGTTCTGGTTTTCCAATGTATAACATGCGTTCGTGGTGAAATACTTCTGCTGGCGCATTTTAATTCGAATAAGAAGGCAGACAGCCTATGGAAGTTAAGACAGAGTTCATTGTCCACAGAATTTTACATTTGGCCTTTGTCCTGAGTTTTCCAGCAAGGTCTCTCATTAATATCAATTTTCCTGACAGCTTTCATGATGTAGACACATTAATACTAGGAACTGGACAGTGATCACTGACATAAACTACTGAACTGCTGTCAGAGAGCAGCGACTTCAGATCATTACAGAGGATTTAATGTAGTGAAGAAAATTAACCTCATCAAGAATTTAGCTTGTGTACGAAGTAAGGAATATATTTATTACTTCCTAGTAAAATGATTTGGGAGAGAACATGCTTTCATGGTTCTAAGTGAATAGTGATCAGCAAAACATAGGATTTCCCCCATAATTTCAACTAATGTGTGACTCCAGGTAAATTATTTTCTGGATTCCTTCTTTAATATTCCATCACCAGCAAGATACATCATGATAATTTAAAATAATGCGTGTGTTATCATCAATAAGACATCTCACCTTGAGTGAGACTTAATGATGCATTTTCTTTCAAAGACTTATGATGAACATCATTTCATTCTTAAATCAAAAATAAGGATTTCTAAATATTCTATGAACAGAAAAATGTAGCAATATATGAAATGGCTTTCAATTTCCATTTTGTAAGTGTTCTTTATTGTTCAACAACTTCTAATAATGTATGCAAGTATATTCTTAGGTTTTTTATGATAACAACACTGAGGTCCAACCTGTTGATCCCTAGATCTATTCCCACTAGATGGGCTCAGCATTCTCTGACTGTAGGAAGAGGTCGGGAGCTACGTCTATGATACCAGCTACTATAATTACTAGAATTTCCAGCCCATTCACAGATGTCCCCAGTTCTATCTTTTCCCATTTGAAGATCCCTCTGACAGACATACTAACACTTGAGTTAGTAAGGCAATGTGTATTTGATACAATTGATTTTTTGGCACTAAGAACAACTAAGTCAGTAGGATAAAAAACAGGTTATATCAGTTACCAATTTCGCCCGTAACCTAAAACGTGCTTATAATTTCAATTCCCACCTGCTGTGTCAACTCCTACCCAGATCTTTTTCTCAGATGAAACGGCCAATATAATGTGTTGCTGCTTCACCTCTGGTTACTTAAATGAAGACTTTTCTTTTATAATTGTATTGACATGAGGACAGGGCCACACTATTGAGATAGTCAAGAGTGCCTATGCAAAGTGTAGTGATCACCAAGGCATCGCTGCCTTTACCAATGAGGCGTTATGTCCTTAGTTCATCTCACTTATGACTGAACATAAGCAGAAACATTTTAAAAACCTCTTTATGTCTCTTATGTCTAGGAATATTTTCTTGACCAAAGCACTCATTGACGAGACTTGACAATCATGGCTGTCTTTTCGACCAGGCCCATTCACTCAAAATTTCTAGATTTTCATTATTTCAATATAAAAGTAAAAGTATTCTCAGTCTCATTAAACTTAAAAAGATCTTTGACCAAATGCAATTATTATTGTAATTCTGATAAATCAAAATAATACTTTTATATTTTCCTTAAAGAAAAATTATTCTTATATAAAACAATGAAATACAATACAAAAACAAAATTCTCTTCCACATTCTATAGGTCTCATCAATTAATATCCATGGAAAGAATGTTATAATTTATTTGATTTAGACTAACACCGTACCAAGTATATCTTCAAACTCATTGCATTACCCAAAAGCTCACTTTTAGGTTTTAGGATTCTAATTAAGGACTAGAAAAAAATCAGTTGCAATTTCCTTGCCCTAAGTATTATATCATTGGTGAATTTCCACTCTCTTATAAGTTCTAAAAAAGAAAATAGTTGTATAGCTCACCCAACTTACACACAAATATTTTTAAAAATTCAACATTTAAATTTATTAGAACTATTCTGAAAATCAACCTCTATTCACGGAACGACTAAAAATTCAAATCAGTAACTCTTTTCATTTATTTTCTATCCATAAAAAATAGCAGGACTTTCTGGATAAATACGCTTTATAAATTAAAGAGATATTTCATATTTCAAATTATCATTAAGTGAAATAAAATTTATACATGAAAGTAATGATAATAGTAATAATAATAACTACCTGCTAATGAACTACCTGCATTTTCTTTTTTGTAAATGTTGGAGAAAATAGTAGATAAAATACATTTGTACAACTCATTTTTTAATATAGTTTCCTTAACATTTTTAGAATTAAGACTATGGAAATAGATCAATCACTACTCAGCTTAGAGTAACAAAGATAAATGTTAAATTGTCACCTTATAATAATAAAAGTTTTAAGACGTGTTTAATTTGATGACTCTAGTCATTTTCTTATTGAGCGTACAGCGGAAGGATACAACAACCTTTCTCAGTCAGAAAGGCATCAACATCCTTTAACCTAATTTTAACAGGGAGACTTACACGCACTCAGGCCAAAGTACAACCTACTATTCTGTACATGAGAAAACTGAGAAAAAGAGCAACACTAACACAAACGGAAAAAGGATATTGACTACTCCTTTATCCATGCTGCTGTTCCTCTGTCGGCGAGAAGTATAATCAAGGCCAAGG
This sequence comes from Pteropus vampyrus, assembly GCF_000151845.1. Taxonomy (NCBI): domain Eukaryota; kingdom Metazoa; phylum Chordata; class Mammalia; order Chiroptera; family Pteropodidae; genus Pteropus; species Pteropus vampyrus. The sequence goes on from NW_011888791.1 coordinate 5,164,792, forward strand.
CAAGGC
>NW_011888791.1:5165637-5168158 GCF_000151845.1 Pteropus vampyrus
CCAAGCATGTCTGCCTCCCTGTCATTCACTTATTATCTTCAATAGCACTTCCTCCAGGAAGGCTTCCTGCATGTCCTACCTAAAATTCCCCCATACCTGTCCCCTCGCTATGTATAAACTTGTTTTATTTTCTAAATAGCACTTGTCCCTGTCTGAGAGGTTTTTTTCCTTATTGTTCATTGTCTAATTTCCTGCACTCTCAGCTTTACGTGTGAGCTCCGTGAGGGAAAGATTTAGCTTACTTGTTTACCACAGAGCTGTCATAGAGTGAATCTTCAAATTAATGAGGAGGCGGAGATTTAATCATGTACATATTTGATATTTGCTAGAAAAATTAGGCCCTAATCAGAATCTATTATTTTTGAATAAATTCATAGAAAAAAATGTTAAATGTAGCAGAATAAAGGAATGATTTCATAAAGCTATAGTAAATATGTAATTTTACACAAGTCTTTTCAAATAAGATGTGATATTTCAACATATTTCAAACTAGTCTACAAATTATTTCTTGCTATTTTAACTCAGCATAACTTTTTAGCTATTATCAATTTATCTACATATTTTTTAGAATTATTTCAAGAAAGTTTTGTTTCCCTAATCCCTATTCCAAAAGAAATTGATAAGGAACATTTATTGCATTAAAGATGCCTAATAAAATAAATGATTGACTTAATGGTTTTGATTTTAAAGCAAAAAACAATAGGATGATATTATGCACAAATATTTTTTAACTGGATAAATGCAATAAGCTTTTCCAGAAGCATTTTTAACATTTGCTTGATTTATTTCCATGTCAGATTGTTTAACCATGTCTGTTCTAGGCCCAGTTAAAGGGATGAATGATAAATTCATTGCAGTGTCTTTAAACTCTTGTGCTCATTCACTTGGTCTAATTACAACAGATCCCTTCCCTGACTCTTGAACTCCAATTTGCCCCCAATACACTCCTCATTCCTTGAATATGATCCAGTCTCCTCAATGACTTCAGCGATGCAGGGTTTATCATATCTGTCCCGTTAGTAATATAAATTAATTGTCTCTGTCATTCCAAGGAAAATTCTTTATTGTGATGCAAAATCTCTTCAAGATTTGAACCTCCCTCTCTCTTATGCCCTACTTCAAGCCATATTATTTTAATGACCCTTCTGTTCCTTGTCTCTATATATCTGAACATGTTATTTATTCTGTCTGAAACATTCCACTGATTCTTACCACCCCCAGATTCGTATAACTAACTCCTAGTCATCATTGAAGCCTCAGATCTCCTTATCTTTTCTTTTGAGCAACTTTCTCTGAGCCCTATAAAGACTCTATCTGTACATCCCCTTATCATAGCACAATTTTTTTTTTTAATTGCCAGTTTATTTGTCTGTCTGCATCACTGGATTTTGAAATCCTTGAGGAAAAGAGACTTTGCCTTATATTTTATTTCTCAAGCACAGTAATCGAAACACGATAGATTTTAAATAAATTAGTAAGTATATTGTAAGAAGATAAATAAATTAATAACTTGAAATTAAATATAATGGCCTTTAAGCTCCATGAAGATAGATAACATTTTATCTGGTTCACTGTATCCATTGGATCTAGCACAGGTCTGGCACATGAATTGAATTCAATAAATATGGGTTAAATAAATGTACAAGCTAAATTATCATTAGGCAATACATAGCTATGGTTGTGCAGTTCAGGTGATTCTTTCTATGGAAAGTCTGCCCATTTGAATAATAACAAAGTGGCTTAAAACAAAACTCTGGATCCAGAGCTAAATGATTTCTCTAAAAATCACTCACATTTTCTAGAAAATGTAAGGTTTTCTGAAGACTAAGGAAGGCAATCGACATAGTGTCCAGCATACACTCTGACATCCAATAAGTGGTTAATGAATATAAGGTGTTCCCAGTGTTATTTCTACTACCATTCCTACTTTTCCTCCTCTTCTGCCTCTTTTTTCCTGCATTGTTAGATGAAAGAAGGATACTTAAAAATAATAAGGATAAGGAAGAAACTGTTTTAGTATGAGCAATAGCAAAATGATACATTTGCTTAACTTTTCAGTTATTGTTAATTTAATGTCTGCTTGACTGGGTTAAAGAAGGTTCAGAAAGCTTGTAAAACATTATTTCTGGCTGTGTCTGTGCAGGTGTTTCTGGAAGAGATTAGCATATGAATTGATAGACTTTAAAGATCACTTTTATCAATATGGATAGATATTATTCAATTCTTTGAGGGCTGAATAGAACAAAAAGGCAAGGAAAAGGCAAATTTGCTCTCTGCTTGAGCTGGTACACCCTTCTTTTCCTGCCCTTGGACAACAATGCTCCTGATTTTTGGGCCTTTGTACTCAGACTGGATCGTGTACCATTGGCTCCTTAGTTCTTGAGCCTTTAGTTTTGGACTGGAACTAGATCACAAGCTTCCCTGGGCCTCCAGCTTGCAGATGGCAGATCGTGGGACCTCTCAGCCTCCATAATCATGTGAGCCAATCCCTTATGATAAACTTCTATATATTTATATATAG
>NW_011888791.1:5169538-5177556 GCF_000151845.1 Pteropus vampyrus
AATTTTATAAAAAGAAGTCCATGCTTATATACATATTTATAAGTAAACTTTTAAAAACAAGAAGTCCATGATTCTATATATATTATTTCAAAACAAAGAAAGAATCCAATAATTCTTCAAGCATGCAAAGAAAAGTGAACATTTGATTGTACCAAAGAAATTTTGCCTAGAAAAAAAATAAGAGCCAAACTGATTGAAGACTGATTAATCACATTAAAAGCCAGAAGAAAATGAGTAACTTTTAATATTTAGAAAGCTTGAGCTGGTATGGAAGTCATGATGTAGCTTATGTGTGAACAAACAAAAAGGTATTTTCAGATATGCAAGTATTCAGAAAGCTAATTATGATTTCTTCTGAATAAAATATTTGACTCCTTGTATGTTATTAGGTTCCAGAAAAATGAATCAAAATATTCTTCATTTTATAAATTTGACAACTAATTTATAATATAGAGAGGAAACTCAATATCGGAAAACAATGACTAAAAAAAGGCTAGGCACAAAGAAGGAAAACAAAATATAGAAATAAGAAGTAGGGTTACAACTTTAGATAAATAACATTCTTTGAAATGTGGTATATGCATGTGTGTGTGTGTGATTGTATGTGATTGTGTGTGCATATATGTATGCTAAAATCTTGGGGTTCTGTTTGGCAAACTGGTTCCTGCTTCTGTAGTCTTTTTCTACCATAATCTAGCCTAGGATTGTTCTTCATTCATTTTGTCTGTTAACTAGATCCCATCAACTTGCTGTTTTCCATAAACTGGTTGAAAAGTTTAGTCCATTAGTGCAACACGTTCTCATTCTCTTCATTGCAACTGATTTATTTTGTTCACTTTTGTTCTGGAGAGATCAGATGAATAGGAAACAATTCCATTTGTCAATTTGTCAGCTATTAAAAACAAACTAAGGCCCTATTCCTTATTCATAAAAGCAGATTCTTTTCTTTGTGTATGAATTCGCAGTTAATTGCAGTAAATGAAATTGATATGTATTTGAGAGATTGAAGTTTTAATAGAAACCTAAACATTTATCATTGAACAATCCATTTCACTTCTTTTTTTAATTTTTCAATTATTTTACAAATAAGTATGAATTTCTATCAACACACTTACAGTAAGTGCCAGAGTTTCCTCTCCAGTTTTACATGCCACACTGATAGAAATTATGTTTTAAAAATATTTTAGTAATGCTTCAAATTTAAATTGTTTCTGTATTTAAAATGAGATAGGGCTTAGCTATTTTACATGTTTTTCAAAATCAATGAGAGGGGTGACTTCATCTTTTGCAATCTTATCTACATCACATTTATTTAACTATAACACTTTCCCCTTAGCAGGTTTCATAAGATCTGGATACTCAAATACGTTATTTCATGGGAAAACTATGGTCCTGGCAATCAGAACTCTTGGAGTTTAGCCACAGTTTTCCAATCTCTGGGGGGCTTGGGCATGTCTCAGCCTCTCCATGCTACAATTATCTAATTTATAAAATGAAAAACATAAAGTAAATGATTTGTTAGGTCTTTTTCTTATGTACGTTTTCCCCAAATTTAAGAAAGTAGTTTGGCAAGTGTAACAATTTTTGAATACTGTTATTAACAGATTTATTATGGTTTAATCAGCAGTAGCCTAGTTTTATGAGTATATGTGATCATGTTAAGAAAATAAGAAAAGCCATATAGAGAAGCATACCTAAAATTAAAATCGAAATCATAAGAAAGAGACAATAAGAGATTAAAAATAATCTAAGAAATGGACTGCCTAGAAATAAAGATTAGATTCCAGCTTTGCTTCTGGAGTTGATTAGCAAAGATAAGAGATATTGCCAGGAGAAAGCAAATCCTATTATGATTCATCTTCTTAATTATTTTATTCTATTAAAAAATATGTATGCATTCCAGAACTCCGTAGAATTCAAAATTAAAATGTCACATACATGGAAGTCATGATGTAAAGATATTTTAGCAGGATAATATCATAAACCTATGCATTGGTTGTTTAGGAAAGAAATAAATTTTCCTTTCCTCTTGTTTCAGGACTGTTTCCACTCTTAGGACATAGCATGGGCATACTTTCTTCTCAAAGAAACTTTTTAAATGACATATTTGTGTCTCAGTACCTGAATTTGGGGTCCAAGAATATGTAGTCTCTAAGAGTTAAAGACTTTCATTTCAAATCTACTCCAAAGTGATGTGGTATTATTATACCTTTAGGGACAATTGTTCTTTTTATTCTGGAAAAACGATGTTTGGGTCTTTTAGAAATAAAAATTTAGTTTGAGAAGTCTAGCTTCTAGACCTGATGTGCCTCTGGAATATGGTCATCTAGTTATAAGTTATAAGCAGAATTGTATTATTTTAGTGAGTGCTCAAGGAAAAAAAAATAATTTTCAATCTAATAAAAGCATAAAGATGTTTGTGCCTAAAAATTAGAATTTTTGTATTCTCATTGAGTTGCAGAAGGGTATGATGGGTATGCGAGGATTTTTCTAAATGAGATAGATATTCGAATCAAAAGGCTGAGAAAGAATTAGCTCTTTCTGCTCGAAGGTCTTCAAACTAGGAGATCAGTCTTCTACTGTCTTCAGACTTGGATTAGAATTTATACCATCAGCTTTCCTGGTTCTTACAGATTTGAGGACTTATCAACTTCTTGTGTAAGCCAATTCCTTATAATAAATGTCTTTACACACACACACACACACACACACACACACACACACACGCACACGTCTATTGGTTCTGTTCCTCTGGAGAATCCTGACTAATACAGAACACTTTGTACAGGAGGGCTTCTTCTAGACCTCAAATAACAAAATTGGGAAGAGACCTATTCTCTTATACTTGTACAAAACTTATCACCACCTGGGCATTCATGTTAGTGGTAGTCTTGGGAAAATTGGGAGACTTCCTCCTTGTTATTCTAACAGAGGACAATGGAGGGACTACCGGATATCTAATAGCTTGACGAAGAGGCCTGGTTAGAAACATCTAAGTGGACTGTTACAGAGATACGAATTCAGGGACTCAATAATAACTGGAAGTCACTTAGAAGGCTACTTGAATCTATGTGTAGTTTTAGTAATTTTTATAATTAAAGTATAAATGTAATGGACTTAAGTGGATCATCTTTGGACATAACAGTTACACCTAATATTTTTGAACTTGAGTGACTAATCGCCTATCTTATTTCATGCAAAATGTGTGCGGCCTCCTACCTTTTCTCTGTCCTTGGTACAACCATCCAAAATGCTCCCAGTGATCTTACCCACACTGAAAATGATTGAGAATTTCTACTTTTAGATACATAATTTTATTAAGTAGCCAAGTGAAGGAGGCAAATCGTCTTTGGTTAACAAAATGAAAAGGAAGAAAAAATGTCATTTTACTTCTTTTGGATAGAGACAAATATTACAGAACATTATTTTTATCAAAATGTTTTCTTCACCCACTACAAATGTAGCAAGTTAATCCAAAATGCTTCCTCATTAGGAATAAAGCAATTAAAAATAACTATGACTGCATAACTGTGCCACTGTTTTCAGATGCCTAATTACAGAATCTCTTCAGGGTAATACAAATGTCAGCTCATTAGAACACAGTTTTTATTATTTGAAACAGACTACAACCAATATAAAGGTGCCATCTTAAAGTTAGCCATTTTTTTTATGACAGGACATCTGAATAAATTATTATTTCCAAGTCTTTAAATATACATTGATACAAATTTGGATGAGGCTTATTCCTTACCAGAACAATGTGAAGGTAAGAAGAGAAACTAAATCTAAGTTATGCCAAAGTGGTTACTAGAATGAGTCCAAATGCATACTTTAAGAAAAATTAACATTTTACAAATGATTGCCATCATTTTACAAAGACCATAAGTTCTCTTTTATCTTATCTACATAATTTGAAGTTTTGCTGGTGCTGAGTAGTATTTCAATTAGCCAGATGTTTTCTCTAACTGCGATTCTTTTAATATCTTTGACTATTAGTACTTAGTGAGGATGAGTATTATTGAGCACATATACTCAGGAAATGAAAATTGCATATTGTTTTCCATCTGGAACATACATAACGCATACCTCTGAGTGATTTTGAGGGCCCATCAGTAAACCTGAAAGGCCATGCAGATGATGGACCTTGACACTTGTTTTATCCTGGCAGAGGCACTGACAGGAATTCTGATAACTGTGTGGTGTTCAATACTGATTCCAACAAATGCTTTAATATTTTTCCCATCATAACCATAAGCGCATTATTTCAGTGAAGCATGTATGAACCTATCTGTTTGTGTTCAGTTTGACAAATCAACTTTAGAATTTCTGTGGAAATTATTTGTTGCCAAGCAGTCTGGTTTCTAACCCTCATCTTTCCAAAAGAGCTGAAGAACCTTCAGCAAATCCCTCTCCCACTCTGGACGTTGGTTTTCTCCATTGTAAAATCAGCCTTTACTTATAATGGTTTCTACAGTCCCTTCCAGTGTAGACATTTGACAACGATGATTTTAAGAATTTGGTCTCTCCCAGATGTCAAAAGAATTGTGTTTCCCTTTTGAACTCATTAAAGTGATTTGTGCTGCTATTTTCCTCTTTCATTTACTACATCTGAAGAGCAGAGGTCCTCACTTCTTCCCAATCAAAGGGAGCTCTGCATGCTCTGTAGGAGAACAAGAGGATTTTGTTTTCATGGCATTGGTACCAGAGACTAAATATCCTCTACCCACTTATAATAACTAGGAGAATGAGTGAGTCATATTAGGATTCTATCTCAAAGTGACTAATGACCTCTGCTAGATTATCAAATGGGATTTTTTTCTGTTTTACTAGAATTGATGTCATAGCCCAAAGCCGAGGACAAAATTACTATGTACCCCACAGACTAAGGTGAAAACTCCATGAGCAGGTGAGATCAGCCAATTTTCTTCAGGGTTAATTAAGAGGCTTAATAACTCAGCTCCTTGCCCCTGCCTCCACCCTCAAGCTAATGTAAGAAGATTCCCAAGAATGTAGGGAGTGCAGGGTCCATAGATGAGAGGCTTAAAGCCAATCTTGTTCTCCAGCTTGCTGTTTACTGAGCTTCAGAATCTGCTGACTTGGTATCCAGATCCAGAGCCAAAGGTGGGAAAATTATTTTTAAGATTATTTTGGAAACTTGACATTATAATTTTATAATTTATTAATGCTTCTCCCTACTGTGGGGAAGAAAATCATGGTATATATTTGAACTAAGGAACAGTATTCACCTCTGATGTTGAGATTTCTGAACAAGGAAGGATTATTGAAGCAGACTGTGCCACAGTGGTAGAAGGGGAAGTGGTTTTCATATGCCTGGGAGGGAAAAAATAGTGGATCATTCACTCTTTGTGTCTGGGGCCAAGTTGGGGTGAACAGAAGTTTCAGTTGTCCCTGTGATTTCTCAACTAAGATCAGTGGGCTTACCAGAGAAGAAAGGCTATGGGCAGCTACTGAGCTAAGTAAAGGCATGCCCAACTTGTTGGTGTATACCAAGGGTCTCTCCACTGCATAAGCAGAGTGCTAAAGATAAATAAGAGCAGACTAAATCAGAGAGGCCTTTACTGGTATGTCTGAAGAAGTTGGCTTGACCTAGTGCCTCTCTCTGCTCCTTGAGCTCTCCTCTGCACAGAAAAGAGAAAGGGAGGAAGTGTCCTAAAGCCAGATCTAGTCCTTTTTTATTTCTGAGAACCACAACCAGGGATGTAGCCTGCCCTCAGGCAGGGGGAAAGATCAAACTTTGAACTGAGTTGAGAATAAAGTTTTAAAAATAAAAATAACCAAATCTTTATATGCAAATTTTTATACGAAAAGAACCAAATAACTACTCAAAGGAGCTATTCTATTAACACAAGGTAACAGAAATTTTGGAGTGGAGCAAGATATCTTGATGCCTTCATAGCTGAAAGGAGGATTCTTCAGAATATAGTTAAAAACAGTTATTTTCAAAAATCAAATTTATATCCTTAAGAGTTACTATTCCTTCAAAATTCTGGAAAAGATCCAGCCTTTCTCTTCACTCAGCTTGGGGCACATATGAAATGGAACTCACTACTTTGGCTTTAAGCCACAGAATATATTTTTAATTTCTCAATTTTTCACAGCTGCTCCAAAATTCTCTTAAGTCGAAAAACTCAAAGAGAAAGGTGAGTATGAATGAGACACAAATCATTTATTAAGTCATGGTACAATTTCTTATTTTAATCCTAAATTCATAGATAAAGAATACTTTCAGTTTTCTAAAAATCTACTTTCATTTCCAATTTTTATGGCAACTACAGGAATGTATTTGGTCTGTGACCACTTTTGGAATAGCAGGACTCACATATCAGGGAGCTCACTCATTGTTTTGTTCTTGATTATACTTGAATTTTAGAAGTGAACTCTATTTCGTTCTCATGCTAATGTTATACAACTGTATACTTACAGCTCATGTTTACCACTACCCTGTGACTCATTACTTGGTATTTTTAAAGAACATTCTTTGGCCAAATATAATATAACTCACTGGTCCCCATGAGAAATAGGATTCAAGATATAGAGAAGTAACAATAATGACTACTTCTTTAATCAATACAGGATCTCCCATGCAACATTAACATCTAAAGATTATAAGAGGAAAATCAGAAGTAAGAAAGGTACTATCTTAAAGATAGAAAAATCTTGGTAGAAACTTATTATTAACTAAAATTGGATACTCAGACAAGCTGTGAAATTTAATCTGGGTGAGGAAAAAATATATTTCAAACTAGATCAGCTATATTAATAAACTTTTAATCATCAGATCTGAATGAAGTAACTAATCTTGAAAGATTATCTTAAGATGAAAACCCTTCTAAGCATTGTGATTGTCAATATCTACACTGAGTCAACTGAATTTTTTCATAGCTCAGATGTTAAATATTTAAATCTCAGTTCTGCCTTTTTCTAGCTGTGTGAACTTGAGCTTATCTCATTTCCTTCTAAATTATCTTCTAATTATTTACTACAGAATATGGCACATAGAAAATACTCAACAAAATTAGTTGTAAATATTACAATGGTAACTCTCAATAATATATGATTTTAATAGATATTAATATTCACATACACACAACTTGAATATAGGTTTTTTTCGTGCTGTGCTTGTGTGCGTGATCTGTGGCTTTGATAATTTTTTGGAGACTATTTAGTGGTAGATGGATACAAGTCCTATCATTTTAAAGAGGATTGAATTACTTATATTTTGCACAAACTCCTAAAGCATTACAGTGCTTTCAGAAGAATTTTGTTGAGAATTCAGAGTGCTACATATAAAAGACAACTTGGAACAGAAGTACAACATTAATGTTCATGCTATAAACATTGTAAGCAGTTATAGCAAACTCGTTTTCTCTGTATTTCTGACATTATGCCATTGGCATCTATATCCCTGGGTTATTACTAATCCAGTAATAATAGAACTCCAGTGCATCTTGTTGCTATTAAGTGAACAAACTATGAACGAATTGTTTGGTTGAGAAATCATAGAACAGCAATAGCAGCCTCAAAATGTACTGTGTCTCTGTTGTTGAGGTTGAGGCTAAATGGCTGTAAAAAGAGACCTAAAATTTCAGTGATTTAAACAAAAAAAAATCCATTTATTCCTCTCTCAAGTAACTATTAGAAAGGATGCATGTCAGCCCAGGTGGGAGGCTTGATCATTCTATAATCATGGCTTTTGTATCTGAACCCACAGGGGCCGGTCCGATTTCCATCTTAAACCCAGAAGGAGGAGGAAAGAACCAGAGAAGAACACAGTTCTTCTGAGGACAATTTCCCCATTTGGGACGTATCATTTCACAGATGTTCTGAAGACCAAAACTTGGGCACATGTAGCCACACAATATGGCCTTTTAGCTTGGTACTTAGTAGTACTACCATTGAAGACAGAGATGGTAGAAATGCCGGCTTAAAATTCATGTCCAAATAACTCTAGAGCTATGGTTACATTCTCAAAGAACTGATTGAAAACAAGACAGATT
>NW_011888791.1:5182986-5185446 GCF_000151845.1 Pteropus vampyrus
GGCAGAGATGCTAGACTGCCTAGTCCACTTGGGCTGAGTGAGACAGAGGTTATGGCAGCTGCAGCCGAGAGGTACAGATATTCCTCTTAAAGGGGCTATGACTGCAACTGGACTTTTGCAGTGACAAACTCACTTGCTCTGATCTCCAGCTCTGGAGTGGCAGCTTGGGGGCACCAGGGACATAAAGGGGGGTACTGAAATGTAGGGCTTTGAGGTGAGGGCCAAAGGGGCAGCTTTCTCTTGGGCAGAAGTGCTGGTAGTATCCATTGATCCTTAGTTGAGCCCTCCTTGTTCCTAGGGTGCAAACACAGGCACTGCCATACCTGAGAGGTCATCAAACTGGATAACCAAAGTCATTCCACCCAGAGGATAACCCGAAACTCCACCCCTCTCAAATTGGGGTCCTACTCAAGCCACATCCAGTGGTGTCCTTAGAATGCCTTGTGCAGCTTACTGAGCAGCTCCAAGCCTCACACTGGGAGCACCCAGCCTCGGTTTCTGGCATGGCCTCTTGAGGTGATTATAAGCATGGAATGGGTGGCAGCCATCTGTGGATTGCTTGCTGACTCTTACCAGGTGGCCCTGGAGGGGTACAGACTGCACCACTGGGCCCCATAAAGCCACTCTAAGACTGGGAGATTTAGGAGCTTTATATTGTACATAGAAACACACACAGAAAGACAGCCAAAATGAGAGACAAGTATGTCCCACAGGAAAAAACAGAACAGAGCTCCAAAAAAAGATCTAAACAAAGTGAAGTCAAGCAATCTAACAGATTCAGAATTCATAACACCTGTTATAAGAATGCTCAGTGAACTTAGGGGAGGAGCAGATGAGCTCAGTGAGAACATTAACAAAGAGATAAACATAAAAATAGAGATGGAAATTATAATAGGGAGCCAGTCAGAAATTAAGAATACAATATTTGAGATGAAGAGCACATTAGAAGAAATCAACAGAGTAGATGAAGAGGAGGATCAAGTCACTGATATAGAGGATGAGGTATTGGAGGATACCCAATCAGAAGAGCAACAAGAAAAAGAACCCCCCCCAAATGAAGATAATTTAAGAAGATACTTAATAACATCAAGCTTAACAACATTCACATCATAAGGGTTCCAGAAGAAGAGAGAGAGCAAGAAGTTAAAAACCCGTTTGAAGAAGTAATGATGGAAAACTTCTCTAACCTGATGAAGGAAATAGACATAGAACCCCAGGAAGCTCAGAGAGTCCCCAAAAAGCTGAACTCAAAGAGGCCCACACCGAGAAACATCATAATTAAAATACCAAAGATTAAATACAAAGAGAGAATCTTAAAAGCAGCAAGAGAAAAGGGAGCTTCCATAAGACTGTCAGCTGATTTCTCAAAAGCAACTTTTTAAGTCAGCAGGGCTTGGCACAAAATATTCAAAGTGATGAAAACTCAGTATCTACAACCAAGATTACTTTATCTAGCAAAGCTGTCATTTAGAATTGAAGAACAGACAAAGAGCTTCCCAGACAAGACACAGCTAAAGGATTTCATCGCCACCAAGGCAATGTTACAGGAACTTCTTCAAAAAGAAAAAAAAAATATGTATCAAAAATATGAATAAAGAATGACAATAACTACGAATCTATCAACAAGTTCTTTAAATGAAAAAGAATTAAGTGTTCCAATCAAAAGATAGGATGGTTGAATGGACAAGGAAACAAAAACTTTTACATATGATACCTATAAGAGACTCACTTCAGATTAAAAGACACACACAGACTAAAAGCAAAAGGATGGAAAAAGATATTGCATGATGGACCTAGAGGGTATTGTGCTGAATGGAGTAAGTTGGATAGAGAAAGACAAATGCCATATGATTCCACGTACATGTGGAATCTAAAGAACAAAATAATAAAAAATATATATAGAAACAAACTCATAGATACAGAGAACACTTTAAGAGTCAACAAAGGGGACGAAGTTGGGGGAAAGTGTTGATGAAAAAGGGGAAAGGGATTAAGAAGTACAAATGGGTAGTTACAAAATGGTCATAGAGATACAAAGTATAGCATAAGAAATATAATCAATAATATTGTAATAAATACGTATGAGGCAGAAGGGTAATAGAGTTAATGGGTAATTACTTTTGAATTATATAAATCTCTAATCTCTATGCTGTACACCTGAAACTAATATAATTTTGTATCCCAACTATAATTGAAAATAAGAAAATATAAAAAAAGATATGAAAACAGGAAGTATGAAAACAGGAAGTATGACATCTCCAGATTTGTTTTTCTTTCTCAAAATTGCTTTTGCTAGTCTAGGTCTTTTGTAATTCCATACAAATTTTAGGATTACTTGTTTTAGTTCTGTGAATACCACTAACATTTTGATAGGAAATGCACTGAATCTGTAGATTGCTTTCTGTAGTATGAACATTTTACAATATTAATTCTTTCAATCTGTGATCATAGTATATGTTT
>NW_011888791.1:5185496-5187774 GCF_000151845.1 Pteropus vampyrus
TTTATAAAGCCAATTTAATAGGTACAGCACTATGTTAAATTTAATAAAACATTCACTTTGTCTTTTTAATTTACTGTTGTATACCTAATGTAACTCAGAGGATAGTCAGGGAGAGTAAACTTCAATAAGCTTATTGAAAGCAATAAAGTCTAACCCTCATTAGCACTTGGGAATAATTGCTTCTCTATATTATTGGGGAATGCTGGGAGTTGGTTGCCTTCTTGGCAAGGCGGTTAAGCTAATGATATCTTATGCTGGGTTCTTTTAAAGATAATGAATACATTCTCTTAATGTTTTTAACATTTAATTCAATCACTGATAAACTTAATGTTCTATTGAATTTTTATTTAAATAAATAGTGCTACACCATCTACATTTTCTTCTGATCAAGTTGTATGTCTCCAGGCAAGCTGCCTTAGTTTATCTAATAATAGCTGAAACTTTTCATCAAATAGTATCAAAAAGAATATGTTAACATTAGTAAGCGTAAAGAAAATTAATAGATAACTGAATATAAACCAGGTTATATTGAATCAAAATATATCAAATCCTTTTTTAAATCAGAAGAAAACTATTTTTATGGTATTTTTCAAAAGTTTTTAGCATATAATTTTCAATTATATGCTAATACATCCTATAAACTCAAACTGATTTAATATGCATTTTGGGCAATTTTGGCATATGATATATTTTAATAAAAATATTTTAGATTTGACTCCTTAAAGCATAATACTTTATATTTGAGTAAGAGTTTGATTTTTATATATAATTAACTTATCTTTATTTTTTTTTCAAAAAAGATTTTATGACCAAAATAGATAAGAGCCAATGGTCAACAGAAATGATAATCTAAAATATACAAAAATAGCCTATTCACATTTTGACACTTGTCCTTTGAGACAAAACTGTATAGAAATGAATTTTCTTTAATTCACATTAGGCTGTGTATGTAGCTATGCTTTATGCTTTTTGTATTTCTACATGATTAACATTTTATGTAAATTAAAATAGATATAATGTATTTTCTTTCTTTTATTTAAACTGAGCTAAATGTGATACACAAGCTACCTCATTTATGTAAATATTATGAGCAGACAACATTGGTGAGGTTAAGAATATCCACAGCTGGTGAGTAATAGAGATGGGATCAAACCAGTTCATCAGATGACAGAATCTGTATTCATAACCACTACACTACTTGTTTTTTCTAGCTTGCAATTCTATATTCCTTTTTTCTTATTGAAGTATAATTGACATACTATATTTTATTACTTTTAGGTGTACAATATAGTGATTTGACATTTATATACCTTATGAAGTGATCACCATGGTAAGTCTAGTACCCATCTAGGACCATACATAGTTATTACAATATTATTGACTATATTCCCTATGTTTTACTTTATATTCCCATAACTATTTTTATAACTGGCAATTTGTACTTCTTAATCCTTTTGACTTTTTTTCCCTATCCCCCAACCCTCTTCCATCTATCAGTTTGTTCTCTGTATTTATGAGCTTCTTTCTATTTTATTTTATTTTAGATTCCACATAAAAGTGAAATCATAGGTATTCGTTTTTCTCTGCTTGACTTATTTCACTTAGCATAATACCCTCTAGGTCTATCTATGCTGTCTCAAATGGTGAGATCTCATTCTTTTTTATGGCTGAGTAATATTACATTGTACGAACATACCACTGCCTCTTTATCCATTCGTATCAGTACCATACTGTTTTGAGTAAGATAGCTTTAGAGTTCCATTCAAGGTGGCATATAGCATAGAGGCTTTGTGTATTTCCTCTTGAAACCACCCCAAATTGTGATGAAACCATGTACCAAAGAGCAAGCAGAGTCGCCTGGGGTCTGGATGAAGAGAAGCCCTATAACAAGGGAGAGAAATAAGAAATCATCTTAAAATGGTAAGAAGAGGCAGAGATGCTAGACTGCCTAGTCCACTTGGGCTGAGTGAGACAGAGGTTATGGCAGCTGCAGCCGAGAGGTACAGATATTCCTCTTAAAGGGGCTATGACTGCAACTGGACTTTTGCAGTGACAAACTCACTTGCTCTGATCTCCAGCTCTGGAGTGGCAGCTTGGGGGCACCAGGGACATAAAGGGGGGCACTGAAATGTAGGGCTTTGAGGTGAGGGCCAAAGGGGCAGCTTTCTCTTGGGCAGAAGTGCTGGTAGTATCCATTGATCCTTAGTTGAGCCCTCCTTGTTCCTAGGGTGCAAACACAGGCACTGCCATACCTGAGAGGTCATCAAACTGGATAACC
>NW_011888791.1:5189019-5205057 GCF_000151845.1 Pteropus vampyrus
AATCTATCAACAAGTTCTTTAAATGAAAAAGAATTAAGTGTTCCAATCAAAAGATAGGATGGTTGAATGGACAAGGAAACAAAAACTTTTACATATGATACCTATAAGAGACTCACTTCAGATTAAAAAACACACACAGACTAAAAGCAAAAGGATGGAAAAAGATATTGCATGATGGACCTAGAGAGTATTGTGCTGAATGGAGTAAGTTGGATAGAGAAAGACAAATGCCATATGATTCCACGTACATGTGGAATCTAAAGAACAAAATAATAAAAAATATATATAGAAACAAACTCATAGATACAGAGAACACTTTAAGAGTCAACAAAGGGGACGAAGTTGGGGGAAAGTGTTGATGAAAAAGGGGAAAGGGATTAAGAAGTACAAATGGGTAGTTACAAAATGGTCATAGAGATACAAAGTATAGCATAAGAAATATAATCAATAATATTGTAATAAATACGTATGAGGCAGAAGGGTAATAGAGTTAATGGGTAATTACTTTTGAATTATATAAATCTCTAATCTCTATGCTGTACACCTGAAACTAATATAATTTTGTATCCCAACTATAATTGAAAATAAGAAAATATAAAAAAAGATATGAAAACAGGAAGTATGAAAACAGGAAGTATGACATCTCCAGATTTGTTTTTCTTTCTCAAAATTGCTTTTGCTAGTCTAGGTCTTTTGTAATTCCATACAAATTTTAGGATTACTTGTTTTAGTTCTGTGAATACCACTAACATTTTGATAG
Source organism: Pteropus vampyrus (assembly GCF_000151845.1). Taxonomy (NCBI): domain Eukaryota; kingdom Metazoa; phylum Chordata; class Mammalia; order Chiroptera; family Pteropodidae; genus Pteropus; species Pteropus vampyrus. Next base: position 5,189,780 of record NW_011888791.1, read on the forward strand.
GAAATGCACTGAATCTGTAGATTGCTTTCTGTAGTATGAACATTTTACAATATTAATTCTTTCAATCTGTGATCATAGTATATGTTTCCTTTTATTTGTGTTGTCTTCAATTTTTTTCATTCATGTCTTATAGTTTTCATGTACAGGTCTTTCACCTGTTTGGTTAAATTTATTACCAGTTATTTTATTCTTTTTGATGCAGTTGTAAATGGTATTGTTTTCTTAATTTCTTTCTGCTAATTTTTTATTAGTGTACAAAAATGCAACAGATTTCTGTATATTAATTTTATCTTGCATCTTTACTGAATTTGTTTATTAGTTCTAATTGTTTTTTTGGTGGAGTCTTTAGGGTTTTCCACATATAGTAATGTCATCTGCAAATAATGACACTTTTATTTCTTCCTTTGTTCATTCGAATGCCTTTATTTTGTTTTTTTCTTGTTTGACTGATGTACCTAGGACTACTAATATTATGCTGAATCAAAGTGGCAAGAGTGGACATTCTTGTCTTGTTCCTGATCTTAGAGAACGAGTTTTAGCTTTTCATTGTTAAGTATGATGTTAACTGTGGGTTTGTCATATATGGCCTTTATTATATTAAGGTATGTTTCTCTATACCCATTTTGTTGAGAGATTTTATCACAAATTGGTGTTGAATTTTGTCAAATATTTTTTCCGCATCTATTGATATGTGATTTTTTATTTTTTGTTTTGTTAATGTATCACATTGATCGATTTGTGGATATTAAACTAGCCTTGCTTCCTTGGAACAACTCCCACTCAATCATGGTGTATGATCTTTTTAATGTATTGTTGAATTCGATTTGCTAATATTTTGCTGAGGATTTTTACAACTATGTTTATCAAGGATATTAGCTTGTAACTTTTTTTTTTTTTTTTTTGTAGTGTCGTATAGCTTTGTTATCAGGGTAATTCTGGCTTCTTAGAATGAGTTTGGAAGTGTTCCTCCTCTTCAATTTTTTCACTAGTTTGAGGAGGATAGATATTAACTCTTCTTTAAATGTTTGGTAGAATTAACCTGTGAAGTTGTCTGGTCCTGGACTTTTGTTTGTTGGTAGTTTTTAAATTACTGATTCAATTTTATTACTTGTAATTGGTCTTTTTAGATTTTCTATTTCTTCCTGATTCAGTCTTGGGAGATTGTATGTTTCTAGGAATTTATTCATTTCTTTTAGGTTGTCCAATCTGTTGGCATATAATTGCTCATATTATCTCATGAATCTTGTATTTTTGTGGTGGTGGTTGTAACTTCTCTTTCTGTTTTATTTATTTGATCACACTTTTTCTTAATTATTGATGAGTCTGGCTAATGGTTTGTCAATTTTGTTCATCTTTTCAAAGAACCAGTGTTAGTTTTATTGATCATTTCCTTTGTTTTCAGTCTTTATTTTACTTATTTCAATTCTGATATTTATTATTTCCCTTCATTTACTAACTTTGGGCTTTGTATGATTTTTCTGTTTTTAATTCCTTTGTTAGCTAAGATCATTTTGAGATTTTTCTTGCTTCTTCAGGTAGCCCTGAATTACTATAAACTTTCCTTTTAGAACTGCTTTTGCTGCATCCTATAGATTTGTGGATGTTATGTTTCTATTTTCATTTGTCTCAAAATATTTTTTGTTTTCTTCTTTAATTTCTCCATTGACCCATTGGTTATTTAGTAGCATGTTGTTTAGCCTCTACATGTTTGATGTTTGTGTTTTTACCAGTTTTCTTTAAGTAATTGATTTGTAGTTTCTTACTGTTGTGGTTAGAATAGATGCTTGATTTGGTTTTGATCTTCTTAAGTTTATTGAGACTTGCTTTGTGGCCTAATATATAATCTATTCTGGATAATGTTTTATGTACACTTGAAAAGAATGTGCATTCTGCTATTTGGAATACATACACACACATACATTTTGTCTAATGTGTCTTTATTAATTTTGTTTGGGTGATCTATCCATTGATATAAGTACAGTGTTAAAATCCTTTACTATTATTGTTAAACTGTCAATTTCTCCTTTTATATTTATTCATATTTGCTTTATGTATCTAGGTGCTCCTACTTTTCTAGGTCTAGTGAGTCTGTGTGTGAGTCCTTTAAGGAAAGGTTTTCCTTTCCCTATAGTTCTATAGTTTTCCTGGATGTATTCTCTATTGTTTTTCAAAGGCAGATGTTTCAGAATACATCTCTCCTGGGCAGGTTCTAAGGGGTTGGGATACCTTATGTGGAGCTTAAATCCCTTATTCCTCAGAGAAAAGTTCCATATCCTTGAGATACCTCTGGATGGTGATCCAGGTAGGGTACGTTTTCCCCTTAGCAGGACAGCATCTCTGACTTTCCTACCATTCTTCATGCTATTGATTTTTGTGGAGGCTCAACGCATTCAGTGTCCAAATCCCCCTCAAAGGGAATTATTCCATATGTAGTTGTAGATTTCTTGTGTCCATAAGAAGAGATGATATTAAGATCTCCTACACAAGCATCTTTAACTTCTCTATTACATATTTCTTTAATTTTAATCTTAACTTGGATTTTTTTACATTATTAAAATGTTGAGATAAATTAATGAATAAATTACCTCATAGATACTTGCTTATTTTCCTTTTTGTCAGATGTTTTCTTGCTCGTATATTAGTTTGTGTAATTTTTATATAATACCAAAAGTGGAGTTATGATTAATATTAAACATTGATAAGATTCTTTACTTAGAATTTAAGAATTTAATGCCCTAACAAGTAACCTGGAGCTATTACTAATATTTCTGGCAAGATCCCTTAAAATATATACAAAATAATGACTCTTTGGCATATATATTTTTTTGTAATATATATCTAGCATCTGATTTAATATCTTGGCTGCAAAGGGCAGTTTCCAAGACTTCCACTTTATTCTTTCTATAATAGTGGCTCTTATTCTAAATGTACAGGAAATTCTTACAAAAACATCCCCACTAAAAATGAGGTCAAATTATTGTATCTTGAACTATTGACCATTAAAAAGCATAACAGTATGTGGGCTTCTATGGAATTTGAAAAGCGTACAGTACATGGGAATATTGTTTTCATCAATTATCTGGTGAACTGGAAGTTTGGCCATTTTGTTGAGATTCCAAATAAGGGAGCTTATCTAGTTAGGTCTAAGATCACATGTAATTTTATAAGAAAAATCCATTTTTAATGAGGATTTAAGATCACATGTAATTTTATAAGAAAAATCCATTTTTAATGAGGATTTTGTAATCTCTGACAAAACCCAACTGGAAAGTCACAGCACAGACCTTGTAAGTTCTTGAAAAGGCTAGGACTTTTTCAAGAGAAAACTATTCACTATGTGAAAACCACTTTTGGGCCTACTACTAAACACAAATTAGTACTGAAAGTCTGACCATTAGACAACAAGTGACTGTGTGTTCAAAGCTACTCATCATAAAATGGATATTGTCAGATCCACCAAATAATCATTTTAGGCAGGAGCATCAACAATCTGTTATAAAATTGTCCTGTGAGAATTGGACCCAAGCACTTAAAGGATGGCCAAGAAAATTTGATGAAAAATTGATTCAGAACTCCATTATTTCTGCTGCAATGATCTCTCTTCCATTACTTAAACCTTTGGCCTCATGGAAAAAAACTCACTAAGAAGAGATATGTCCTGCTACAAGAATATACATGGGCTACTAGGTAGTGCAAATGTCTGGTTGGTCTCTGGTTGGATCCAGAGGTACAAAACTAAAATATTAAAGAAAAGAGGTTCTAGCATAGAAGAATTTTGATAGACCTATTATAGAGGATCCAATGCAGAAGGGCTTTCAACAGAAGGGTGAGTTTATGACATATTCTAGTGGACGGTAGATATATTCTATGTCCAGCTATACCAATTGCTTGTGAAATGAACTCATATTTGTTAAGGTGGAGAACATACATGCAGCCAAAACCATGTGTTTTTTCTCATCAGTGCTGACCTAATTACTCTTGCATTTGATGGTTCATTAGCAGTGAGCCCTAAAGGAGAACAACAAGCTATTTAGAGGAAAGATGATTACATTAGATTCCTTCCACTCTAACATGGGCTGCAATTTTCCTTGTTGGAACCAGTGCTTCACTCCAAACATGAATTTCCTTCCCTACTCTAGTGTTTCTTCAGTCACTACTATTCAAAGGCTTACAAAAATGACTGATATACTGACATGGAATCCCACATAATTCAGCCTCAGACAAAAGGAATCATTTTATAGTGAAGTATGTGCAATAATGGACACAGGTCTAAATGATCCACTCTTTTAGCCACATATCAAAATACCAGAAAATATCTGGGCTAAGACTGATACTCATATAAGGAATCAACTTGGATATCAATCTATGGATGCTGTCCTTCAGGGATTTATATATTCATTAAGGTGACATCCAATATATAGTACTATCTCCTCTACATATAAAAGGCATGGTCTGGAACCAAAGGATGAAACTAAGATTGGCTTCTCTAACTTTCACTCTTAATGAACCACTTGTAGAAATTGTGCTCTGCTTCTTTATGAACTTAACTCCAGTAGTTAGAGGTCCTGGTTCCCAGCAAAGGAACATTGTCATCAGAGAATACAAGTTTGAACATGAGGCTTTGAAGGTTTTTAACACTCTTTTGGATGCAAGAAAGGTGTTGCTATATTTTTGAGAAGATTCGATTCTCATGTTTATAAGGAGTTAGGGTTACTGCTACCTAGTAGGGGCAGGGAAGAGTATGTCTAAACTTGGAGAATTCAGTGGGGATTCTTTTTGTACTTCCATAGCTATAGTAATGGTGAATGGGGAAATGTAGTAACTACAGCTCAACAAGGGCAAGACATTCAAAGCTCAGCCTCCTCCAGGACAAAGGTGTGAATTGCCTAATCATGTGGCATAGATTTCGGTTGGCTTACTTGATTATATGTTTACTTTTTGTTTTTTAAAAAATGCTTTTAATATTTTATTGAGAAAAAATTGGCAAAGATTTTTTTTGTTTCTTATAGTGTAAGACATTAAAATTAAATATGTTCTTAATTCATTTTATGATGCTATAAATCTCATTTCAACAAATAAAACATCAGAAAATATATATTCATATATATTTTTAAAAATATTTAGGATTAGCTCAAATGTCAGGTGATACCTAGAAGAAATTCATTCAATGCTGTATGGATTTTGATTCAATGGCACTCACACAAACACCTTTTGTTGGTGGGCATCTATTCTGAAGGCCATGTCTGTAATCAATGAGTGGACTATTATGCTACTTTCATTGAGATTCCCTTTATTTTTCATTGCTTTGGTGAACCTTGTAAAATGTTATTATTTTACACTCTCTGAAAGTACCAGTTTGATTGTGTTTATTCCACATTCTGAAACACTAAATGTAGATTCTCTACTTTGCAACAAATTTTAAATATTTGGGTCTCCATCCTAACATCCCTAAAAATAGCTTTTTCCTTCATTTTCATTTATTCAACAATTCAAAATCTATATATTTTTAATACATATCTGTCTCTTCTGAACTGTACTTGCCTGTGTTCACATCTCTATTTATATAAATATATTTTTGCCCCCAATCTCAAATATTTATCTAACACATTTCTAATAAATGCTTTTATAGTAGATTTCTTCTGTGATGACTCTAATTGAATGTGATCCATTCTGGGTTTTTCTGTGTCACTTAGATCTTTAACTTTTCATGTAGCTTTTATTACAGAGTATGTTGTTATTGCCACACTGTATTAATGACCCATAAAAGACTTTTTAACTTTATATTATTTAATCTTAATTTACTTAAATTAAATCCACCAGTCCAAGTTAACAACAGTGTAACACATATTATAGATATCAGTGTTTGTTAACTCTCTTCCAATTTAACTTCTAGACTATAAGTTATTTGAAGGCAAGGTATTTATTTTGTTTTAATCTTTTGTGGCTATGAATAATCTTTTAAGTCTTATGTATACTAGCCAAATCAATGTAGAATAAATGAATCATAGTGTTCACAGTGAGTTTCCTTTTAAAAAAACTAGTATTAAAGTATGTTTCCATTGCTTAATATAGTATATTAATACTATGCTAAAATATTCATATTACATTTATTCAAGGCTAATTAGATATTTGAGTGGTAGAAATATACTTAAGAAATGTATCATTTCTTGCAATTGTTACTTATTATATGAGCATTTAATTTATTTGTAAAAAGAATGAGTAAAAAATAATAGTTGACAAAAAATAAATTAACTTATTCATCATAATTGTTTAATTGTAGAAAAAAAGATTTTTGTGGACCATCAGAGATATGACAGAAATGCATTAGAGCAATATGAAAGTGTTGAAATCCATTAGTATTCAATTTGGAATACTAATTAATTCAAATCTATTTGTTGCAATATAAATATGATTATGCAGAGAGAATTTATGCATAATTCTAATATTTTTTAAATGTCATAAAATGTTTTTTGAACATGATTAAATTAATCAAATTAGAAAGGAAAGCAACGTCTTTTATGTTAACGTAGGGTTAGTTACATTAAATGGAACAATAACTTTTTACTTAAAATAGCACAGTCCACCTAAAAGACAAGTAAATGCTGAATGATATAAATACTAGGAATTTTGATAAAATCTACACAATATTTTGCTAGTTTATTGAAATACACATGTCCTGAAACTTTAAGCTGTATATAACTCCATATAAAATTTTTACTCTGATAAGCATGATAAATTTTTTATAAAGTATATTGTTACTTTTTATTTTATGCATCATTAATAATAGATTTACATGGCAACATAGAAGCTATTTATGGTTACTTGCAGACTATGGATGGTGACATACAGTACTAGACAACAGAAACTGGAGCTGCGAAGTAGACTAGATATAAAAGGGTCTTACAGGTACATTAGATTAAGTAGTTCAATGGGCAAGCCCAGAAAGAAACAATTGAGTGCAGAAGGTAATAACACACTTACTCAACACTCAGAAATAAAAAACACTGGAGAAGTAGCAAAATTAGTAAAAGGATAGTGTGCTTAGTGTGGTATTGGCAGGGTTTGAGGAGAAGATGGCAGAATTTGAAGAGATGGCAGAGTTTAAGAAGAATGTTGCAAAACATTCAAGTGGAAAAGTCCAATAAATGTCCTGATATGTACATTTGAAGTTTAGCTAAGATGTTTCGGATGACCATCAGTATGTAAAAGACAATTGAAGCAAGAGGAGACAGTGGAGTTCAAGAAGAATAATCAAAGTAAGAAGGGATGATTAACTAGGTGTAAGAGTACCAATATATAAAGGGAGAATAGGGGAGGGAGAATCATCCACAAAGGAAACTGAATAGGATAAGACAGAGAAATTGGCAGGGGGAAAATTAGGAGCATGGAATATTAAGAAAGATAAAGTTGTACATTTTTCAGCCACTGATTAGAGAACAAGACATATATAAAGTGATAAACTATATGGTGAATATAGGACATTGGCGATGTTGGCAAAAAGAATTTTAGTGAAGGACCGTGAACATGGTAGTGGGAAAACAGTAGAGTAAGATCTTTAAAATACTGAAAGAAGAAATGGGAAGATATTCTGTATTCTTGGATTGGAAGAATCAACATAGTTAAAATGATCTTCTTACCTAAAGCATTATACAGATTTAATACAATCCCCATCAAAATCTCATTGACAGTTTTTAAAGAAATGAAACAAAAAATAATCAGATTTGTTTGGAAGCACAAAAGATCCCAAATCACCAAAGCCATCCTGAGAAAAAAGAATGAGGCTGGAGATATCACTCTGCCCAACTTCAAAGTATACTATAAAGCTACAGTAATCAAAACAGCATGGTATTGGCAGAAAAACCGACACACAGACCAGTGAAACAGAATCAAGAGTCTAAAGAAAACCCCCTGTTTATATGGGCAAATAATTTTCAACAAAAGAGCCCAAAACATACAGTGGAACGAGGAAAGCCTCTTCGATAAATGGCCCTGGGAAAACTGGAAAACCATCTGCAAAAGAATAAAACTAGACTGTTGTCTATCACCACATATCAAAATTAACTCAAAATGGATTAAGGACCTGAATATAAGACTTGAAACAATAAATTGCATAGAAGAAAACATAGGAACTAAACTCATGGACCTTGGACTTAAAGGGGATTTTATAAATTTGACCTCAAAGACAAGAGAAGTAAAAGCAAAAATAAATGTATGGGACTACATCAAACTAAAAAAGCTTCTTCTGCTTAGCAAAAGAAACCGTCAGCAAAGTAAAGAGATAACCATGTGAATAGGAAAATATATTTCCAAGCAACGCCTTCAAAAAAGGCCTAATATCCAAAATATACAAAGAACTCATACAACTCAACAACAACAAACAACAACAACAACAACAACAAAAATAATTCAGTCAAAAAATGGTCAGAGGACCTGAACAGACACTTCTCCTATGAAGACATACAAATGACCAACAAACATGAAATAATGCTCAACGTCGCTAGCTACTAGGGAAATGTGAAGCAAAACTGCAATGAGATAGCAGTATTCTCACACCTGTTAGAATAGCTGTTCTCAACAGGACAAGTAATAACAAATGTTGGAGAGGATGAGGAGAAAAAGGAATCCTCTTATACTGCTGGTGGGACTGCAAATTGGTACAGCCACTATGGAAAACAGTATGGAGGTTCCTCATAAAACTAAGAATGATCCAGCAATGTCTCTACTGGGTATTTACCCCAAAGACTTGAAAACATATATCCGAAAAGATATTTGCACACAGATGTTCATAGCCACATTATTCATGGTGGCCAAGACGTGGAAGTAACTAAAGTGTCCTATGATAGATGATTGGCTAAAGAAGCTGTGGTACATATTTACAATGGAATATTATTCAGCCATAAGAAGAGATGAAATATTGCCATTTGCAACAACATGGATGGACCTTGAGATAATCATGCTAAACGAAATAAGCCGGACAGAAAAAGTTGAAAATCACATGATATCACTTATATGTGAGATATAAACCTAAAAGCAACAAACAAACATGACAAACAGAGACTCATGGACATGGACAATAGATTAGTGGTTACCAGAGGGTAGGAGGGAGGGGGAAGGGGGACTTAAATGGGCTAAAAGAGATCAAATATATAGTAACAGAAAGAAACCTAAGTATGAATGATGAACACACAAAGCAGTATATACACACACACATATATACACATATATGTGTATATATGTATATACCACAGATGCATGAGCAAGCCCAGCCAAGAGCAGCCATTCCTGACCCAGATCAGCAGCAGCACCCAGCCAACCAAAGACTCGTGAGCAATAATAAAGCACTGTTATTTGAAGCCCCCTCCTAAAAAAAGATATATACACACGTACATGTATATATGTGTGTGTGTATATACTGCATTGTGTGTTCATCATTCATAGGTAGATTTATATATATGTATAGGTCTATATCTCTATATCTATTTCTATATATCTATATATGACTTACTTTTGAATTGTACACCTGAAACTTATTGGATTTCATTAACCAAAATCACCACATAAACAAACAAACAAACAAACAAACAAACAAACAAATAAATAAATAAAATACTGAAAGAAAAAAGACAATCTAAAATTTATACCTTTTGTAATATTTTTCAAAAATGAAGATGAAATACACACATTTTAAGATATAAAATTTGAATTTATCAAAAGCATATCCTCACCACAAAAAAATGTTTAAGAATAGCTTGTCAGGCAGAAGCATAGAAATGTCAGAAAGAAATATGTATCTACACAAAGAAAGGGTGATCTCTAGAAATGTCAGTTAATGTTTTAGCCATTATAGTCCTAGGTTTTTACTCAAGAGAAAGAAAGTGTATGTCCATAGAAAGACTTATACAGAAGTATTTAGAGCATCTTTCTTTGCAATACTCCCAAACTGTAAGCATTCCCATGTTTATCAACAGACAAGTGGGTAAACAACCTGTAGTATGGAACACTACACAGAAATACAAAAAAATAAGCTAGTAATATATACATCAACATAAATGAATCTCAAAATAATTATACTGAGTAAAAAAAATCAGGTGATAAAGAGTACAGACTATAAAGTTTCATTTTTACAAACTCTATAAAAATCAAACTAATCTATAGTACAGGAAACAAATTAGTAGTTGTTCCAAAGCCCTGCATTATTAATTTCAACATCATATAAAGAATCATAAACAAAAAAATTAGCAGGTAAACACATATGCACCAACAAAGAGCTAAAACAGTTGTCTAGCTAAAAGATGCCTTATAGTTGTAATAGTGTAAAATTTTGAAGTTCAAAGCCCAAAAGAAAGAAGAAGACTTCCATAGGAAAAGTTTCTGTGATTAAATGAGAAATTAAACACAACATCCAAAGAAAAGAATGATTAAAACAAATATTTGGCTGCAATATGTACTTTGTAAAATGATTAAATCATGTTCAGATATAGGCATTGAAGTCTCGATTGTGATATTACTGTTATCTTACTATAAACAGAATTTTACTTATTTCATGGTTAGAAGCACTTTTGATTCACTTCTTTCACTGTCTATGCTGGTTAATCAAAGAGACTTTAAAATGACTTTTCTTTCTCATTTTTTTCCATGGCACTGAAATCTGCATGTATATCAAATGGGAAAGTCGTGTCTCTCTAATTAAAAAGTTGTACTCGTAAAAGATATCAGGAAGCATGTAGTGAGAATGTAATTTCTTTAAATAGATCTTAGATAAAATGTGCCTTACATAAAATGAGGTGGCTGTCCCATTACTTAGCATTTTCATTCACAAATAGTAAATAATAAAACAATATTTTTTCCACCCAATTTTTGAACATTTATGTGATGGAACATGTTTATTTTTAGATGTTTGCCTATTAGTGCAATAAAGTATAAACTTTATATACCATTTTGTTGTTTACTAATTCCTTCCATGAGTGGTTCAGCATGGGCACTATGACTCCGAATCACAAAATTATGATCATTAACAAACACACAGAATGTCAAAGTCCCTTTCATATTAATATTTGACCATTTCCTGAGTTTTTCATGTACAAGAAACTTTTAATAGATAAAATGACTTTTGACTTCTTCACTCCCCAGTTTCTCTTACTTGTTTTTGACAAAGCGGTTTAATAACTGCCTTCAGGTGAGCTCAGCTGTGTCTGTAATGAATTTACTGGTGTCATAGGGATGAATCACATGATGAACAAAGATTATAGACATTAGCCAACATATTACCAGCCATTTTTGCATCCCGAAATAGCAACAAAAAGGCTAGAGTGAGTATTAACATTCTTCTGTTCCAGAGACTCATGGGTGGTAAAACCTAAATTTCCTCCAATGGCATGGCTAGTTTCACAGCGGGTGTCCCCCTTCCCTAACACTCACATAAATACACACCAACAATAATCATACTCAAGAAGATACAGAAAGAAGACAATGCACATGATATTTTTTTTCCAGAAAGGAGTGGGGGGTGGTGATGAAAAGAAATACCAAGCTATCAACTTTTCTGTCAAATCCAATCATATCCTAGTGTTAGAATTTCTTCTGAATTTATTTAATAGATTACCTTCTTCACTAAAATGAGACCAGATACAAATTATTCTGGAAAGGAAGTTCGGTGAGATTTTAGATTTCAATGTATTTAACAAAACAATTTTTAAAAAGATTTTACACAAAGTAAAAATTCTGACATACAACAAATCAAATTCCTTTTAAAATGCATTTTATTTACTTTTTTAATTAATTTTTTATGGTGACATTGGTTAACAAAATCAATGTTTCAGCTGTACACTTTAACAGTAAGATATATATATATTTACACTATGTGTTCTCTTCCCATAATTAGATTTCTTTCTGTCACCACATATTTGACCCCCTTTACCCTGTCTACCTTCCCCCTCTACCACCCTCTCCTCTCTGGTAAACACTGGTCTATACTCCATGTCCATGAGTCTCTGTTTGTTTGTCCTGTTCATTTGTTGCTTTTAGTTTTATATCCCACATATAAGTGATATCATGTGATTTTCAACTTTTCTGTCTGGCTTATTTCGCTTAGCATGATTACTTCGAGTTCCATCCATGTTGTTGCAAATGGCAGTATTTCATCTCTTCTTATAGCTGAATAATATTCCATTGTAAATATGTACCACAGCTTCTTTAGCCAATCATCTGTTGTAGGACACTTCGGTTGTTTCTATGTCCTGGCCACTGGGAATAATGGTGCTATGAACATCTGTGTACAAATATCTTTTCAGATATATGTTTTCAAGTCTTTGGGGTAAATACTCAGTAGAGGGATTGCTAGATTATATGGTAGATCAAGTCTTAGTTTTTTGAGGAACCTCCATATTGTTTTCCATAGTGGCTGTACCAATTTGCAGTCCCACCAGCAGTGTATGAAGGTTCCTTTTACTCTGCATCCTCTCCAACATTTGTTATTACTTGTCCTGTTGATTATAGCTATTCTAACAGGTGTGAGGTGGTATCTCATTGTGGTTTTGACTTGCATTTCCCTAATAACTAGTGATGTTGAGCTAAAATGCATTTTAGAGCACTACATGGTACAGGGGAGAATTCTCAGAAACTCAAAATTTCACTCATTTAGATAAATACCTATCAACCTTATGAAGTCACCAGAAAACCTGGAAATCTTGCTTTTGAAATTCTGAAGGAAGGTTTACGTTCATGGAGCTTTTGAAAGAACTCAAGAGAAGTACTTTTTGATACCAAAACAATAAAAATGAGAATTTCAAGGTTATATTGAAAATTAGTTTTGAATACAAAATATTTGGAAATGTAGTAATGGAAATGTACAGTACATTGCTATCTCACTGTGAATCTTAGTATTCAAAATTCTATGACTCATTCAGTTTTATGTCTTAGAATATCTATTTTAATGAAATAATAATACTCACTACTATGTTTCTAATATTTTTTTCTATTGAGTAGTAATCATAATATAATATGAAGTTTTTAAAGTACTAATGATTTTTTTCAGATGAAATTATCTCTCATATAAATGTTTATTTATACCAAATGTTGTTTGCATATTTATGACAAGGGTACATGAGTTACTATATTGCTATTTTTTACCAATGAAATTTGGAATAACGGTATTTCAAATCATAAGGAAATATCAACACAGCACTAAATGTCTACCAGTTTCTGTTAAATTAGAAGTGTTATATTCTATTTGTCTCATTCTCCTCCCTAAATCAATTCCTGAATAAAGTGTACTAAGTTGTTAAATCAATAGTTTGAAAAAGCACATCTCCAGATAAAACAATGCAAGTGATGTCAAGAGTAAATAAATTTCATTATATCCTTGATATAAAATTTTCTCTGAGGCCAGTAAGACATACATAAAAGACTAATTGCTTTTATTAAACAAAGATGTTTAATAATTTAAGAAACTTATAAATGTTATTTTATCCCTAACAGATAGATAGTAAAGCAGGGAGAAAGTTAATTTCTGTATTTTCACCATCTTGGGAAGCACTGCAAGAAAAAATTCCAATTATTTGAATGTGCACACATTTTGACTAAATAGCTATGTACTATTGGGTTGCAGGAATAAAGCAGAGAGCCAAGAAAAACTACTTCTATAGATTGTAAAAAAAAATAACAGTTTTTCAAAGCCAAGTAATAAGAAAACGTCTGCTTCTAATAGATCTTTCCAAAAATATATCACTTGAAGATTAAGGGTTTTTTTGTTTGTTTGTTTGTTTGATTGATTTTTAAATAGTGTCAGTGTATATGTAGAGAATAGGTACTCTATTAAATATTTATAAGAAAAAATTGTCACACATTTCTGGTGGAAGAGAATTATTTTATAAACACGAATCTGCAAAAATATGTGTACACATTGATCTATTAATTTTACCCTCTGTATATTTATCTTAAGAAAATAATCTTGGCTATGTATAAACCATTACCTATGAGAATGTAAATTTTAAGTACCTCAAATGCCAAATATAGTACTGGTTAAATAATATGATATATTTATACAGTAAAATACTGTGAGACTGAAAAATGATATGAAAGGTATTTATTAAGACAAATATGTTAAGAACATATTATTAATCGAAAAAATATAACAACATTTATTCCCTTACAGAAGCATATATCAAATTATTTTCTAGCAGAAAATTAAATGCCCTTTTTAGTTAGCTATCTCTCCACCCAAATCCTCAGGATTAATTTCAGGAATTCCTTGAGGGGAAATCATAGAATCTCCCTCTCATCCGAACCACAACTGATTGATCCAGGCAGCCAGTCTGGACCTAGTACCTCTTTCTCAAAATATCTTCTGAGAGAAAAAAAATTATCTATAATAATATCTATAATGCGTAAATTTATGATGTGTCAGAAATAATATCTGCTATATAACTTGGAAAGTAGTGAAAGATATTCTGTAGAGAAAGAGATGGACAATGTCAATGCTCATAGAGGAACAAAGATCAGAAGTTGAGCAGAAGAACTTGCAGCATTTCGGTCTTTGAACCTAGCCCATGTCTGAGCCCTAACTGCAGTCTTGAGTTTAACTCAATAAAAACCTAGTATTTATATAATAAATTCTTCATTTTAGCTTATGTTACCATCAGTGAATTTCTATTGCATGTCAATGAACATGTTCTCTGCGAAATTTCTGAACGGATATTCATTCGAATGTTAATAATGGTTATTAATGTGTAGTGGAATAATAGGCATTTTTTCTTATTATAATTTTCCATAATTCAAACTTGTGGAAAGTCATTTGTTACTTTACACATAATATTACTGAAGTTTAGAAATTTAAATGTATAAAATATTTAGATATTTTTGAAGAAATGTAAATTTATAGAATAATGATGAAAAACACTTATTTCTCAGAAAACTTAGAATGTTTTAAAACTTGATATATACAGTTATGTACCATATAAAGGTTTGATCGATTATGAATTATATCTATGATGATAGTCCCATAGATTATAATCTGAAAAATTAAGCTGAAAAATTCCTACGACCTAGTGACATTATTGCCATCCTAACATCTTGGCACAATGCATTACTCATGTGTTGGTGGCGTTGCCTTTGTAAACAAACCTACTGCACTGTGAGTTGTGTGAAAAGTAAGCACATACAGTTATGTATAATACATAATATGAGATAATAATAAGTGACTGTTATAGGTTTACGTATTTACAAAATCATACTTTTTATTGTTATTTTTGAACGTACTCTTTCTATTTATATACAAAAAA
>NW_011888791.1:5205107-5209456 GCF_000151845.1 Pteropus vampyrus
TATTTTTGAAGAAATGTAAATTTATAGAATAATGATGAAAAACACTTATTTCTCAGAAAACTTAGAATGTTTTAAAACTTGATATATACAGTTATGTACCATATAAAGGTTTGATCAATTATGAATTATATCTATGATGATAGTCCCATAGATTATAATCTGAAAAATTAAGCTGAAAAATTCCTACGACCTAGTGACATTATTGCCATCCTAACATCTTGGCACAATGCATTACTCATGTGTTGGTGGCGTTGCCTTTGTAAACAAACCTACTGCACTGTGAGTTGTGTGAAAAGTAAGCACATACAGTTATGTATAATACATAATATGAGATAATAATAAGTGACTGTTATAGGTTTACGTATTTACAAAATCATACTTTTTATTGTTATTTTTGAACGTACTCTTTCTATTTATATACAAAAAAGTTTGTGCCACATTGAGCCAGCGGTAGCCTCATACACCTAGTGTTTGCATCTCTTGTTTGTATCTTTTTCTCTTGTGCTTTCATATATTTTTATCAATTATATGCCATCATTTTATATTTTTCACTAATATCATTTTAAAATTTGGACAAATAACCTTTGCCATAAATCATATAAAAAAATCCTGAAGGCAGAGAAGCAGAAAGAGCCAGACACAGAGACAGAGATGAGAGACAAAGAAAGGCAGAGAAATGAAGCAAGGAAAAAAGGGCAATTGGTGGAAATAGCTTCTCTCAGACTTTTGGACACATGCATTGATTCTGTGTGATATATACAGGGAACACTTAAATTCCATTAGGAATATGGAAAAAATGAATTTGTTATTTTAAGTAAAGATGTGATCATCTCTTTCATCAGGATACTAAGGTATTTTCATTGTACACAAGTGAAGAATTTGTTTCCACCATATACAATTATATTCTCAAAGTAGTCATGAAAAGAAAACTAGTTATAATTTTCAGCATTTACTAGAAAACAAATTAACCCTACAAAATACTATTTCAATTCCACTTCTATATCTCTGCTAATGGATTATGTCATTATGTAGGAGGCTGCACAATGAAGCTTTCAGCTGCTACATGTTTTAAAAATCCATTTTTAAGATTAAAAAGCTATAGAACTGAAATATATTTATTTATGTGTCAAAAATAGTGGTGTACTTATAAATAAGAGGGAAATTTTATAGATATATTAAAACAAAAATTATTCTTTCTGTAATTTCAAAATTAATTTTGTTCTCACTTTATAGAATGATAAAAATATTAAAACTATTGTGTTCTAGAGATAAAGATTTCCTGATGTAACCTAGGAACTGGCAACAAATCCTAACACAAAAACAAAATAAAATTTTGTCTAGTGATTTTCTTGAGATTAAGAAGTACATTGAAAAACCTAGATATCCATTAATCTCTGATTAAAAATGTACTTATTGAATTTTTTTTCCTTTAAAGTAATTTGTTTTGAGAAAAATGTACCATCTATTATTCTTGACATGAATTCAATCTACTCTTTTTAGGTACGATGTGACAGTAGCCATAAAATGAAAAGGGATTTACTGTGAACATCAGCTAAATCCATTTGCCTATTTTGCAAACACTCTTCTATTCTCCATAGCCATGAGGTAAGAAACTTATTTTATATTAATGAACTTCTCAATCTATCCTCTGTTGTAAAACAATGTATTGTTCCTATGAGACAAAGCAATGAGTATATTCAATAAAGTTGCAATGTACACAAATTATGTAGATCAGATAACAAATGCATGATGCTGATTAAGACATTATCTCTCCACATAGTATCTAAATATTTAAAATTTGTAAAAAGCATGTTGGCACACAGCAACCTGCTAATGCATATCTTTTCTAAAATTTCACTATTCTGAACAATGAGAAAAAGCTTAGTGAATTCCTTGACTCACTTCTATCTCTGCTGCATATTTCAAGAAAGAGATGGTTTAAAAAATCAATATTTACAACCAAAATATAACTGTATTTTCAAATAAGAAACAGTACATTTTTTTACCATTTTTTTCTGAGTCATAGGAGGCAAATTTTCAAAATTTTTCCAAAGGTTTATTGAAATACAAATTTTTCTCTTCGGAACATGACTCCTTATCATTGTCATTCCTGAACTATTGCTCCTCACATTTATTCATTCTCACCAGAAATCTACTGAATTTAGTTTAATTTAATAGGAATACGTTGGAGTTCCACTGTTATGGATTCTACTGAAGTAATGTACTTTGCAACAATCATTAATGCACCTTCCATAAGCTCAACTCATAATTGTGTCCATACTTTGTTTTCATTTTATTAAGGATCACCAAATAATGTTTTATTCTAACATTAAAAACACTAAATCTTGGACATATAAAATGATTTTTTAAAAATATCTATATACCTCATCATAAATGCCCCCCTTATATAATTTTATTTGATTTGGTAATTACATTTCAAAATCAAGATTTATTTTGACACGTAATCTTAATCTTTGCCTGTTTTCACACAGCCACTTCCCTTCTGTGTCCATGCCTCTTCTTCTCTCTTATAAGGGAAGCAGTTACATTGGATTAAGGGCCCACTCTACTCCAGTATGATCTTATTTTGGCTTGATTACTTCTGCAAATACTTTATTTTTAAATGAGATAATATTAACATGTACAAACAGTTAGGACTTCAACATATATATTTTAGGGAATAATATCTAATTCATAAGACCTTCCATGACACCATAAAATTCATAAATTTTCTCACCTATGGCAGATTATAAAAGAGAAACCGGCTATCGGGAAGTAGGAAAAAATAAATCAGCTAATATTTTAACATATCATTAAGGTCAAACGTGAACTGATATTTCAAAGGGGAGTAATTATGGCCCCAGAGACAAGAGTAGTTCACACTTTACCATGATTTTCGAATGAGTGTTCATGAAAAAATTGAGAGAATAAAAGAATTCAGATGAAAGTTTCCTCTTGGAGTTGCCTGTAGGAGTTGACCAGCACCTATTGGGAGAAAGGCATAAAGGTGCACATGTTTTCTTTTAATTTTCTTTCCTAAAGAAGCAAAAACAGTAAACCACTGAAGGAAGGCCATCAATTTGTTTCATCCTAAGTACTAGACAATGACCCTCCACACCTCTACTCCATATAGAAGTTAGGAAACATCCTGGAATCAGGATCTACACTGCCACCAAGCAGAGGTTTTTTCCTGTTGACCTCTGGAGGAATGGGAAAATCTTGCTCCAAACCAACTACAGATGGACTGAGTATGGCTGCCATGGGGAGAAGGAGCAGAAATGCTGAGAAAGTCACACATACCCAGGTATAAAGGGCATGCCTAAGGCTGTGAGGCTGGACAAGGACAACAGAGAGTTACTCTGACTTTACACATGGCTAGCACGAAGTAACAAGCAATAACACGCACTAATGGGGAAGAACCAGAGCATGAGATAGAAATCTCTGGCAGATATATAGACCACTGAAAGTTGAGAATGGAGCATAAACACTAGGAATCACTTTCTGGAACCCAGGTCCTACTCTAAGTATGAAATAATAAATGCTCACCACTGGACAACTGAAAACTGTAGTGCACTAAAGGTAATGATAGCAATAATGGTACTCAAACACAGATCATCTCCTAACTAGATTCACACAAGTTCCTGCACTAATACTCTAACAGGAAAGAAGATATAAATACTAATTCACCTCATTCTTTACTGTCCTATGCTTAATGTCTGGCATGAAATCAAAATTATGAGACATGCATAAAATAAAAATTAAAACAAAAACCATTATTAAGAGATAAACAGATTTGCAGCTGATTCAGATGTTGGAATAATCTCAGAGGAAAATTAAAATAACAGCTCATATATTAATAGATCTAGTGGAAAGGACATCAAGTTTAAGAGTGAAAAAAAGGAAACTATAAGAAAGACTCAAATGGAAATGTCAGAAATGAAAAATGAAAAATATCAATAATAAGAATATCAACTGTGATCACACATAATTGGTGAGTACCTTGAACAGGAAGACATTCACAGAAGGACACCCTGTGGTTTATTGTAAAAATTGCTCTTAGGGTCCAAATATCCTGAGAAATATGGTCTCTTATAGCTCTCCTCGGCAAATTGTCCCTGCAAACTAATCCATCACACTGATAAATTATCACATTTTCACAGAAAAACTGGACTTAACTCCTTCTAAGTCTTTATGATTTTATAAAATTTATCAAAGCTAGATGTCAGTTTTTCCAATGAACAACCAATCAAATAAATGCTGTTTAATTGACTGATTTTATATGTATATGTATGTATATTTACATATATGTTTATATGCATGCAGACATATATATTATGGAAGAGGATTCT
>NW_011888791.1:5209506-5211627 GCF_000151845.1 Pteropus vampyrus
CTATTGGGAGAAAGGCATAAAGGTGCACATGTTTTCTTTTAATTTTCTTTCCTAAAGAAGCAAAAACAGTAAACCACTGAAGGAAGGCCATCAATTTGTTTCATCCTAAGTACTAGACAATGACCCTCCACACCTCTACTCCATATAGAAGTTAGGAAACATCCTGGAATCAGGATCTACACTGCCACCAAGCAGAGGTTTTTTCCTGTTGACCTCTGGAGGAATGGGAAAATCTTGCTCCAAACCAACTACAGATGGACTGAGTATGGCTGCCATGGGGAGAAGGAGCAGAAATGCTGAGAAAGTCACACATACCCAGGTATAAAGGGCATGCCTAAGGCTGTGAGGCTGGACAAGGACAACAGAGAGTTACTCTGACTTTACACATGGCTAGCACGAAGTAACAAGCAATAACACGCACTAATGGGGAAGAACCAGAGCATGAGATAGAAATCTCTGGCAGATATATAGACCACTGAAAGTTGAGAATGGAGCATAAACACTAGGAATCACTTTCTGGAACCCAGGTCCTACTCTAAGTATGAAATAATAAATGCTCACCACTGGACAACTGAAAACTGTAGTGCACTAAAGGTAATGATAGCAATAATGGTACTCAAACACAGATCATCTCCTAACTAGATTCACACAAGTTCCTGCACTAATACTCTAACAGGAAAGAAGATATAAATACTAATTCACCTCATTCTTTACTGTCCTATGCTTAATGTCTGGCATGAAATCAAAATTATGAGACATGCATAAAATAAAAATTAAAACAAAAACCATTATTAAGAGATAAACAGATTTGCAGCTGATTCAGATGTTGGAATAATCTCAGAGGAAAATTAAAATAACAGCTCATATATTAATAGATCTAGTGGAAAGGACATCAAGTTTAAGAGTGAAAAAAAGGAAACTATAAGAAAGACTCAAATGGAAATGTCAGAAATGAAAAATGAAAAATATCAATAATAAGAATATCAACTGTGATCACACATAATTGGTGAGTACCTTGAACAGGAAGACATTCACAGAAGGACACCCTGTGGTTTATTGTAAAAATTGCTCTTAGGGTCCAAATATCCTGAGAAATATGGTCTCTTATAGCTCTCCTCGGCAAATTGTCCCTGCAAACTAATCCATCACACTGATAAATTATCACATTTTCACAGAAAAACTGGACTTAACTCCTTCTAAGTCTTTATGATTTTATAAAATTTATCAAAGCTAGATGTCAGTTTTTCCAATGAACAACCAATCAAATAAATGCTGTTTAATTGACTGATTTTATATGTATATGTATGTATATTTACATATATGTTTATATGCATGCAGACATATATATTATGGAAGAGGATTCTCCAGTCCTAGTCAAACCTTCATGCAATCCTGAGAGATAACTTAAAACAGAACCACCCAGCTGAGTCCCTTCAGACTTATAGAAATTGTTTGAGTTTGTAAATATTTATTGTTTTAAGTCACTAAATTTTAGAGTGCAGTAATTTGTTCTGCAGCAATTAAAAACCAACAGCCCAGTGCCAACCTACACATATATCACCACCCAGTCAATATCAATTATACTTTGCTTTCTTAATATGAAATAGAGAATTTTAGCTATCAGGTCATATTACATGTCCTTCAAACTTCATCCCTGAGAGCCTAGCCAGGTGCTGTGCTAGATCTGGTTCTAAGTTTGACAATAAAATTTTTCACTCAATACTCAGTCTTTAGTAACTACTAGTCTTTGTTTTTTCATTGATAGCATGATACTCTAGCCAGACTCCTTTAGCATGTTGAATTACTTCTTCTTTTCAGGCTAATATCCTTCTTTTCTTAAGACATTTACATCATTTTTTCTTAACTGGAGGTTATATGTCATATCTCTCTTTTCATATCACCAACAATTATTGCTATAGAATGCATTACCTTAGAAGCACCTAAGTATCTAGGCTAAACAGATATTAAATTGTGTATTTTCTTTATTTGGCCCCAAGAGGTCTTTGAATAAGAACTATATCTCGTTTAATTTTGTATCCTCATGTCTACTACCAACTACTTTCCTCTCTCTCTCTCTCTCCCCCTTATCTATCTTTCTTTCTCCCTTATCTTTCTTTCTTT
>NW_011888791.1:5211833-5218322 GCF_000151845.1 Pteropus vampyrus
ATATTTGAGAATAGTCTTGTAGTCCCTGAGTTCCTCATGATTACATCTAGTGGAGGAAATTAAGTAATAAACAATTATGTAAACAAATATATCACTTTAAAATATGAAAAAGTTAAAAATAATGGACAGAGGTATGTAATAAAGAAAAAGAGAAAAATCAGGACCTATTAGATGGAGTGACAGGAAAACCTATCTGAAGAGGGGATATTTAAATAGACTTCTGAAGAGAGAATATAATTAGGACAGACAAGAAGCCAGGAGAGAAGCCAGAGATAAAGAAGGATACTATGACTGTAGATTAAAGAGTGACCTCCTTAAAGATCACTAAAATAACCTATTGATTAAGCTAGCCTTGTAGATTAATTACTTTATGAAGAGAGACACCAACCTTAACAGATCTTTCGTAGCACCTCTGAAGGGCCAAGTTAAGGACAAGATATTTTTGATATTATTGTGGTCTGATTTAAGGCAGAACTTTCAGTGTGGGGCTTATTATTATGGACAAAGTTCCTTTCATGAAATTTTAGGTTGATGAAAATAGAGAGTTGAGAGTTTGAAATGAACAAAGAATAAACAATTGTTTGATAAACACAGCTGAGTGAACTATCACTCTGATGAAAGAATCCTTTACCCTAGTAAGGTCAAGTTGAGTAACCTGTTTTTTAGTTCTAGAAGTTCTTGAAACATAAAGCTATTTTTCTTCCTTGACAAGAATTCCCTGGATAGTAAAATCATGTTTATGAAGTCAGACTTTATTTTTAAGCTATGTGACTTTTGTCTAGATGGTTTCAATTTTCACTATGAGTTAAGATTGCAAAAAAGTGAAAGGCCAGATTCTATATAACACTCCATAGAGCATGGTGAGGAATACATGTCTAGTGCACGAAAACATCATTGCTGTGTTTTAATGTTAATGATGAACCTGCTTGCATTATACAAAGATTATTCTAGTTTTTAGGTAGAGAATGGATCAGAAAGTGAGGAAGAAAACAAATGTGGCACTTTGCCTTCAGTTTAGTTCTATACTAGGTAGAACACATTAAGTTTCTCAACCTATAAGAGTTCCATATTTCTGAAATGTATTTCTAACAGTCCTACATTCTAAGATAAACCCAGAGAAGCCATCTTGAATTAAAATCCTTCATAAATAGGAGGAATCAGGACTTAAAAAAATTCTTAAAGCCTTGATTCTTGAAACATAAAGAACGTTCCTGTATTTTGCAATTGAATATAGTATCTTTTTCTTTGACATAAAAAGCTAACCAAAACTGTATTCAATCAGAATTATTCACTGACTTGAAATAATTAGAGATAGAGGTACCATTGGTTTCATTCACTGTTTCTGCATGGAAGACTCTTAGTTTTGCTTTTTAAATATAGTTCCCCTGTGTGTGAAATTGATCATTCACTTCCTCATTATTCCAAACTTGTTTATGAGAAATTTTGTTTGCTTGTTTAACAATAGAAAGATAAATGGGGCAACAAATAGAGAGATTATTGTAATTGTATAGGCAAAATGATAGTTTGGACTACTCTGGAGGAAAGGTAATGGAAAGAAATGAATGTAGCATGCCATACATTAAAGGGTTTATCGTGTGACTTTAATTCTAACATTATCTCCTCTGTCCATTTTTTATAGATTAATGAATGTAAGAAATATTAGAAATGAGCCTGGAATAATGCAGAAATCACCATTCTCTTTTTATTCTATTCAATTTTTACAATGAGCAAGTTTACAAAACTTTCACACCTGTGAAAGTTTTCATTCACATCATCACAGCCAATATACTTGTGTGGTCCTGAAGTCCAACTTCAATTCTTTTACTTGCTCTTGTCTCCAGCTATAGAAAGATAGACTGTTGGCCTCAGAACACTGAGTTTCCCATTCTTGTGGTTGTCACACAAAGGCAGGATGGCCACTTCATGAGGATATCACTCAATGAGACATTGAAGTTCTAATGCCTCAAATATTATGATAACCTATAGCAAAGTAAAAATACTTAAAAAATCACCCTTCTCAAAATTTGTAATATCTTTTCCTCTCTTTTATTTGTTATTATAGAGTTTAAAACAGATGGGGTAGTGCGACCTGAAGGCCAAGATAACTTTGTGAAATCCAAGATTGGTATTGATTATGTCTATGCCAGTGGCCAGGAACTGTATAAATAACTCCAAATAGTAGTAAAGACAGAGAGTGTTGTTGAGCTACTGCCAGAGGCTGGTCGCCAGTCCAAATGTCCTGGTGTGTCACCATCTGGCACAAATGTTAAAGGTTGCCAACCCCTTAAGTTATAGCAATTACATGTATCAGCAGGTTTTCTGTCTTCTCTGATAGCCAACAGATTGGTTCAATGCTACATTTTATTAAAATATGGTGCTGAGATACTTTATAAAATAATTTGTTTTATTGTCCTTGAAATTAACCCTCATGCAGATAGTAAGTACATGCCTTTGTAAAGTGTAAAGGAAGTACTGTTGCCTTTTTGTAATGATGAAATTGCTCATTAATGGTAAGAAGTACAGCTTTGTTAGAGGAAACTTAAAAAAAAAAACAACACATTTTTTCCAATAACATTTTTTCATTCTAATAAATTGTCATTTATAAGATTAAATTAATGTGTTATAATATGCTCATAGGTATATAAGGAAGAGCCATTGTCAACATTACTGAGATAAATTTCTGACCATTTTTTTTATTTGATGGAAGAACCAGTTTGAAATTTTGAATATTATATTGAAGTAACTGTTAAAATAAATGTTTTGTTTTCTCACAAAAAATAAAAAAAAAGTATCCTGGAATTACAACATTCAAGGGATTCATCTTTATAAATGGAAAATGAACTCAAAAAGATTTATGCTAAATAGATAATTAAAAATGAGGCTGTTTTCTTATAATTTTAAAAGGCACTACTTAATTTTCTTATAAAAATTATAGAATTAGAGTTAGTGAACATTGGATCTATTAAATACAAAATGTTTTTGCCATTTCCCAATGGCAAATGAATATATATGTACTTTATTATAAAAATGATGATTATCCTTGAACACATATTTCTTTGGCATATAAAATAATGCCATTGAAGACAAAGTCAACATTTATAATGAAAGATTTAAAAAGACAAAGATAAAAAATAAAATTGGTAAAGAGGAAATAATGATCTTTTCATAGCAATTCTTCTAAAGGCTCGAGGACTAAAGACAGAATGAGTTCACTTCATTCTTAAAATAAAAGTCTTTGAGGATTAGCTGAAAATTTTTTCTTGAGTCTCTGGAAATAGACCTGAAATTAATAAGAAGTTGTTAGTACCTGAATTGCGAGCATGTATAACATCAATACTCCAACAAGATAATGAAAAAGAATAGAGCATATTACTATAAAGAAAGCTTCTAGTTATCAACTCGGTAAGATAAAATAGTAATAATTTACATTTGTCTTCTAGTTTTCAACTGTCAAATATTTTTCCCAGATATCTTCCCAAACCTGAAATTCTAGAGAGTAAATTCAATCATCTTAAGCATAAAAGAGAAAAGTTTAAATTAAATATATTCACTTAAAAATGTATCAGTTTGCACAATTGTAAATTAGAAGACTTGATAAAAAAAGATTCCCATCAAAATTATTCTCCCTAAAAGTGTTTTAATAGGAAAATTTCCAGATATACTTTTCTCTGCCATGAGTACTTTCATTGTATCACATTCCACTGATAGCTACTGGTGGGGAGTTGGAATAATTTGCGATATTTTAATAATTTTTTCCTCTTTTTTAGTTCTATATATAATATTAATATTTTTTAAACTATACATTTTAAATATTAAGAAACATATCTCATATAAATCAACTTGTTAAAATTTATTCAGCTAATTAAATAATGGAGGAAAATGTGAGATATACAATTTAATAAATAAAGAGCTGTGAGTATATGATTGCTATATAAGATACAAAACTGATCAAGTCCATAATCTATAACCATGGGAATTAGCTCTTCCACCTGAAAAAAATTAATTGCTTTACTGGAGAAAACTCTATAAATTAGCATAGAGGATTATCGAGTCTGGGACTGATTAGTAAACAATGCTATGCATAAGTCATTCTCCTAGATAATCGTTGAATTATTTTCAATATAAAACATTGAAAAAGATACCTTTTCCATTAAATTTTGATTTTTTTAAATTTTATCTCACTTTGTGATCATAAATAATCTCCAAAGATTATTCTTGTTCACAAAATAAATTTGTGGATTTAGCTTTGACCTGCTTATTTACATAGATTTTAGAAGACTATTCATCAATCATATGAGGCTTCTTGAGTTTGCTCTGGAAATCCAGAGCCATTCAGTACTGAGCAAGAACAAATGACAAATAATTAACTTCTATCTGAAAATTTTGGCACCGAATCTCAGACTGGGTTTGGAAAAGCTTCTCTTATTTGCTCTTCCATTCCAAAGCTATAAAACTAACCTCAAAACATTTTCTCTGCCAGATTTCATGTGCAGTACTCATAAATTTGGATAAATTTTTCTCTTTTTGACGTCTCCCAGATATGCTAACATCCCTTAATCTGCCAGGAAATCACTTCTTTTACCACTTGTGAAAATATGTCTTTGCAAACCAGGTAATAAGCAGCACTATTTGAGCTAGTCTAGTGACATTTCCATATGCCACATGCCAAAGCATTTTGCAAAACACTGGTGAGTGTGGGCTCAAAGTGTCAACTCTACATATGAAGTCAACCATTATCTTAATAGTGGCATTGATATGCCTGATTAAATGAGAATTACTCTCAATTGTGACACTTCAAGTATGGCCTTGGTTATATAATCAATTTGTCCAATCACATGCTGGTAAATAGGAAGACAGATTTTTATTAAATGATGTAAATGACTATATTGCTCTAAGATGTAAGGAGTTAATCTTATTTAACTTAGTTAACTTAAATAACTTAGTTAAATCAATTAAATCGTATTTATTAAAATATATAGTCTACTAAATTGAGTACTAGAGGTAGTGACTTCTTTATATATCCATAAAAATAGAACGTTAAAATATTTTAATAACCACAGACATAACCACAAATTCCACTGGCCAATTACTCAGTCCTGGGCACTTAATTCTGCTGGATTGTGGGTCAGCAGTGTGTTTTCATTGAGTACATTTGCTTCTGGACAATAAAGAAATCTGAATATAATGGCTCAGCCAACTGATACAGTCTAAAAGGTGCCTAAGCCATGTCAGTTTGAAAGCCTGAATATAACAGTTGGTTTTCTGAAGTATCAGTATTTCTTAAGTACTTAACGCAGTTCTTTCCAAAGTGTATCGTGATTGTCCTTTTACTGTTAAATACAAAAATTCTAGATGCAGCTTACAGAGCCTTCAGGCAATCATCACAGGCAAGCAAAGACCTGTTTGACAACGATATTAAATGGCTGTGGTCAATTTGTTATACTTGCCAACAATATCAGGACATGGAAGAGTAAAATTGTTTATTGGAGTACTGTATATAAGCTATTTATAAGGATTTGATCAATGTTTCCCATGAGCATAAGAACAAATGATTGAGTACAATGTTATTGACAAATGTTCGAGATATTTGTATAGAAATATTTCTATTAATAATATTTTAACTCTACAGTCTTAATGTAGGGTAGTCTAACCATCTTTTCTGATTTGACAATTCCTATGCAAGTCTTATATTGTATTTAGCTTATTAAAAAATATGAAGGATAACAAACAAATATATTTCTAGTATCTGTTTTTATAAAGTGAAAAAGCAGTACTATATGATTTCTTAGCAACTTTCTGGGAAACAAAAGATTTTTTAGGTGTAAACATTTTCCTTACTGTTTTTATTTTTTCTGGAATGGAGGGCCTAATCTTGGCACCGTAAAATCAAAAGATTTACCATAAGATATTTGGCCACTAAATTAAGATAGGAACAAGGATGCCTAGGCAACAAATTTTAAGATAACTTAGTTCTTCCACATGTGAGGAAACTTTGTTCTATTTTTAACAATGAAGGGCATGATAAAATTATCTCAAAAATATAAAATTATTGTAGTACGCCACAGAATCTCTTCTATTTCTGGGCACATTGCACAGAAGGTAAAAAAATGATCATTTATCATTTTAATGGTGAGAAAGCCAAATTCCAGTTTGGCATTAATATTTGGCAGTTAATGCTTCATAGCATTTTAAAAATAAATACATCAAACTGAGCCAACTTTGGCAAAAATATTTATACAACCCTTTGTGTCTATACAGATCCAGTATTTGCAGATATTTTAAATGAAGACAAGTAAAAAATCACCTTTCTATGTGCAATTGTAAACATTTTTATAATCATTCAGGTTTTGTTTTTCACTATTCTCTTTCAAATTGTGGAATAATCAAATGTTTTAAGACTATCTCTCTATATATTGATTTTTAAAAAGAACATGTTATTACTTTGTCTACACATTTATGCTTCTTGATCACTATTTTTCCTAGGATAAT
>NW_011888791.1:5218372-5232832 GCF_000151845.1 Pteropus vampyrus
AAGACTATCTCTCTATATATTGATTTTTAAAAAGAACATGTTATTACTTTGTCTACACATTTATGCTTCTTGATCACTATTTTTCCTAGGATAATCTCAACTACTCATATTAATTATAACTTTAAAAAAAGAAATTAGATCAATTTCAGAGAAAAATTCTTGGTGGTAGTTCATTGAGAAATGTCTATCATATTCAAGCACCTGAATATATAGTCAAAATACATAAATATGAATATGTATAACACAAGTTACTATTGCCACATACATTCTAAAATATATTTTTAAGGTAAAAAAATTAACATCTTCATTAAGATAGTCCAAAGGTATAGTCTCTTGAGACATAAAAATAAGAAGTAAAATATTTGTTTAAAATTATGCTTAGTAATCAGTTTTAGTATTTACTACTGAAAAATTAAACAGAATCTAAAGAATATTTGTATATTAACTTTAATATCTACTCACATTTTTAAATTATTTAAAATCTTAGAAATAATGTTTGAGCTGACATAACAAATATATATACTGCTATAAAAATGTTTATCAGATTGGTATTTAATTTTGTGTAACACTAATTTACCTTTTTAAATACTTAAATATTATTAGATGAATAATGCCAACTTATATGATAAGTAAGCCAATATAAGACCTTAAGAAATTCCAATTAGAGAGGATACTTTATTATAAAACAAACTTAAATCTTATAAAAATAAAATGTATTATTGTGTTATACTTAATGATAAAGAAGGTAAAATATATAATGCTCCCAGAGAGAGAGAGAAAGTTTATGGCTTCAGAGCTACAGCTTTAGCTCCAAATAAAAGCTAAACCTAATTGAGACCTTCCAGCAGAAACAAATACACAAAGAAAAATAAACAGACTAGATTCTCTGTAATCTTTCATGTGACAAAAGAATTGGTTTCATTATTTACATGATAGAGATGACCAAATGGTCAATCATAATAACTCAGTGTCCATTTATGGTTCTCACTAATGGAAAACAACTTTTGAGTCTGCATAAATCAGAAACTAACAAGAAAACCATAATATCAGTAAAAAACAAAAAAAAACTAAAAACAAAAATCCTTGGGGTTCCCAGTCATCAAAATTAAATTTTTTTTTGCTGAATAAAGTTATTGATTTTAATAGTGATAAAGACCTCTTAAGTATTAATCTTTACATGCAGTTTTCCCCCTTTTTATTAAAATATAATAGACAGTTGTTTGTATTTACATTGTACAATGAGTTTTTTTCAATTATAGTTGGCATACAATAATATACCAGTTTCAGTTGTATAGCATAGTGATCAGAGATCCACATAACTTGCAAAGTGATCAACCCCACTAAATCTAGTACCCTTCTTCCCCTTACATATTTATTGCAACATTATTAACCATTTTCCCCATGCCACACTCTACATCTCCGTGTCTATTCTGCAACTATCCACTTGTACCTCTTAATCTTTTTGCCTTTTTTTGTCCCCCCAACTCCCCTCCCATCTAGTATTCCTCCAAATATTCTCTGTATCTATGAGTTTATTTCCACTTTTGTTGTTTTTGTTGTTTATTTTGTTCTTTAGATTACACATGTACGTGAAATTATGCTATATTTGTCTTTCTCTATCCGATCCATTTCATTCAATGCAATACCTTCTAGGTCCATCAAGGCAATATTTTTTTCCATTCTCTTCCTTTTAGTTTGTTTGTGTCTTTTAATCTGAAATGAATCTCTTGTAGGCAACATATGTAGAGATATTGTTTTCTTATCCATTCAGCCACTCTATCTTTTGGTTGGAGCATTTAATTCTTTTCCATTTGAGGTGCTTGTTGATAGGAATGTAGTTATTGATACATGTTTTTTCTTCTTAAAGAAGTCTCTCCGACATTTCTTGTAATACTGGCTTTGCAGTGATGAACTCCTTTAGCTTATTTGTCTGGGAAGCTCTTTATCTGTCCTTCAACTCTAAATGATAGCTTTGCTGGATAAAGTATTCCCAGGTTGTAGATCCTGGGTTTTCATCATGTTGAATATTTTATGACACACTCTTCTGTTCTGCCTAGTTTTTCTTTGAGAAATCAGCTGCCAGTTTTATGGTTGCTCTCTTATAGGTAACTATCTGTTTTTCTCTTACTACTTTTAAGATTCTGTTTTCATATTTAACCTTTGGCATTTTAATTATGATGTGTCTTGGTGTGGGCCTCTTTAGGTTCCTGGTTTTGGGGACTCTCCGAGCTTCCTGGCGTTTTATGGCACTTTCCTCGACCAGGTCAGGGAAGTTTTCCATCATTACTTTTTCAAATAGCTCTTCAATATCTTGTTTACCTTCTGGTACCCTTATGCCATGGATATTTTTACCTTCAATAGTGTCCCATAGGCTCCTAAATTATTATTATAGTCTCGGCTTCTTTTCTCTTGCTATTCTGATTGAGTGTCCTTGGCTTTCCCATCCTCTATATAGGTCATTTGATCATCTTCTTTATTCACTTTGTTTATTCTATTTAATATACTTCTCATCTCAGATAATGTGTTCTTCAGTTCTGACTGGTTCCCTTTTATGTCCATTTCCATTTTTATGTTTTTTATCTCTTATTAAAGTTCTCACTGAATTCATCTACATTTCCCATATATTCATTGAATATCTTTATAACCAGTGTTTTGAACTCTGAATCTGTTAGACTGCTTGACTCCATTATTTATAGATCTCTGTTCTATTCTCTCATATGGTTTCTGCTTCTTTGTCTTCCCATTTTGGCTGCCTTTCCATGTCCCTTTCTACATATTAAGCAAAGCTCTTAAATATCCTGGTCTTATTAGTGCAGCTTTGTGTGGTAGGTGTTCAGTGACACAGTCTGAGAGGAGTTCAGCTTCAGGCCAAGTTTAGCCCCAGGCTGTGCCCTTCCAGGGCCACCTATTAAGATTCAGCAAGCAATCCACAGATGTGCTTATAGTTACCTCAAAAGGCCACATCAGAAACTGAGGCCAGCTGCCACCAGCGTGAATCTAGGCGCTTGCTCAGCAAGGGGCACCTAAGTGAGGACACGCATGGAAGTGGCTTTGGTGGGGCTGTGAGTTGGTGTAGGTGGGGTTTCAGGGAATCCTCTGGGTGGAGAGACCTCTGTTATTCAGTTTGATGAGGTCTCCACTATGGCAGAGCTGAGTCCACTCACTTGGTGAGGGGCGTGTTCAACAGAAGAACAATGGATACCTCCCACACTTTTGTACAGAACCAGTCTAACTTTGGCCCTTGCACCGACAATTCAATGTTCCGCTGTAAGTCCCTGGTGACCCCTGCATGGCCAAACCAGTGCTGATGCTCAAGGCGAACAGGTCCGTCACCACAAAAGTCCGCTTGCAGACGCATTCCCTTTAAGAGGCTTCTGCTGCTGCTGCAGCCTCTGTCCCACCTCTATTGCTCAGGTAGGGCAGCCTCGTGTCTTCGCCCCATCTTACCTTCTGCCATTGCAGAGTGATTTCTTAGATTTCTCCCTAGTTCTATGGCTTGTTCATCTAGATTCCAGGCTATTTTCCTTTTTGTTTGCTCCTTGTTTCCATCACAACTTTGATTTGGTTGCCAGAGGGATGAACAAAGCCTCTATCATCTACACGATTTTTTTTTTTCCAAAAGCAAAATTAAAGTTTTATTGCACTTAGATTTTACTTTAGAAGCAAAGAAAAGATATGCTCAAACTTAAATAGTCCTGTAAGTACATAAGCTTCTCTAGCAAGGCAGTTTACTTGGCCCCATCAGGTGGGCACACTTGCATATTTCAGTAGATGATCTACTAAAGTATTAAACTCTAATTTTTAAGATTAGACTCCTGTGTAAACATAAAATGAACATATTTCACATTTTTTAACTTAGTAATTAATGAAGTGAGACAGAAGATATTAAAACTGGTCCAAAGAGCATTTAAGAAGTTTATATAGATGATAGATAGAAAAAGACAGATAAATTTAATAAAAATAAATAAATAAGTAAGAAAGAAAGAAAGAAAGAAAGAGAAAGAAAGAAAGAAAGAAAGAAAGAAAGAAAGAAGAAAGAAAGAAAGAAAGAAAGAAAGAAAGAAAGAAAGAAAGAAAGAAAGAAAGAAAGAAAGAAAGAAAGAAAGAAGGAAGGAAGAAAATAAAGAGAAACTAAGATGTAGAGATAGTAGAGGTATAAATATACAATTTAATAACGACATGTTTGGATAACATAGCTGTGTTAAGTGCAATTGTTTTATGTCAAATAGAACCATTAAATATAACTTTTGGTATATCTGTTGTACTGGATAGAAGTTATTTGTATTTCTACCTGACTAGTTGAATTGTAACTCCACTAAGTCTGGGACTTTCAGTCAAGGACTGCCCTCATATGACATGATAAAGAGGTGCTATCCACTTTTTTGCCTTATTTCTATGTTTTTGACAGTTTTCCTAAAAATGTTAAAATAAGTTCCAAAATTTAATGACTAATTTTGTTAGAATAAATTAGGCACAGATACTTATAATCCCTTTATTCATTCCTTTTATGGTCATCAATTAGACTACAGCAGTTGAGTGGGTTGCATTGTTCTCTATGTATGGCAATTGGTGTGTGTAGATTTGTGTATAAATATGCATGCATACTTCTACAAGAAAAAGTGATTCAAAGTCTACAAATTAGGGCATGTTGCTACTATTAGAACTCTGAAGACCAGACATCCTCAATATGTAGTATACACATTCATTCGAGTCATATTCATTTCATCAGTAAATCAGTGAAAAAGAGTACGTGTGACTAGTTACTGTGAGCAAGCTACTGTATAACTTTAAAAATTGTTCTGTTCAGGTTGAAACATATTTAAAAGACTCAGGGAATAAAGACAAAGTGCCTTGAAGGAAGTGCTTATCTTGCTACCATCAGTTTAATTATTGATTTTATTGGATGATTACTTAATGCATTGCTGTCTTTAATTTTTTTTAAAGACAAATAATAAGGTATCTGAATCACATATAATTTGAGTTTTTGAAAGATTTGGTTTTCTGAGCCACAGAGCTTTGGCTATGTATTTCTAATAGTACCATTGCTCCCTAATAACCTCTACCTGAATTGCAGGCTTAATTGTAAAATGGAAGCATTCAGAGGCTAACCTGGACAATTCATTCTTATTTCAGTGCAGGAAAAATATATAGCCAATGGTTTATATCAGTGTCAATTTTATTGAATCACTTAAGGATTCCCCACATAAGGAGATTTTTAAATTATGTATAAGCTAGTTAGGGAGTTTATTAATATGAGCAGATATGTTCTCTTGCCAGTCCATAATGCTTTGTCCCCCTTTTTCACTCTTGGGAAAAAAGTTTCTAGAATCTGAAGATGTTTGATGTAAGAATAACAGATTTAAGCTGTTGCCTTTGTCCTTTGTGGCGACAATAGAAAGGATAGCAAACCCAGTTTGTTGTTTCATTTACCAAGTGAGACAGTTATTTTTAGGTGTGAAGAACAACGAAAGAAGAATGCATGGACTTTTTTGCTACATACACCGTATTCAGTAGACCAACAAATCTCACTTTCTACCTTTAAAAGAGACATTAAGTAGCTTGGAGTGTATCAATGGGCAGTATTTAGCAACCTATATCTTCTCTTGGTCATTCTTTAGCAAATATTCCCAGAGTATTTACCTCATGAAAGACACTGTGAAAAGAGAGAATCTGCGATAGCAGCTTTTTTAAACTTGTCTGACAGGTTCTGTTATCCTTCAAACAGAGCTTAACAACAGGTACCCTTTAGCCATAGGGATTTAATCATGCTTATTTACATCTAATTAGATTTTCTCATCATCCTATTTTCTCAAAGGGAAAGTTCACCTTCACCAGATAGATAGGGAACCTTGGAAGAGCATTGGAAAAACCCTCAGATAATTTTTCAAGCCTTCTCAAGGACAGGTAGATACTCAAAATATTACCATGGTATTTAAGAAAAATACTGTAAAGGAAAAACAGAAGAATATCCTCTACAGTAATAAAGAATCTATGCTTATGTATATATTTATTATAAGAACAACTTTAAAATAGAGGATGAGAGCATCTTAATATACATATTTACTATGATAACCACAATTAGTCGTCTGAGGCCCATTACAATATTTATTGTTTGCATTAGTGTCCTATTGCTTCTAATAAAAAAAGTACCCAAAGTTCATGGGTTAAAACAATATCAATTTATTATCTTAACAGTTCTGGAGGTCAGAAGTCTAAAATGAGTCAGCAGGGTTGCATTCCTTTGATGCTTCTAGGAGAGAATCTGCCTCCTTTCCAGTTCCAACATCTAGAGGTTGCCTTCATTTCTTTGGCTTTTGGCACTTTCTCCATCTGCAAAGCTGGAGAAACATTTTCAAATGTCCCTCTGCTTTCTGCCTCCACTTATAAGGACCCTTGCAACTACATTAATCACATCTAGATAACCTAGGATAATATTCCCATCTCAAGATATTTAATTTACTCACATTCGCAAAAGTCCATTTTTCCATATAAGGTAATAAATTCAGACAACACTGGGCATCTTTGGGAAGACTTTTTTTTTTTTGTCTGCCACACTAGTCTCTTATCAATTGCTTCTCAACAACATATACGGATGATAGTTGTATAAATACATCACGTTTTTCATTGCTACTTTGATGCTCACCTTAATATACCCACTAGCATGAAAATTTTGTCATATATAAACCTTGTTGGGAAGTAGAGAAAGAAAAAAAGAATTATCAAAATATGCAAGAGACCTCAGAGAAAAGAGTTAAGTGTGAAAAAGGATGAAAATTGCTTTGATAAACCAATTTTGGATCACAGATATAGCTAAGGTAATAAATTATTAGTGTAATGTTTTCATTCCAATTTCTAAACTTATATTTTATTAGTTTCCCATTGCTGCATAACAAACTATTTAATGACTTAAAACAACATGCATTTATTTAATAGGTTGCATGGTCAAGAGTCTGGGAAAAGTTAGTGTGGTCCTCTGTTCAGGGTCTCATGAAGCTGCAATCAAGATATCATCTGGGATGTGTTCTTATCTGGTATCTTCCCTGTGGAAAAACTTATTACTATGTTCATTTAGATCATTGGCAGAATACATTTCCTTGTGGCTATATGACTTAGGATACCTGATTCTTACTGGCTGTTGGTTGGAAGCCACCATTAGATTCTAGAGATCATACACAATTCGTGCCATGTGGCCTTTTCTACAAGATGCACAAAGTGGTCGTTTGCTCCTTCAACCCTAGCAGGAGAATCCCTAACTCTCAAGAATGAGTTTTGCCTAATATGCTATATCTGGTCATGACATCCATCACCTTTGCTATATAATATAACCTAATCAAGGGAGTGGCATCTCATCATCTTTGCCATTTTCTTTCTTTCTTTCTTTCTTTCTTTCTTTCTTTCTTTCTTTCTTTCTTTCTTTCTTTCTTTCTTTCTTTCTTTCTTTCTTTCTTTCTTCCTTCCTTCCTTCCTTCCTTCCTTACTTACTTACTTACTTACTTACTTACTTACTTCCTTCTTTACTTCCTTCCTTCCTTCCCTCAGCTTGCTTGTTTGCTTTCTTGCTTTCTTGGGTCACCTTTGGGTGTCTGCCACATAGATGTATAGTTCTTTTAAATAACATAACATAATTTTTAAAGAATTTTTATAGCTGATGCCATCACATAGTTAAAGATAAGAAGGCACACAGAGAAAATAATTGACACTACAGTTAAAGGCATGAGGTATTGAGCTTTAAGTAATTTGGTTATTAACAATCCTCACCAATATAAGATAAAGTGCACTTGATTCTCAATAGTATTATTCTTTTGTTATCAATGCAGTCATCTGTTCAAATAATGCTATTGAGTACTTAATTATATGCCAACTATCAAATGTTAAAATACGGACGTGAGTACAATAAGTGTCACTACTATCAAAAGTTGAGTCCGCTAAAATATATAAAGATATAATTATAATGCAATGTAATAAATATTGTAATGGTGTTTTATGCTGGCACAAAAGAGGGAAATATTAAACACCTTGGTGTCAAGAAAAGTCTCACTGGAAAAGTTTATTGTTGATTGGGCTGAGTCTTAAGGATAAATTCTATGGAGGTTAGGAAAAAAGTTGTAGTGCAATGATAAAACTTTAAGCTGAGCAGAGAGAACAGGATACCAGTAGCATGAGAGCAAGTTATACATTGGGATCCCCAAGACTGAGATAAGGAATTTTGAGTAGGTATATTACTTAGGAGATGGTTCTAAGATGCAGAAGCAAGGGACTATAATGAGCAAGATGATATAAGGAGGCAATAATTAAATAACTGCTGTACGAAATAGGAGTTTGATTCTGCCAGGATCCTCTTAGCAAAGAATAGAATGCCTCCATGCATTGTCTGCATAAATGATGCTGGAGTATTTCTCTCCTGCCTCTCTGATGCCAGTGATTAAGAGTTGCTCAAGGGCTGTTTAGACTCCTTCAATTTCTGGCTGTGCTTGCTTGTGGCCTAAGGTGGGACCCATGACACTAAAAAAAAGTACCGGAGTAAAACAGATGTCATTTATGATTGATCGATAACAGTGTCAGAAGAATTCTCACAACACTGTACAGGCATCTGCAGGTAAAATTGGAGATGGGGCAAGGTATATAAAGTGGGGCACAAGAGGTGTCTACTACTGAGATTAAAACAATAAGGTGCGTTCAGGAATTTATAGTAATTTTGTATAGCTGAAGCACTGGGTACGAGATAGAAATGGTATAAGAGAAGAATTTTCAATGGTAGTACAGTAAGATATAAAGATATAGGTAATTTGGCCAAAAGAAAAGACCATGGAACTAGGAATTGATAAAGAGATGAAAAAAACTTCATAATTTCACTAAATCATTTATCAATATTGACATACTAATTCCCTTCAGTATACTTCAATATATATGTTTCTTGATTACTTCTAAATATATCATTATAATGGATAATTATATTATTCTAAAGGTATATATAATACTTAGACACACATATATACCATATATACATATATGTATATAATGTAATAAAGCAGATATTACTAAAAATACCATTTAAAACTTCATTTCTAATGTTTACTTAATATTTTCTTGAATACACGTCTTTATTTTTATTGAATTCTCTTTTTTCAACTTTATGTGACAAACATCTTTATGAATAAATTATTTTTCATTCTTTAATTACTCCCTTAGAAAAGTTCTCAGAAGTAGAAATATTTGGCTAAAGCATATTGACATTTTCCCTTATGTTTTTCCCAAAAGATTAAAACAAGTTGTAGTTAAATCAAGGATAAATGATGATAGTGATGACTATCTGGATGATGATAATAGTGATCATAGAGATAACAGTGCAGCTCTACTTCCAACATTGCCCACCCCTTTTGAATCACACCTCCTAGTCTTTATACTTTTATGTAGTTTCCTCTCCTTGAATCTGTGATGGTTCTATGACTCATCTGTAACAAAGAGAAAACATTCCACATGATGCTGTGTGGCTTTAATGGCTATTCAAAAATATCGTTATAGCTTATTCTCTGGCTTCAGGTCACTCATCCTCTGGGAAGCCATCCTCCATTCAAGAAATATGTCTAGCCTGAGACTGCTATGATGCAAGAAGTTCAAGCTGCCAAGGTGAAAGGTCAAATATAGATAGAGATGTCTGCCTAGTACCAAGCTACATGACAGAATATTACTCAATAGTAAAAAAGAGTGAAATCTTACCATTTGCAACAACACGGATGGAGTATTATTATGCTAAGTGAAATAAGTCAAAGAAAGACAAATACTGTTTGATCTCATATGAGGAATATAAAGAAAACAAAACAAAACAAAAAGGGACTCATAGAAAAGAGAACAAATAATGTTATATCTTTCCTTTTAAGCAATGCTGTTTTTAGTCTAAGAGAATAGGAAATGAATCCACGGATGAACAACAGTATCAATAAAATAATAATGTTAAGTATATAAGGCATTTTCTAAATGCTTTTGTATATCTCACTTAATTCTCTCAATACTCCTATGATAGAAACTATTATCAGCCACATTTTACAATAAGCATTTAAGGCACAGTAAGATTCAATATCTTGCCCAGCCAGTAAGTAGCAGAGTCAGACTTTGAACAAAGGCAGCCTGGCTCTGGGGCAGTTTGTATATTTAAGCAATGTATGCTATGTCATGTAAAAATATTGTTATGTTAACATTTAAAACAAAAATTTTGTCTCTCGAAATTGATCGAAACCATCATAAAGTACTAGTATTAATTTTTGAGAATTCATGTAATCACAATAGCCAATATATGGAAACAACCTAAACGGCCATCAATGGATGAATGTATAAAGGAAATGTGATATATATATATAATAAAATAGTATTCAACCTTAGAAAAGAAAGAGATTCTGCTGTATATAACAATACGGATGTTTCGGTAGGACTTTATTCTAAGTGAAATAAGCCAGTCACAGAAGAATAAATACAGCACGATACCACTTATATAAGGTATCTAAAATAGTTAAACTCATAGAAACAGACAGTAAAATGGTGGTTGCCAGGGATGGGAGAAAGGAAAATAAGGAGTCGTTGTTCAATGGATATAAGGTTTCAGTTATGTGAAATCAATAAGTTCTAGAGATCTGCTGTGTCTGTAGTTTATAACGCTATACACTTGAAAATTTGTTAAGAAGGTAGATCTACTTATAGCGTTTTTACCACAACAACAAAAAAGTAATTCATGTAATCATGCCTTGTGATTAAAAATTAAGAATATACTCAATACCACATATTTTAGATGATAAGATATAAAAAGTGACATGGCCACTATATCTATGCCATTTTAACTTTTAATCATCTCCAAAACTCTTGAGAGAAAAAATTTTTGTTTCTTTGTTGCTATTGCTATTGTTGTTCTGAGTCTAGGAGTAAATGAAATCCTGGTAAATTTGCAGGGTATGTAAGATGTATCTAAGGAATTACAGAAATCAAGTCCTATCGGCTAACGTAATTCTTTATTAGTACATGATTAAAGCTGTATAGTGTTTCATTGATTGCCTGCTGTGCAGGCAGCAAAGGCTCAATGTTTACTGAATGCAGATTTATGATTGGAGATGAGTAGTGAACCTAAGAGATAGAGTGTTTTTTAATAGTATTGGTATTTGGATTTCATATGTCCTCAGTTTAAACAAGGGCAGTGATATTTTACCAAGACTTTTATTGGTGAGGCTCAGCATTTTCTAGGACAAGTAAATGAAAAGCAGGTACAATGTCAGGCTGAAATAAAACATTGATTCCCATTTAGCAGATTTCATGTATAAAGACACCTGACTATTTGCCTAAATGCTTCCTTTTCTGGCCAGTCATTTAATTTTCTTTTTCAAACCTAGGTTCACAAACTGTGTACTTGTTCATACAAATGGAAGTTTACTTGAATTGTAAACTACTTTAAAAAAGAATAATTCTAATAGTATTATAATGCTTAGTTCCAAAAGCCTACTGTAATAGTTGGCTAGGGCTTTCATAACAAAGAACTGCAGACTAAGTGGCTTTAACAACAGAAATTCTTTGCTTATAAATGGCAGATCTCTATCTTCTCACCATATCTTCACATTGTCTTCCCCTTGTGCATGTTGGTGTCTTTTATAAGGACATCAGTGATATTGGATCAGAGCCAACTGCAATGATTTTATTTAACTTTAATAACCCCTTTAAGGACCATATCTCAAAAATCACATTCAGAGATACTGGGAGCTAGGACTTCAAAATATGAATTGTGTGGGAGGGCTAAGTTTAGTCCTTATCAGCTACCCTCTCTCTATTGGTGCTCAATCCTATCAACCATAAGTGTTTCATATTTCCTATAAATTAAAGAATCCACAACTCAGGAAGATAATCCTGTAGGAAATTCTGCTTCCTTTAAATCAGCGAATACATAAATGTGAAAAACGGCCAGAGGGAGAAAAAATAAGTGAAGTCATTGAATACCTTTTCAAAGGCTTCCAAAATATAAGAACTTTCCAAGTATTACTAAACTGATATACCCACCCATTTGGTTCCAACCATGATGATTAACTTTTGTGAAAGTTTTTCACAAGGAGCAGATTAAAATTTTTAAATAATACCTGACATTTTATACTAAGGAAATAGTACAAGTTATTTATCAAATTGTGTAGCTGTTTTTCAGTAAATAAACTGTTCTTGAATATTGTGAAAGAGAAATGTTAAATTAGTAAATGGAGCCATAGGGTTTTACAATGTCCAAAATATGTTGAAATAAATTACAGAGAGTATAATGGGAAATATAAAAATGATATTTGGGAAAAATGCAAATTATAAAGGCAATCAAAATAGGCTTTATAAACTTTACAAATTTCCTGTGGATGGTGAAAGCTGAAGGCAATTGCACTCAGAATCTCCTAAATGCCTGTTAATACTTCAGTGACTGTCTTTTCTCCCTATATACAAAGAATCTGTGCAACTTCCTGAGGACGAATCAGTACATCTAAGTATTTTTAAATTTATTTCTTCCCTATCCTATTCGAATATATTACATAAATTCCTTTGCAATATAAAATTCCTTTGCCCAAAATTTGCTTTTGGGCAAAATTCTTCATGGGTAATTTTTTTTTAATATAAAAGTTTTCCATCACAGCCACTTTTAATGGAAGCAGTAGAGACACATGGAGAACTTCAGAATGGAACATTGAAACTTTCATTTATACTATTTAATTAAGTACTTTTCTTGAAATATTGGAGCAATTATTTTGATCTGCCCTTGAAAAGAAAGCCAATGATGTCCTTCTTCTCTTTGCTGTTGTAATTTTGCTGTTAACGCTAAATTTTTGAACTTTCATAAGACATTGAACATCAGAAATTGAAAACAACAGCATAGGTACAAACACCTTTGAACATCAAATTGAAATAATAATAAAAAAAAAAAACAATGAATTAAAGACACATTTACTAATTGTTATAGGCAATGAGTTACCTTAACATATTTGTCATTCTATGTGTGTTAGTGTCTTTGAATTTTCAAAACATCTGTGGGCTTATCATTCTTAGGTGGAGCCTAAGGTGTTTATATTTTTTCGTATTTGTTGTCTTTGATGGTTTTAAGTGAGTAGATTATCTGACCTCTGGGACTCAAGAATGAAAATAAATTATCTTCTAATGAATTCTTGTACTTCACATATTTCTACAGTTACAAAATTAACTGGCCATAAATGAACAAATTATTTATCTTACTTTAAATTTTAAAGGTTGATCCAAGAAGTATTGCAAGATTCTCTGAGAATTCATATTATGGAAATTTTACAAAACCTATAATGGCAGAGAATATTAAGTCCCAAAATTGCAGCTTAGCCTGAGGAAAGTCTTTATGAAGTCTAGTAATGTAAAACTATATTTCTGAAAATAAGATGCTTTGAGTGACAAATGTAACTTTCTCTTCTTATTTTCACTGTTTATGACACAAGAATCCAATATATAGCCATGTAATATTGTGTATACTGTTGTCATGCTGGAAAAAAAAAGAAACAAACTTCTATTTTAAGAAATTGTGCCACTTAAAATGTGGAAACTGATTAGCAAAACTATGACTTTCAAAGTACATTTCAATCATATAGCTGTTATATTTCTAACTTGCTCATTCATATATATTCATTATTTCTCCTTAAAATGTATTTCTGTGATTTTTTAAATAATTGTTAAATAGATGAGAACAGACAAAAAATGCATTGATTATGTTATCATCGTTATTCGAATTTTTAACTCTAATTAGAAACATTAATTCTAGGGAAATATTTATTTAAACCCACATTTTATGATATTGCATATTAACATTCTAGATATAATTTATTGCAGTATTATTTGTAACACTTATTACATACTTTTTGTGTAACTTTTAATCAAAGAACTTTAATTCTAAGGTTTGAATATCTAAACATTTATTACTGCCTCCCACCATTTATTTATATCTATTCCTCAATCTAGGATAAGAAACTTACTATTGCCAAGGTAGATTCTTTTTCTTTTGATTAGGAATGAAAGTTCATCTGCAAATTAAGCTAAAATTGGCTTATCTAAATTCATAACCATTGATTTTATGCCTCCCCATATAAATGTATTAGGTATCCGAAATCCCCTAAAGTTGTTTTCATATTACTTTGTAATCTTTTTATTATAACTAATCTGAACCAGATCTTCAAAAATTTAAAGATGAAGTAGACACAGAACTTGATCTCTAGAAATTTAAAATTATAGTCAATTAATAATAACCACTCCTTGCCCCTACATTTTTTCTTTCTTAGTTTCTCATTCAGGAAAAAAAAAAAAAAAAAAAATCCTGATCAATGCTTTTTGAGTTCTAGATATCCTACTCCCAATTAGTATATCAATGCCTGGTTAGTTTTCCTTCCCTTCATCCACCCTCTTTCCTTTTTCTTCATTGTTTCCTTCCTTCCTTCCTTCCTTCCT
>NW_011888791.1:5233317-5253972 GCF_000151845.1 Pteropus vampyrus
TGATAATACGTGAAAAATAAATAAATATGATTGTAGTAACCTTTATGGTAGTCAGAGAAACACATTTATCAAAAGACCTTAATATTATTTTTAAAATTAGTATTACATATATTCAAATAATTGACTAATATAATGCAATTTTCTTTTATTGCTCAATACTCTTTGCATTCTCTTAGTAAATTTGCATAGCCATATTTCTGTCTATAGTTA
Organism: Pteropus vampyrus; assembly: GCF_000151845.1. Lineage (NCBI taxonomy): Eukaryota > Metazoa > Chordata > Mammalia > Chiroptera > Pteropodidae > Pteropus > Pteropus vampyrus. The sequence goes on from NW_011888791.1 coordinate 5,233,528, forward strand.
CCAGTGAAAGCTTGAAACTTTAGTATTAACCTTATTATAAAGAAAGTTTAGGAAAAAAAAAATATGAAAATAGAAAAGTACCCATGCCCTTCAACTGTGGTAATGAACTGAGGAAGAGTCGAAGTATGCTAATGTTGGAATATGTTAATCCTTTGAATACTGCTTAGATAGGATTTTTCATTGTGGCTGATCAGCACAATGGCTCCAGGAAGACCATCCTGATGAGACTGCTATTTGACTGTATGTTCCAAATTACAAATTGCATCCTACATAAAACTCTTTCTCCTTTCTTAGGTTCAGATCAATTTGGTTTGATAATGCCACATGCATCATTCTGCACAATTCTGCAAAATTCTGCTAATCCCTCTTCAGCAGGTATAAGAAATTGGAATATCTCAATAAATAACTGAAAAAATGAAAGAGTTTGCCATTTAAGATGTCTTAAATTTTAGGAAACTAAATCTATATTAAAATAAATTAATAATTTACAGTATATGAAAATAAATTACTTTGAAGAGTAGCAAAGCTAGTTTGCTCTGCTTTTCTTAGAGGTTGCAGAAAAATGAGAAAGTCTCATCCTAAGGGGAAATCAAGAATGAACTTACTCTCAGCTGAGGTCTTCTCTGTTCTACAAACTTTTCCTTTAAGAAGCGAAAGAGAAAAGTAATGAAACAACAAATAGTAAGTTTTCATTTTAGAAAACTCTTTGTGGACCTGGCATAAAGAAACTTTTGTCTGCTGTATTTCAACCTTTGTTAGAGGTAAGAATACTTACTAGACTTGCAAGGTTGCAAGCTTGCTTCTGCAGTGTCCCTGCTCTGTCCAAAGACATACCCTTCTCTGAAGCCACTAGCCCAAGATAAGCTCAGCTAAGCTAAACATAGAAAAAACATAATGTTTATTCTCGAGAGGAGACTAGATATACTTTCCCCCCATCCCCCACACTTCTCTTTTTCCTTTCGTGACTTTAAATGCATTTATTAATGTGTTACATATAAATTAGCAGCCCAATACAGTGTACCAGAAATTTTCCTAATCAATAAAAACAAAAAAATCACTTTTACTGCACAATCTTCAAGTAACAAGGCCCCAGAAGAATATATTTGCATGTTAGCAAAATGTTAAGTTCAGTAGTATTGTTAAACAATAACTGATTAACCACAGTTTTAATTATATCACTTTTGGAATTACATGAATATAGTTTTAACCTCAATATTATTTATATGGCATAGTTTGATCAGCAGTAAAATCAACAATTTTGAAACATATTTATATAGACAGGTACTTTTCTCAAAACTCTGGATAATCATGCTATTTATATGTTTTTTTGGGAAATAATGGACTAACTTTAACAGGGCTTTTTGAATACAAATATTCTAATGTGGTGCTCCTCGAAGTAAATATGTCCCACAACTCATTAGTACTGTTCACTCTACCCTGTTAGGCCAAAGTTGACTGAGATTTGATATTCAATTAAGAAGTCTGATTAACAATTATTAATACCTAAATAACAGGATGGCTTCTTGAAACATCTGTCTTTATATTTTATTAATAATCATTGTGGAGCTCTGGATTCTGATGTAGAAAGCTTCACTCTGACATAAAGACAAATGTTAATAATTGTGGTTCAACTTACTGTGCTGTTGTTTTCAATGAGTTTGCCGTTGGCGAATCTGTATAGCAGTTTGATTTTAGTGTCCTTTTCTGTATTCTTCCTTCTGTCAGCCTTAGCTTCTCTTTCTGTCATTAGACTCCTCAAGGTAGCATTCTAATTGGTCTCCTGCACTTGCATCTATCCCACACTGAGGATATTGTGAAACTTTTATATTCTTATAATAAAAAAAACATCTTCTGTGTCCCGTTCTCTTAGTGACATGTTATTGTTAGTATGATGCTGAGTGGTAACAAAAATTGGATTATAGAACATGTTTTATACTTTCTGGGTAATAACATTGTACTTAACAAGGGCTTTCTGAGGATAGTACCTTAAGTTGTGAATAATGACACATGGCCAGTCAGGTAGAAGATATTTGTATTCAGGCCAGAGGTCTTTGCATTGTTTAAATTATAATAGATAAGCAGCTTCCTACTCTGCCATTCCAATATTTGCTGTTTTTCTCTTGAATGCTAAAAGTACTTATAAGATCTTCTCTACTAATTTTTTGAAATTTACATGTTTATATATGATTCCATTAAAAGTTGGAAATAACACTCTTCCTTTAAAATGAAACTCTTGTGTCAAGTATTATAGCAAAAGAAATTATTTTAAGTTTCACCTAAAATGAACTGATGATAGGTTTTACCTAAAATTCAACATGATTTATGGTCATATTGGAAATAGTCCACATGACAATGACACATGTTAAGTACAATTATTAAAATATACTTAAGTATTTTTAAAGTTAATAAAAAGAGAAAATATTTTGTCATAAAATACAGAGATCTCAAGTTCAAAACTAATATGACCTTCATTATTCCACTACTGGACATGCACTTCCTTTTCTCATTTTTAAACTAATATACACATTGCAATACATATATATATGTATATATGTATGTATGTATATGTATATGCCTTACTGTTAAATTGCATACCTGAAATCTACTGTATTTTGTTAACCAATGTCACCATATCAACAATAAAATATATGTATTTAAAACATGTAAAACAAATAAATAAATAAACTAAGTTGCAATAACAATTCTATGTTTTTATGTGAATTTGTAAAGAAGCAGAAAACTTGGCTGATAGCTTTAGAAAGCAGAATAATCAGTTATTACCTCCTGCCATTTGATTCAATAAAGTTGGCATGCGTTAACGGTAGAAGATGCAGACAGAGTTAAATGCAGAGAAGTCCATGTTACCCACTTCTGGTGAATTCTCTTTCCTGGTAAAGAAGTTAACAAAAAAGGATAGAAAATTCACTTTTTTTTTCTTTACTTGTCTACTTATGAACACTAACTAAAGTTATATTTGGGTTCAAAGAATGCAGGAAACATTTAGAGATTAAATATTTAGTAACTTAAAAAAAAATTGAAAGAGTCTTATTATGGCAGGCTCAAGCCAGCTGTGTGGTTCTACAGCAAAACCAGAAAAGGGACATATTTGGAAAATAGTCATAATCATAGAAGAGGGAACCTAGTCAAGAGCAGATTTCTGAAAGGGCAATTGGGCTCCTGAAAAATAATTTATGATGTGGGTGGTAGGAAATGAGTCCAGGGCTGGGCTCTAAAATAAGATCTCAGAGGAACATTGATGCCAGTTCTGCACCTGCCTATCCCTAGCCATCCTGCATGCACCAATGCCCAAGAGAGATGCTTCTGTGAGCAAGTCCAAAAGACATCACTCTCCATTGCAACCACAAGCCTTTCTTAGCTTGGAACATCTCTGGTGATGAAACAAAGAAGAAAGGAGCATCTTCTCTTATATATCAAAGAAATACTTCCTGACAATAGTTAGCAGGGGCCACTGGAAAATATGGCAGGGTTGGTGTCACACCAAATGGACTGTTGCCTGTCTACTAGAGTTAATGCTAAGACTGGTTTTGATAGTTGAAATGACAACACTTTAATAATGAGTCAATATTAAAATATACGTTATCCTCATTGTGTAACAGGGTTTGGTGCCTGGCTAGGAATAGTGTTGAGAGCAAGAATAGTTTCACTATAGGGCTGACACACTTCAGATGTTCACTCTGAGTATTTGGAGACTCACTTTACTGCTTTCATCACCTTGTATTTCTCAGTTCCCAACGCCATCCCTGGAAACTCCTTACCTCTTATTAAGTAAATATAACAAAGAGGGAGCTGTAATTCATATATCTCTCTACTGATGCCCAGTAAGGAACTTCTCATTTTATCAACCATTTAGCCAATGATGTGAGATTCTGTAGGCATAGATGAAATTTTCTACAGTAGCTTATAGGGTGGAAGACCAGAACTGATAAGACACGTATAAGATGCCTCAAAAGAATCAGCTGTTAAAAGATGGGCGAAGGGTAGGAAAATACTACCCTTGGGTCAAGTAAGAGCTCAGAACTGCTATACTACCCTTGGGTCAGGTAAGAGCTCAGAACTGCTATCTTTGAAAGTTCAAGTATGAAAATGACATTGATTGTTTACCCATATTAAAGAATACCAAGTAAATGAACTACACAATAAAGACTTTAGTGAGTCTCAAGTAGGATTTAAATGGTTTCACTTTAACACTAGTTTGGCTAAATGTAGGATGCTAGGTTTGAAACTATTTTTTTTCTTGGAATTTTAATTTCTTATCTATAATTTTCTTACATCTAGGGTTGTAGTTAAATTATGAGAACTAAGAAAATGGGAAGGAAATTGTGATTATGAAATGATAATATGTGTTAGAATCATTGGTGTTAAAATGTTCTCAATATGAATGAAAAGTATATAATTATCCAGCTCCTCAAATATAAAAAAACAACAAAAATCAACATAATAGCATCACAGTGTGTGAGCTGCAACATGATTTAAACAGATGGATCATCACCTAGAGTGAGAGTTATCTGAGACAGAGTTGAGACTGAATTAGGATAGGCTATAGATTGAGATTGAATAGACTAGGATATGTCAAATTTGAGAGCCCACAGGAGTAGTAAAATAGGGGAAGTATGTGAATTTCAGGAAAAATTGAACAACCACTATTGTCCATCATGTTTTATCATGTTTTCTATCTAGGTGCTTCCAGTTTAAAAATATCTTTCATAGTTACAAATCCCTAAACTAGCCTCAATACCTAATAAGGTTTTCATAAGAGCCTATTTTACCTGGTCATACAAGGCTTTCTCCAAGCCTAATAAATATGTATTTGAATGTTTTCACCAGAATTTCTACTAAAATAGCGAGATGTCCAGAGAGGATGTAAAATATCTCTGCAAATAGTTTTTTTTTTTTTTTTTTTTTCTGTCTGTACATATGACATCATTGAAGACCATCATTCTGAAGAGTGGACATGTTAAGTTTTAATTATCAGTGTCTCAGCCTCCCCTCAGTGTTACCTTAAATTTACATTGGCGTCCTCCATCTGTAAAAGTACTCAGTACCCCTTCTACTATTTGATATTATCCTGCTTACTTAGACTTAAATCCATTCAGAAAGTTTATCCTTAAATAACTTTGTATTTTCATATTTTAAATTTCATGATTATAAAATGAAAATAATATTAAACATTAAGAAGTCACATTTTAAGAGGATAGATGAGCTTTTTTTTTTTAAAATCTTAAACTCTAAAATACAAAGTGTGTCACTGGAGAGTTAATGCTTTAATAAATATTGTATTTATATATTAAGTGCAGAATGAGCAGAGAACAACATTATGTTTTTCTATGTCTAGGTATCCACCTCAATTATTTATCTATAGTAGAGAGCCATTCCTGAAAACACTTAACATAGGTAAATTATTTTAGCAGTTGCTAAGGTACAGTAGAACAGGTATACAGGACATGTAATTTGTGAAGGTGGAAAAAAAAATAAATGATCACATTTATACTAAAAGAGTTTTAGATACTAGTGAGAGTTCAAGTGGAAATATAGGATCAAATATAGGGAAAGAAGTATAGATTTGAGATAAAATTATGCAAAAATCTATATAAAAGTACTAACTAAGTATATGAATGAAAGGTATAGAGAAAGTAGAAAAAGAAAAAAAAAAACTAAGATCCAATTATATAGAGTGTCCACATTGACAATGTAAAAGAAGGTAAAGAAGCCAATAAATTAGGCAAAAAAATGACAGAGGTAGGAAGACAACCAGTAGTGGGCCAAAGAACCCAAAAGTGAATAGTGTATCATAAATGAAACAAGACAATAGAGAACAAAGCTAAAGAGTAGAGAAACTTTGTGATAGTAAAGAAGATAAGATAAAGGAGAAGACATGTAATAAAATTAAGATAGTAATTTACATAAATTTTCTACTTTGTAAATGGGCAATTTGGGCCTCGTATATTATAAGCAGACACCATAAATTTCAAATAGATTAATTAATAAATGAATATTATAACAAATGTGATAGAGTTGCAAAAGAATTAATTAATGAAAAGTCCTGTTAGAGGTTAGATGACAAAGTTTTCAGAGATCTTACATACCACTCTGCTGTGACATTCACCAGCAATGTTCAACAACTTGAAATCAGTCAAAAAGAACTCTAAACAAAGGCTGAAAAGTAGAATGGTGGGTGAGCCAGGTCAACAAAGGAGTGAAATTTTTCTAGACATCGGATAAACCAGCTAAGTGACTGGGCTGACCATAAATTACAGGACAGACAGGAAGGCATAAAAGACCAAAAAAGAAAAGAAGAAAAACTTGGAAAAGAAAATAAACTATGTTGATTTCATGACATTCTTCTACAGCTTCATGCATATTCTTTGAGAGTTCAAAGTACACTTTCCCCTACTCATACCCTTAACTGCCCATACACACTGATTCTCCTTAGCAGGCCTAATTCTTCCTCCATCCTCCTTCGCTATTGCCAACAGCAATCAGCCGCGTGTAATGCTAACATAACACTTAGTGGAGAAAAATGTAAAGTCTGCATTTCTAGAACATAGAAACCTTGGCTTGTTGATTTACTCACTATAGATTTTATTTCTGTCCCTCCCGCCTAACCTGTTTTGTTAAGGGAACTGAGAGAACAGCTTCATAAAGATGCAAATAGGCATATTTCTCCCCCAAATCAACCAATTTCTATGCAGGACCATTATGCACACAAACAACTGTATAAAACGGTAAGAGCAGTAGCTAATTGCAGCCCCAGAAGTTGGTGACTAAGTGATATAGCAGAGATCTGGGACTGCCAAGCTGAGATTACGTGGCCTAGGGAATTATTGCTTGTGGTCATTTTGCTTTTCTGAGGGTAGCCACACAGAGAAGTTATTAACGAGAAGAACTCAGAGGTATCTAATAATTTTCTTCAGACAGAACTTTTACCATTTTCTAGAGCACTTAAAATCTTTATTTTATGATGGCTAAAGGAGAATTCCAAAGCAAAATTAAAAATTTGTCCTTTTACATTTTTATCATTAAATAATTTGTTGATTACCACAATAATATTCAACTTAAATGTAGAATATATTAAAAAGTATGAAGAATAATACATTGAGACAAAACTAGATAATATTTCATGTATACAGTAGAAAGAATATGTAAATAAATAAAATTAAAGGTGACTTCAAAAATAACACTCTATATTCAGATTCTAGACAAAATCCCAAGATTAGCAAAAATATAATTCACATTTGTATATTGATATATTTGTATATCATGACATCTATGGCTATCACACTGCGCAAATGACCAAGAATCCATTTAAAAGTCACAAAAGGTACATTCATCCATTTAATAAACATATGTACTTTGTACTCTGCTAGATTACTAGAATATACAAAAATAAATACTACTCTGTAATCTCTTAATCTTGTTTAACTGAATATATTATTAATATCTTCACATGTTTATAAGTACATCACCATGGTTTGGTTTTATGTGAAACATAAATATATATGTGTAAAATATTAATACATGAAATATAAATATATGTACACATAAAGCAGTCACCATCTTTTTTGGTGCATAAGGCTTATTTCCTATATTTCTTTTTGTTTATAATAAACATTTTTGAAATGAAATCTTTGCTCATTTCTGTAGGAATCCATTAGGTTAATTTCCAGAAGGTAAATTGATCTATGGAGGCATTTTAAAGCTTTTCATGTTTATTGTCAAACTATGTTATTAAAAGCTTATACTACTTTATTTTCCATTCAGCAATATATGAGATTTTCTATTTTCTTCTGTTATTGCCAATATTAAGTGTTATCACTTATAAAATTTTTGATGATTTGATCATTAAAGAGTGGTGGCTCATTAACATTTATATATATATGTATATTTCTTGGCTTATTAGTGAGCTTTAAAATGTCTCCACACATCTGTTAACATTTAAATTTCTTTTTTATGTACTGCTCATACATGTCCTTTTAAAATTTTCTACTGGGGGTCTTTTAGATTTGGAAAAACTTTTGTTAATTAATATTTATTTACTTTAATACTATACAACTATACAACTAATAAAAAGTGTTCCATAAGAACATTTGTTTTTATTTTAATTATTCTACTCTTATACAAATTCTTGCACTAATGTTTTAGATAATATATGTCATTTTCCCTTTTCATTTTTCTGTGTCTTTATTCTAACTACTAGATTGACAGTTTAGCTCAAAGGTAGCATTTTGTCATTGAATTCTTTTGCCAGTTACTTGGTAAAGTTAAGCTTTAGGGGGAAAAAAAAAATAACCCCTGACAGAACTGAGAAAAATCCATTTTACATTATAACAAAAAAGAATATATTTTAAGAAATATAACTTTCTGATGGAGGAAATATTTAAATATATGTTGGACATCATTCCATATAGTGTAATAGCCAAAAATACATGGTTAGAATAGAAATTGTAATGGTGCTTATTAAGATGAGACAGGAGCCTCTGATGAGTAACTCAGGTGAAAGGAAAATTTCTCAAGCAAATAATTTGTTAGCAACCATATAACTAAAAGGATCTGCATGTCTGAATTAAGCTTTTTTTATGAAGCAGCAAATGTGATAGTCCTGAAATCTCAGAATTTTCTTGTAATATTCCTTCATATTCAGGAGGATACATTTCTGTGACACACAGGGAGAAATTCTACCTGATTTTTAGTCACGCATTTGGGATGCTTTTGACCACTCTTAGTGACATTTACTTGTATAGAAATGCCTTCTCCCAGTATCTCTGCTTGTTATTAATAGTTGGGGTAAGGGGAATGTTCAATACACGTCCCCACAGGCAGATTAAATGTAAAAATTTTACCTCTTGGTTCTAGTAAAGATAGACACTGCTATTTGGTTACCTGCTGCCGGGTATTCATAGCAATATATTGGTATTTTTTATTTTTCCTAACTAGAATACGTACTTTATCAATGAGATGTCAGAAACAAATAAATTAAATATAAGACCAACATTGAAGGAATATGCTCTTAAGTTTGTCAGACAGATGTTAATAGAAAAGAATATTTGTAGAATATCTTGTCCTTCAATTCTACTACAAATATACAAAGCGGATAGTGCTTTATGTATTTTTACAGAAATTTCCCGTAATGAGAAACAATTAAGAATGGCCTGCAGTGAAATTTAAGGATTAGAAAAGACTTGTCCATATAAAGAATCTGCTCTAACTTTCTATTTCTGTTCTTCAATACTAGTTTCTATGTACTGCGGTTCTGTAGGAGTTATTTCAATCAAGTTCTCTAAATTTTGATTTAGTTGCAGATTTAGTTGAACACTGTTAGAGATCATGTAGTTCAAACTTCTCATTTTACACATGAGAAAACAGAGAGCTTAGAGGTTAAGTGATTTGCCCAAGGTCATACAGCTAGTTAGTGACAATGTAGAAACTAAAATACAGGACTCTTGATTCCCAATCAACCTTTTCCACTTTACTCTGATGACTTTCTAAAATAGTACAAGACCTTAAATTAACCTTCTAAATAGTTAACTTTCTTAAGGTTAGTGAGAATTTCTGCAAAGCATGTAGAAAATTATATTGATTTAACTTGTTTCACCATTGAGATTACCTGTGTGATTTTCTTTTCTTTTGTAAAAAGAAAACAAAATGTCATAATCATCATCAACAACAACAAACTCACATCACACCTGTGGCCTAGAAAATTTGCATGTTTATTGTAAAACTCAAAAATAACAGCTTATTGAATTCACAGTTGTTTTATTTATTTTGTTTTTATTTTGAGTTGATTTGCACATTATATCTTGCGGGTAGTTCACAATTGTTAAATGCAACCTAGATGTATGTTTGGGTTGTAAGACTTTTCCTTGTCCCTTCCATTCTCCCTTCTACCACATACCTTAATAACTGTCATATACCTGCAACCTTCATTAGGTCCTCAGATAAATTATAGGATACCAAAATCAATTTGGCATAGAAAATTAAGGTTTTATAGACCTCAAGATGCCTGCCAGCATTGTATGAATTCATTGTAAAACATCAAGTCAAGATCAGAGGTTTGAACATTCCGAGAAATTTGTAGATATTATCCCCTAATAACATTACAATATATTTTCTAATCCCCTTCTAATTAACCTCTGTCTTGCCACTAAAGGATTTAAAATAATTAATAAGTGGAATCATTATTAAGAGAACACCAGTGTTTCTCTACAGTATCCCACACTTGCTCATATCATCTTCATTACAGCTTCTAAGTGCACATTATGATACACACTACTTGATAACTAGTTCTCAGGAAGATTTACTATTATAACAATCTTTTAGACATAGATCTCAATTACAACCATAATCTTTCTGCTTAATAGCCAGGCTCTAAAACACTGAAAGGAATTACCCCCATATGTAAAATGCTACAACAAAAATGGTAAAAAAAAATGAAGGCTTCTCTTTTTGATTTTCTTGCTATACACTATTTTTAAAATGAGATTTTAAAGTATTAAGGCAACAAAAAGAAATAAAAAATGACCTTTGAGGCAAGAAGGAAATTAAGTATTTTAAGTAGAAAAGAGAGGAGTATAAATAAAACTAGTGAGGTTTGTTAGGGTATCCAGTGTAAAAAGAAACGCAATGCTAGAGATTTCTCAGAGCTAAAAGATGAGGACTGTTGCTTTGTCTTTTGCCCTTAAGTTGTTTAGAATGATTCACCCTGAGTTCTATTGGAGTATGCCACTTATTTAAGATCATATTCACTTGGTATAGACTCTGAGATGGAGAATATAGACAGATGGCTTACCATGAAGTGCTCTTTGGAAACATAACTAGCATAAAATGAAGAAACATTATTAGGCAGCAAGAAGAACTGACCTGTAATGTAGTTGTGATTGAGTCTTCACTCAATCGTTTGCAGAGTTTTGGAGCTGGGATGACAGAGTTGCCCCAAATTAAGGGAAGGAAGATATGACTTTATATTATTTAACTTTGAGCCATCCCCTTGGAGGAGGTGGGAATCTGTATGAGCCAATTCCCTGTGGACCAAATAACTCCTAGTGAACAAAGACACTGTAATTCCTCTGAATCTAATGTGACCAGCACTGTGGGGTGGATGCTTAAGTCTTAAAGAGATCCAGGTCTAGAAACTAAACAAGAAAACATGAGATTTTATTGAGGTGGCTGCCTTCCCAATTATTCACACTTGATTTCACACTTGATTAGGTCCACTTCTCTCTCGCATCAATCCTGCCTTCCTTACCTTTTTACAGGTCATATCTTGAGTATTCACAAATCTTCTCACACAACTCTTTTATTCAGAGTCTATGAAGACTTAACCAAATTTAATTGCACTGGTACCAGGAATGGATCTTTAAAGCAGATTCTTAGATGAAATTTTGGAGAGTGATTACTTACTAGCTGGCTGTCAATGAAGAACCCAACACTCAGAAGGTGGAGTATGAAAAGCCCTGGGATAACACATCAGTGAGATTTTTAAAACTTCTGTTGGTAGTAAACTGGCATGTGATAAAGTTAGAAGGGGATATATATTAGGCAATGGAGAGGTAGGACAGCAATGGCACCATTGATTTATTGAAGAGAGATAGTAAAAAACTCATATTTATTAACCACTAATGCAAGGTAAAATGTTAAAGTAAAAGGACTTCCTTTTAAATATTTATGTAAATCCTAATCTTTCTAGTTCTATCTGAGGACAGACAGAGTTAGAACCAGGCTTCGAACTTAATCATAAAGGCTGATAGTTTTATCACCTAGAGATTTTAACAGATAAATTACTTAAGGTAGTTTCCTTCTAGAAGCAACAAGAACCTAGAAGGATAGCATAAGAATCCAACATGGACAATGAGTAGCACATTTGGTAAATATGTTGCCAATCTAAGTGTTTCATTACAATCATTGTTTAAAAGTTTGATATTGAAAACTCAATTGTGTTAATATGCTTAAGCAACAAACAATGAATATGTATTTTCCAAATATATGTCTGTAAAATATGTATAAACTTTAAGCACTAAATCTGATCAATAAAAGTCAAACTCTATAAAATGGCTTCAAGGTCCATCACTAACTTCCTGTATCATCTCTTAACAGTCTTCTCCTTACTAATTTCACACAGCTACTATGATATCCATGTGACTATAGAATAAATAACTATGTACTTTTATGGCTTTCAAAACAAACTAGCCTGCACTTTAGGACCTGGGCTAAATGACCAATCTGGAAGTAAAATTATAACTGATTAAATTGGTTTACTCAAAGCAGTAAAAAATTAAATTAGCAATTAAATATTTTTTCAGAAAGTAAAGTGTAGGCCCAAATGAATTTAGTCATGAATTCTATCAAATATTTAAAAATTAAATAATGCAGATGTCTCAGAAACTCTTCCAGAAAATAGAGGGCTTCACAACTCATTCTATGAGGCCTGTTCCAACAAAATACCAAAGCCAGAAAAACAAAACAAACAAACAGAAACTACAGAGCGACATATCTCATGACTATAGATGCAAAAATTCTAAACAAAATGTCAGCAAACTGAATCAAACAACACATAAAAATAATTATATGCCATGGCCAAGTAAAACTTATTTCAAGAATGTAAGGTAAATTTAACTTTAAAAATCAATTAATATAATAAACCATTTTAATAGAACAAAGAAAAAATTACAAGATCATCTCAATGGACACAAATAAAGCATTTGGCAAAAATCCAACATTCATTAATGACCAAAAAAAAAAAAAAAACCAATCAACAAACAGGGAATAGATGGAGACTTTTCATTCTCATAAAGACATATGTGAAAAACCCTTTCAAAACATCACACGTGATGAAAAACTGAAGGCCTTTTCTCTAAGATTTGGGATAAGGCAAGGGTGCCTGCTCTTGCTGTTATTTCCAATATTGTTATGGAAAACAGCCATTACAATCATGCAAGAAAAACAATAAAGGCATTGGATTGGAAAGGAAGACTTTATTTGTAGACAACGTGATCTAAAAGTTCCTAAGAAATTCACAGGAAAATTATTGGAATTAATAAACAATTACAACAAGGTTTCCTGGTAAAAGATCAATATTAAAAACTTAATTGTATTTCTACATATGAAAAATGAATGATTCATAAATGAAATCAAGAAAACAATTTCTTTCACAATAGTATCATAAAGAATAAAATAGGAAGAAATTTAGCAAAAGTGCAAAACTTGTACTCAAAGTTACAAAACACTGATGAGAAAATTAAAGATCTAAATAAATAAGACATTCAGTTTTCATAGATTTGAAGACTCGATATTGTTAAGATGGCAATTTTATCAAAACTGAGTCACAGATTCAATGCAATCCTTATGAGAATTCCAGCAGGTTTTGTGTGTGTGTGTGTGTGTGTGTGTGTGTGTGTGTGTGTGTGTGTGTGTGGAAATTGACAAGTTGATCCTAAAATTTATGTAGAAAAGTACAAGATCTCACATAGCCAAACTCAGAAGATAAGAATTGAGACACACAGAAACTGCATAGTTATTATATCCTCAAAATAATAAGTAATAAATAATAATCCACTCTGTTCTAGAAACCTTACATGTGAATTCCAGATAACATTAATAAATACAAATGTTAAAAAATTAACAGCCTCTTTGGTGTTCTTGAACATGCTACGCATGTTTTTGGCTTTGATCTTTAAGTTGTCTCTATCTGGACTTCTTTTTCCCAAATGCGTATTCAAATGGCTGGTATCCTTACATCATTTAGACCTATGATCAAATTCATTAGAAATTAACCTTCTCTTGCCCTCTTCCTACAAAAGTAGTTTCCTCCACCCTGGCATGCCCTATAGTTTGCACGGGTTTCTCTTTCTTCACAATATTTATCACCATCCAAAATATTTATTTGGTAGTTTATGCATCTCCTATATTCCTCCACGTCACTCAATGAGAGAAAGGGCTCTATGCATTTTTGATTACTGCTGTGTCCTCAGTATCCTACCTAGTGCATTGTTGTACCTCAAAGATTATTTGTTAAATTAATGCTGAGTGAAGAAAGAGCCCCAGCAAGGATCGAGATATCAAGGAGGCTTTATAGAGGAGCTGACATTTAAACTAGGTATTGAAGAAAGGACAGAGCGTTATCCAAAAATGATGGCAAGAATGGACTTTTCAGCTGGCTGCATGGAAGAAAGGGAAATATAATTAATACTGTCAGTGTCTTATGAAAATTTTCATGAGGTCGGATGACTTGGTGAAAGCAACCTCAGGAAGAAAAAATGGATCATTCCCCAACATATTCCTTAATATCTATAATATTTAATATATAATAATGTAAGATATAATTCATAATATACATATATATGATATACATCTCTGTATAAAGAATCTATATAGTTGCTGGCTAAATCTTTATATTAGTTATTTTAGGTTAGCCTTTTGCTGGCAGGAATACTAAGCTTCTTAAAACTTGTGCTTATTACAAGAGTCATTATTAACAAGCATTTTACAAAAACAGAATTAAAAATGAAACAAAAACTTTTATTTTTTTTCTCCTTTACAAATAAAAATATACTTTCATAAATAATGATATGGTTGGTAGTAAAGTGAAAAACTATCTTTTTTTATATTCAAAGGAATTTAGCTTTAGGTTAACCAGCTTAGTAAAATGTTTCTTAAATTCTATTCAAATAACTATTAAAAATAGCATTAGCTAGTAAAAATATAATATGAATATTGACATTCTTTCATATAACCATATTAAATGTTGGGAGAGTTCCTTTGACTGGAATCATCAGGGGATTTTTATTTTCCCAAGCCTAAAGTCAAAAGGTATTCAGATTAATGCTGTGAACTTGCCAAGTGACTAATTAATTACTAGCTGCATTACAGACAAATCTTAAATGCTCAGTGGCTTCACACAAAAGGAGTCTATTATTCATTTATGCTCAGTTTAATATGAGCTGGCAGGAGGAAAGGGGCAGGCTCTCCTCAACCTGGTAACTTTGGGATCTGAGCTTCCTCCATCTTCTGTTCTTGGCACCTCAACTAATGACCTCCATGTTTACAGTGTCAGGGAAAGAATCTTTTATACTTTGTTCTGGAAACGCTATATTACATTTCCATTCACAGTGCTGCTTTACATAAATTTATATGACACCCTTTCATTTTCAGAGGAGGCTAGGAAGTTTAGTCTTCTAAAATGCCCAAGAAAAAGTGATATAAATGAAATCTAGTTGTCTCTACTACTCTTGGGAAAAGTGTGGTAATGTCAGAGACATCATACAAAAGTAAATGCTCTCTGCTCAATTTTCAGTTATCCCAATAACGTTTTTATTTAGCAATTTTTCTAAACTCATGATTTAAAAAATGTTAGATAATTAGAATATTCTCACCTACTAGTCATTAAATTTCTCAATAATATGGCGAGGCTTTCTGCCAAAACAAAGTGTAAATTCTACATTTCTCTTCTTCAATTATACCATCTCAGTTACAACACTTCCATATCTTAGTTTTTAAAGGAACCACAAATAAATATTTTTAATTGTTTATTGCTCAAAATTACAAGCCAGATTTCTCCATAAAGGGGAATATCAATTGTTTTGCTGATATTTGTTTAATACCATGTTTGTTTAGGTGGAGAAAGCAGAATTATGAAATACTGTCTATCCAATTAGGCTACAATTTTACTAAAAGCAAAGCTCAACCACATGTAATAATTTGTAAGTAACACAACACATAGCCGGCATATAATTAAGTACTAAATTTTTAGAGAAAAGAAAGGTAAATGAAGTTCCTGAGTAAGGTAAGCTTTGTGAGGATGTAGTGATTTTACCAAACCCTTAAATGATATAAATGGCTAGACTTAAGTGATTTGTGCATTCAAGTTTTGAGTAATTAATAGAGGTAGGGATATTCTTTATACCAAAAAAAAAAAAAAAAAAATTGAACATATCACAGTGGTTAAATCAACATTTGTAATTTAAATAAAGAATTAAACAAATGACAGATTATTGTAGATCAAAATAATTCTTTAATATGCCAATTTGGCTGTTGGTGGTTAATTTCAAAAGCAAAGGCTTTAAACCTTATTTATAAAGCAGTTAATCCCATTTTCCATTCTACTTTGAATTACAGATGTAGCCAAGGTGAGAGAATTTATTCTGATTCATGATCAGATGCCATGATATCTAGATTCTAAAACATAAGTTAAAATATGAGAACAACAAACATTTCTTGATTTAGTTTCTAAGATAGAAATACTTATAATCAAGAAAGAGAAACAAACACAGTCATTTTTTTCTAGTTCTATAGATTATGTCTCAGGTTAAAATGATTATAGGCATATTTTATCAAGTAATTTAAATCGTTTCAATTTTAATCGAAAGCATATTAGTGTATTCACAAATATTCTCTCCAGCTACTGCAAAATACAAAAATAAAATATCAGAGCCTCAAGTGATAATTTGGCAGGTTTATTTTGATGTGCAGTTCATTTTGGTTACTTAAACTGCTTTTGCTAGTATATCTACCATTTTAGTAAGGACCCAGCTTCTATAAATAGATACAAATTACTTCTGAACAAGATAATATTCCCAGTATTACAATCAGTGTACCCATTTACAGATAGATAATATATAATAATGTGTGGCCATGTTTATTTCTAAAATACACAACTAAACATTAAGTCTTTATTGTTGAATCTGAGAGACTAGTATTAATATAAATTTTGCATATATAATCATTTTGCTGATTTTACATAAAAACATAGAGACCTGAGTTCTGGAATGACCAAAAAGACTTTTTCATATTTTAATGAGAAAAACAAATTACTGAGCGCTTACTATTTACTCATGTAAGAATAAACATTTGTCAAGCACCACATGTAATGACGAGCACTAGGATTATTTAATTAGATGTAAAAATAAGCTTTAATATTACAAGAGTCAAGTAAAGGGTAATTATTTTGTCTCCTCTGGTCAAGTAAGAGTATATTCAATTTTGGCTTAAATCAATACAATTTCTGTAGTACAAAGAGTAAGTGCCCTGTGACCATTAGTTACAGGGTAGCAATAAATTCCTTAGCATGAATATTTTACTGTTTCAGATGAACATTTATAAAATAAATTAGAGATAAATTTCTCCTGCTTGATTGTCATTTTCTTTAGTGTTATAGTATCCTAATGCTAATATATATATATATGTATATATATATATGTGTATATATATATATATATATGAAACATTTCTAGAACAATTCCAAAAGTATAAAATAAAAAAGAGAAAAAGAAGAAAATATCAAAGAGACAGAGCTCATAATTAATTATCACCACGTGCACATCACAACATTTTTTTGTTTTTACAACCAATCAAGAATAGATTTGCTTCAAAACTAAAATTTTATCAAAAGTTTACTCTAACTGGTCTGACCATAAATATGTAGAATGCAGCTTTCTAAATTTAAAAAAAATATTTTGCTTAAATGAATAAATACTTAACCCATAAATAATTACATGTTCCCTTGTAGTTAAAATGATCAAAAGTCCAAGAAAATTTTGGATAAAAAACATAAGTATCAAGGCAGAGAAGAAAAAGAATCAGGGTTGTATTTGTAGGTGCACCATACTGGTAAGACAAATGTAAATATATATGTTTATTTATTTAAGAAAATATATATTTACATTAAAAAAAACACTACAGATAAAGTGCTGAATTCATGAACAGAGATTTTAGAGAACACTGTTTTTTTATTATGTTATTTATCATGGTAATTTATTAACATTAAATAATTTAATTCGAAAAAGTATTTGTGTGTTTAAACCATGTTAGACATTATGAATGATACATAACACATGATATATCCTTGACTTCAAGTTGCTCACAATCTAGTTAGGGATAAAAAGTTATATTTCTGGAAACTATAAAAGGTAATATAAAGCACAATTACTCATAGTTAAGAACAAATATAGTTTTTAGATTGTATAATGTTGGAAGATAAAATATAGGAGGGATAAATGTAACCCAGAATGTTCAGATAAGGAAAGCCACATGGATTAAGACATTTTGAATATATCCTTAAAAATAAATAAGATAGACTTAGGGAAATAGAAGTGGTTTAAGAAAGCGGTAATTTTATCTGTTCACATGTGACCTAGGGTGATCTAAGTATCTAATCGAAGGTGCATAAATGATCAAATTCACCCCAAAATATTAATAAATGCAATAAAAGAATTCATTAATAATAGAAGAATAAACTTAAGGCCATTTCATTTTCTGCAGTATGATTTAACATGTTTACCTATAACTAGAAGAAACAAACAAATAAAAAATATTAATATAAAAGAAGTCAAGAATAGAAAAACCCCAGGTACATTTTCAGGATAAAAAGACATAAATAAAAGAAAGAAAATGAAATAGAGTTAAAAATTAATAGTAACAATGAGAACAAACTGATAGTTGCCAGAGGTAAAGAGGAGGGGGAATGAGTGAAAAAGGAGAAAAAGAAATACAAACTTCCAGTTATAAAATAAATAAGTTATGTAATGTATAGCATATAGAATATAATATTGTAATAACTTTGTATAGTGGTAGATTGTTACTAGACTTAGTGATCACATCATAAGATGTATAAATGTAAAATCACTATGTTGTACAACTGAAATTAGTATAATATTGTATGTCGACTACACAGTCAAAAAAAACAAAAACAAAAACAAAAACAAAAAAAGTGAAAATATTTCCAAGAAGATGAAATTGTTGTCACAGAGCTAGGATATGGACATATAGATCTAAGTATATATATTAAATAAGCACCATATCTATACCTGTAGGTGAAGGCCCAATGAACATCATAGTCCCAAAGATGCTAATTACAGGACAAAATATTTTAAGTTTCTACCAGGGGAGGAAAGCCACCATGGACCCTGAGTATCCCTAGATGTCACTGCTGAATATACCAAATATTCAAGGCCCATCCCACTCTTTACCCAAAGCCATTTCTCATGGTTATGTTTGCAAAGTAACTTTGAGAAATGAGGTAACATTTTAACCTGAGTAAAGAGCAGGCTTGTTTCCACTCACCGTAAAAGTAGTGGAGCCTAAAGTTTATGATTCCACTATTGTAATGCAATCCACTGAGGGTACAGACATCTATCAGGGGCCTTTTATATTGTTTACTATGGGAATTGGGGGTCCTGGAGAACGAAAGCAAATGAACGTCAAACTCTGGATACTGTTTATCCTGTGAGTAATAAAATTGTTTGTCTTTGACACAGGAGTTTTGCATAGTTTGTCAAGATCCAAGAAACAGTAACTGACAAGTTTGCTTGTCAGTAAGGTAAAATCTCAGACCCTGGCAGTTTCTGATATTAAGACTTATAGTTAAAAAATTCTCTTGACACAACAAATAATAAGAACAGATAAAATAACAATGACGATAATAACATAATAAATACTTACAGAGTGATAATTATATGGCCATCACTATACTAAATAATTCACCTACATTAACTTTTTTTCTAATAAAATTTTAATTAGTAGGTACTATTTATTAACCCTCATTTTCTGTTGGAGAAAATGAGACTCCAGGAGGTTTAGTAATTCATCCAAAATCATAGAGCTAGTAAGTGAAAAAATATAGATCTATATGTAAACACTCTAGTTCTACATATTAAGCACTTTACTAGTGAACCATATTATCTTAATTAGTGAACTAAGCCTTCAAGTGCTTGTAATCCTAATAATGCTGATGATAGAGTTGATGGTGATAACAATTATTTCACAGATTTACACTAAAAGTTATTTTTATTATTTTTTAATTTTTATTTTTCAATTAAAGTTGACATTCAATATTATTTTATACTAGTTTTAGGTGTTTGGCATAGTGGTTAGAAATTTATATAATTTACAAAGTGATCCCCTCAGTAAGTCTGGTACCCACCTGGCACTATAAATAGTTATTACAATATTATTGACTATATTCTCCATGCTGTACTTTACATCCTAGTGACTGTCTTGTAACTACAAATTTGTACTTCTAAGTCCCTTCACCTTTTTCACTCAGCCCCCCAACCCCACTCCCATCTGATAATCACCAGTTTGTTCTCTCCATCTATCGGTCTATTTTTTAAATTGGATTGTTTGGTTGTTTGATTTTTCGATGTTGAGTAGTATGGGTTCATTTAAAATAGTTTTTATTATTTTATTGTTTGATTTCACCTGTGACTAAAATCCATAAGCCTCTTCCAAAACCTATGAAATCAAACAGAATTGAGCATTCATATAATCTGTACTATTTAAATATCTCCTTTTAGTTTTATTCTATCTACTAATTGTATTATTCATTTAGAATTCATATGTTCATGCTTTTAAGACTTTAAATCACTAAATAAATTAATCATTGATTATAGTAATATTAACTTTGGTTATTCAAAGACATGTATAGTGTTTTTTTTTTTT